>NC_091791.1:144682196-144985227 GCF_041296235.1 Equus asinus | reverse complement strand
AATTCGTCTTTTCCAATTTGGATACCTTTTATTTCTTGTTCTTGCCTAATTGCACTTGCCAAAACCTCCGGTACTCTGTTGAATAGGAGTGGTGAGAGTGGGCACCCTTGTTCCTGTTTGCAGAGGGATGGCTTTCAGTTTTTCACCATTAAGTATGATGTTGGCTGTGGGTCTGTCATATATGGCCTTTATCATGTTGAGGTACTTTCCTTCTATACTCGTTTTATTGAGAGTTTTTATCATAAATGGGTGTTGGGTCTTGTCAAATGCTTTCTCTGCGTCTATTGAGATGATCATGTGATTTTTATTCCTCATTCTGTTAATGTGGTGTATCACATTGATTGATTTGTGGATGTTGAATCATCCCTGCATCCCTTGTATAAATCCCACTTGATCACGGTGTATGATCCTTTTAACGTATTGCTGTATTCAATTTGCCACTATTTTGTTGAGGATTTTTGTTTCAGTGTTTATCAGCTATATTGGCCTGTAGTTTTCCTTCTTTGTGTTGTCCTTATCTGGTTTTGGTATCCGGGTAATGTTGGTCTCATAGAATGAGCTAGGAAGCATTCTGTCTTCTTCAATTTTTTGGAATAGTTTGAGAAATATAGGTAGTAAATCTTCTTTGAATGTTTGATAGAATTCTCCAGAGACAACATCTGGTCCTGGACTTTTGTTTTTTGGGTTTGTTTGTTTGTTTTGTTTTGGTGAGGAAGATTGGTTTTGAGCTAACATCCGTCACCAATCTTCCTCTTTTTGCTTGAGGAAGATTGCTGCTGAGTTAACATCTGTGCCAATCGTCCTCTCTTTTGTACGTGGGACACCACCACACATGGCTTGATGAGTGGTGTGTGGGTCTGTGCCAGGGATCCAAACCCATGGACTCTGGACTGCTAAAGTGGAGTGCACAAACTTAACCACTATACCACCGGGCCAGCCCCTGGGAGGTCTTTTTTTAAAATTTGAGTTCATAACAGTTTACATCATTGTGAAGTTTCAGTTGTACATTATTTCTTGTCTGTCACCACATAAGTGCTCCCCTCTCTCCCTGTGCCCACCCACACCCCCTTCTTCTGGTAACCACTGAACTGTTTTCTTTATCCATGTGTTTGTTTATATTCCACATATGAGTGAAATAATCTTGTGTTTGTCTTTCTCAGTCTGGCTTATTTTGCTTAGCATAATTCCCTCCATGCTGTTGATGGACCAGCATAAGGTCCATCCATATTGTTGCAAATGGGATGATTTTGTCTTTTTTTTTTTTGGCTGAGTAGTATTCTATTATGTGTGTGTATATATATATATATATATATGTACCACATCTTCTTTATCCAATCATCAGTTGATGGGCACTTGGGTTGCTTCCATGCCTTGGTTATTGTGAACAGTGCTGCAGCGAACATAGGGATACATATGTTACTTTGGATTGCTGATTTCAAGTGTTTGGGTAGATATGCAGTAGTGGGATAGCTGGGTCATATGGTAGTTCTGTTTTCAGTTGTTTTTTTTTTAAAGATTGGCACCTGAGCTAACAAATGTTGCCAATCTTCTTTTTTTTTTTTCTGCTTTTTCTCCCCAAATCCCCCCAGTACCTAGTTGTATATTCTAGTTGTGACTGCCTCTGGTTGTGCTATGTGGGACACCGCCTGAGCATGGCCTGACAAGTGGTGCTATGTCGTCACCCAGGATCCGAACCAGGGAAACCCTGGGCTGCTGAAGTGGAGCGTGCGAACTTAACCACTTGGCCACAGGGCCAGGCCCTATTTTTAGTTTTTTGAAGAATCTCCATACTGTTTTCCAAGGTGGCTGCACCCGTTTGCATTTCTACCAGCAGTGTATGAGAGTTCTCTTTTCTCCACACCCTCTCCAAGATTTGTTATTTTTAGTCTTAGTGATTATAGCCATTTTAACAGGCATAAGGTGGTATCTTAGTGTAGTTTTGATTTGCATTTCCCTGATGATTAGTGATGCTGTACATCTTTTCATGTGTTTATTGGCCCCTGTATATCTTCTTTGGAAAAATGTCTGTTCATATCCTCTGCCCATTTTATGATCGGGCTGTTGGTTTTTGTTGTTTAGTTATGTGAGTTCCTTATATATTATGGAGATTAACCCCTTATCGGATATATGATTTGCAAATGTCTTCTTCCAGTTGGTGGGTTATCTTTTTGTTTTGATCCTCGTTTCTTTTGCCTTGCAGAAGCTCTTTAGTCTAATGAAGTCCCGCCTGTTATTTTTTCTTTTGTTTTGCTTGTCTGAAAAGACATGGTATTTGAAAAGATTCTTTTAAGTTTGATGTCAGAGTGTACTACCTCTATTATCTTCCAGGAGTTTTATGGTTTCAGGACTTATCTTCAAGTTTTTGATCCATTTTGAGTTTATTTTTCTGTATGGCATGAGATAATGGTCTGCTTTCATTCTTTTGCACATGGCTGTCCAGTTTTCAGCCCCTGGGAGGTTTTTGATTACTGTTTCAATCTCTTGTGATTGGTCTATTCAGATTCTCTGTTTCTTGTTGATTCAGTTTTGGGAAGTTGTACGATTCTAAGAATTTATCAATTTCTTCTAGGTTGTCCAATTTGTTGGAATATAGTTTCTCATCTTATAATCCTTTCTATTTCTATGGTATCCATTGTAATTATTTCTCTTTCATTTTATTTTTTTGAGGACTATCGGCCCTGAGCTAACATCTGTGGCCATCTTCCTCTACTTTATATGTGGGAAGCCTGCCACAGTGTGGCTTGACAAGTGGTACATACGTCTACGCCTGGGATCTGAACTGGCGAACTCTAGGCTGTCAAAGCTGAGCATGCAAACTTAAACTGCTATGCCATGGGGCAGGCCCCAACTTCTCTTTCATTTTTAATTTTATTTATTTGAGACTTGTCTCTTTTTTCCTTAGTGAATCTGGCTAAAGGCTTGTCAGTTTTGTTTATCTTCTCAAAGAACCAGCTCTCACTGATCCTTTCTATTGCTTTTTTAGTCTCTATTTCATATAGTTCTGCTCTAATTTTTATTATTTCCCTCCTTCTTCTGGCTTTGGGCTTTGTTTGTTCTTCGTTTTCTAATTCTGTTAGGTGTAGTTTAAGATTACTTATTTGAGATTTTTCTTGTTTGTTGAAGTAAGCATGTATTGCTATAAATTTCCCTCTTAGCACCACTTTTGCTGCATCCCATAAGAGTTGGTACGTTGTTTTCATTTTCATTTGTCTCTAGGTAGGTTTTAAATTTTTAAATTTTTTTGCTGAGGAAGACCAGCCCTGAGCTGACATCCGTGCCCATCTTCCTCCACTTTATATGTGGGACGCCCACCACAGCATAGCTTGCCAAGCGGCACCATGTCCGCATCCGGGATCCGAACCGGTGAACCCTGGGCCACCGAAGCAGAACATGCAAACCTAAGTGCTGAGCCACTGGGCTGGCCCTCCAGGTATTTTTTTGATTTCTCCTTTTATTTCTTCATTGATCCAATGGTTGTTCAGTAGCATGTTGTTTAGTCTCCACATATTTTTAACTTTCCCTGCCATTTTCTTGTAGTTGCTTTCTAGTTTCACAGCATTGTGGTGAAAAAAGATGCTTGATATGATTTCCTTCTTCCTAAGTTTATTGAGTTGCCTTGTTTCCCAACATATGGTCTATCTTTGAGAATATTCCATGCGTACTTGAGAAGAATGTGTATTCTGCTGTTTTTGGATGGAATGTTCTATATATATCTATTAAGTCCGTCTGTTCTAGTATTTCATTCCTTTAAATGAAATACTATTTCCTTGTAGACTTTCTGTCTGGATGATATATCCATTGATGTAAGTATGGTGTTGAGGTCTCCCACTATTATTGTGTTGCTGTCAACTTCTTCCTTTAGGTCTGTTAATAGTTGCTTTATGTATTTTGGTGCTCCTGTGTTAGGTGCATGTATATTCATGTGCTATGTCCTCTTGGTGGAATGTCCCTTTTTCATTATATACTGCCTCTCTTTGTCTCTCATTGTCTTTTTTTATCTTGAAGTCTGCTTTGTCTGATATAAGTATGGCAACATCTGCTTTCTTTTGCTTGCTCTTTGCTTGGAGCATCATCTTCCATCTCTTCACTTTGAGGCTATGTTTGTTTTTAGAGCTGAGATGTGTTTCTTGGAGGCAACATATTTTTTTTTAAATTAAGATTATGATAGTTTACAACCTTGTGAAATTTCAGTTGTACATTATTGTTAGTCATGTTGTGGGTACACCACTTCACACTTTGTGCCCTCCCCCCACCCCCCCCCCCCCTTTTCCCTGGTAACCACTGATCACTTCTCTTTGTGTATATGATAACTTCCACCTATGAGTGGAGTCATACAGAGTTTGTCTTTCTCTGTCTGGCTTATTTCACTTAACATAATGCCCTCAAGGTCCAACTATGTTGCTGGGAATGGGATGATTTTGTCCTTTTTTATGGCTGAGTAGTATTCCATTGTATATATATACCGTATCTTCTTTATCCAATCATCAGTTGCTGGGCACTTAGGTTGGTTCCATGTCTTGGCTATTGTACATAATGCTGCGATGAACATAGGGGTGCATGGGACTTTTGGAATTGCAGGAGGCAGCATATTTTTGAGTCTTGTTTTTTAACCCATCCCACCACTCTGTGTCTTTTGATTGCAGAATTCAATCCATTTACATTTAAAGTGATTATTGATATATGAGGGCTTAATACTGCCATTTTATCTCTTGTTTTCTAGTTGTTCTATATTTCCATTGTTTTTTCCCCTTGTATTTTGGACTGCCAATTCAGTTTGGTGATGGTGATGATTTTCTCAGTTTTTCTCTCTATTTATAATTTGTGGCTCTGCTCTCATTTTTTGCTTGGTGGCTACCATGAGGTTTATATAAAAGATCTCATAGATGAGATGGTCCATATTCTGATAGCCTCTTATCTCCTTTAGCCCAAGCAGGTTTCATCCCTTTCCTCTTCTCCTCCGAGTTAGTGTTGTCACAAATTGTTCCTTTTTGTGTTGTAAGTCTGCAACTAAATTGAAGTGTTTATAGTTATTTTGGATGATTTCCTCCCTTTTGTCTTTTATGTTATAATTGGTTACTGACCTATTCTGAAATAGAGCTGCAGCTTTCTGATTCTGTCTGTCTATTTATCCTCTTGTTCAAGGTTTTGTAAACCTTTGCCTTTTTGTTACAGGTAGGAGGGCTTCCTTCATCATTTCTTGTAAACGAGGTCTTGTGGTGATGAACTCCCTCAGCTTTTGTTTATCTGGGAAAGCTTTTATTTCTCCATGATAGCTGAAGGATAGTTTCACTGGATAGAGTATTCTTGGCTAAAAATTTTTGTCTCTCAATGTTTTGAATGTATCATTCCATTCTTTCTTAGTGTGTAAAGTTTCTGCTGAGAAATCTGCTGAAAGCCTGATAGGGGTTCTTTTGTAGTTTACTTTCTTCTGTCTTTCTGCCCTTAATATTTTTTCTTTGTCATTGACTTTCACCAGTTTTAAAACTATATGCCTTGGAGAAGGTCTTTTTGCTTTAATATAATTAGGAGTTCTATTGGCTTCATGTACTTGTAAGTCCAGTTTCTTCCCCAGGTTTGGGAAATTCTCAGCTATTATTTCTTTGAACAAGCTCTCTGTGTCTTTCTCCTCTTCTCCCTCTGGAATACCTATAATCCTTATGTTGCTTTTCCTAAGTGTCAGATATTTCTCAAAGAATTTCTTCATTTTTAAAAAAATCTTAGTTCTTTCTCCTCCTCCACTAGAAGCATTTCTATATTTCTATCCTCTCAATCACTAATTCTGTCCTCCATAATGGCAGCTGTATTTTTTATGGAGTCTAGATTTTTTTTTTTTTAATCTCATTAATCGTGTTCTTCATCTCCAGAATTTCTGTTTGGTTTTTTCCCGAGTTTCCATCTCTTTGGTGAAGTATTTCTTCTGCTCGTTGATTTTATTCCTGAGCTCATTGAACTGTCTCTCTCAGTTTTCTTGTAACTCATTGAGTTTCTCTGTGATATCTGTTTTGAATTCATGTCATTTAGATTGTAAATTTCTGTGAGTTCAGGATTGGTTTCTGTAGACTTGTTATTTTCCTTCTACTCTGAAGTGTCAATGTAGTTCTTAGTGGTGTTTGATGAAATGATCCTTTGCCAGCACATTTGTGGTAGTATCAGGTTGCAGATTCTACCTGCTACTGCTGGGGGGGGGGGGGGTGGTGGAGTAGGAGCTGTGTTTCTGATCCTGCCCCATCTGCTGGAAGTTTTGTGGGTAGGGCTACTCTGCATTTGCCTGAGCTGGTCACAGCCACTCTGCAGGTTGTGCTCATGTGGGCAGGGCCTCTGCGTGGGTGGGCACGTTGGGAACCATAGGCAGGGCCTCTGTGTCCCAGCATGGGACTGGCTGAGTTGCTGTGCACTAGGCAGGAGGGGTGTCTATACAGGGGCTGAACCACCACTCAGTGGGTCCTGCAGTTTGCTGTGTTCCACAAGTAGGGGCACCTTCATAGTAGGTATAGCACCTTCTAAAGTGTCCTGTGTTCAGCAGGTGGGTGCCTTTGTTGGGGGCTGAGCCACCGCCACTTCGTATAGAGCTTTCCTGCCAGTGGGGCCACCATGGCATGGGAGATACTTGTATGGGCTGGGCTGCAACTCCAAAAGCGCTCTTGCAGATTGGGCTGTCCCTGCCTCCTCTTATAGTTGCACTGGATGCTGTGTGAGGATCCATGACCTGGCTTGCTGCCACTGGGGTGGGGGAGGGGTGTGCTCACCTAGTTCCACTGCCTCCTGGGGATGCAGTCCACCCACCTTCAGATGCACAGCTGCATGGATCTCTCAGACATCCTGTTGTGCTGTGCAGGTAATCCTCTGCTGGTTAATGAATGTCCATTTAACTGTAACTTAAAGGGGAGAGACTAAAGGAACAATTCACTTTGCCACGATGCTGACATCACCTCTACAAATTCTGAGTTAAAGTCTATATTCTCTGATATAAGTATAGCTACCCATGATCTCTTTTGGTTTCCACTTGCATGGAATATCTTTTTCCATCCTTTCACTTTGAGCCTACGTATGTCCTTGAAGTTGAAGTGAGTCCCTTGTAGGCAGCATGTAGTTGGGTCTTATTTGTTTGTTTGTTTGTTTTCAAATGTCACCATTTAATTACTTCTTAAAAACCCTTTAAAAGCCTCAATGACCAGCCCACAGTGGACAGGAAGGGGAGAGAGAGCTGCTCCTGACCTCCACTCAACATTGCCTGCCTTGTGCTTTTCCTCTGGTCCACAGGCAGGACCCATGAATCCTGTAGGGAGCTTCCAAGTCCAAGGTGGAGTCAGGGCTCCACAGGATGCCACCTCCTCTCATGTCTGGCCAGAGAGTGGAGCAGGAGCATGGGGGCAGAGGGAGGAGTAGGGGCACAGACAGGGGCTGGACCAGGGATACCAGCAGACACAAGGCATCTGGAAGCAGCAGTGCAGAGTGGCAGACTGGGCCCTGAGGCCAACTTGGTGCAGTGGCAAGGGCCCCTCGAGTGTGGACAGCATGCCATGCACAAGGCCCCAGGGAAGCCCCCTTGGGCTCATCTGAAGGCTCTGCCCAGGTACCACAGTGCAGGCACCATGGCCTGCACCTCCTCCTCTGTCAGCCTGACTCTGGGTCTTGTTTCTCTATGCATTCAGCCACTCTGTGCCTTTCGATTGGAGAATTTAATCCATTCACATTTAGAGTAATTATTGATAGGCAAGGACTTAGTAATGCCATCTAATTGTTTTCTGGCTGTTTTATAGTTCCCTTGTTCCTTTCCTCCTCTCTTGCTGCCTTCTTTGTGAATTGATGATTTTCCATAGTGGTATATTTTGATTCCCTTCTCTTTGCCTTTTGTATATCTACTGTAGGTTTTTACTTTGTGGTTACCATGAGGCTTATATAAAACCTTTCATAGATATAACAGTCTATTTTACACTGATAACAACTTAATTTTTATTGTCTACAAAAATTCTACCCTTTTACTCCTTCCCTTTTATGTTTATGTTTTTGACGTCACAATTTATCTCTCTTTATATTTTGTATTCATTAACAAATTATTGTAATTATAGTTATTTTTAATACTTTTGTCCTTTAACTTTTATACCAGAGGTATGTGGTTAACCCACCACCATATTATAGTATTCAGAATTTGAATATACACTTACCTTTATCAGTGTGTTGTACATTTTAATGTTTTCATGTTACTAATTAACATCCTTTTATTTCAGCATGAAGAATGCCTTTCATTGTTTCTTGTAAGGCAGATCTAGTGGTGATGAACTCCGTTAAGTTTTTTCTGTCTGGAAAAGTCTTTGTCTCTCCTTTGTTTCTAAAGGACAATTTTGCCAGATAGAGTATTCTTGATTGGCATATTTTTTTTTCTTTCAGCCATTTTGAGTTCTCAGCCATTACTTCTTTAAATAAGCTCTCTGCTTCCTTCTCCCTCTCTTCTCCTTCTGAGACTCCAATAATTCACAGATTGTTTCTTTGACGGTATCCCATAGATCACATAGGCTGTCCTTACTCTTTTTCATTCTTTTTTCTTTGTTCTCCTCTGATTGGATAATTTCAAAAGTCCTGTCTTCTAATTCACAGGTTTTTTTCTTCTGCCTGATCCATTCTGTTGTTGATGCTTTCTACTCCACTGTTTTATATTTTATATTTATATTTCATTTTATATCTCATTCATTATATTCTTCAGCTCCAGAATTTCTGTGTGGTTCTTTTTTATGATTTCTATCTTTCTGTTAAACTTCTCATTTGGTTCCTGTATTGTTTTCCTGATTTCATTGAATTGTCTTTCTATGTTTTCTTGTAGCTCATAGAGCTTCACTAAAATAGCTGTTTTGAATTCTTTATTAGGTAAAATCACAGATCTCCATGTCCTTGGGGAAGTTTACTGGAAGATTATTGTAATCCTTTGGTAGTCTCATGTTTCCTTAATTTTTTTCATGTCCCTTGAAGTCTTGCATTGCTATCTTCACATTTTAAGCCACAGTGACCTCCTCCAGTCTTTAATGACTGATTTCAGGAGAGAAATACTTTCCATAAGCTCTACTAGGGATTCTGAGGCTTTCTCAAATCTTCTATGGATACGTCTGCTCCACACTTCTTTCTCCCTCTTGTGGCAGAATTCTTAAGCTTGTATGCCTTCTCTTGATCCTGCAACACACCAGGCCAAGTGCAGACAGCCTCCCTTTTGCTTTCCCAAGCGTGGTGCTAAAGCTCAAGTTTGTGGTCTTGCTCTGGCCCGTGGATACGGACTGTCTTTCTGTGTGTGCTCACTAGCTCTTTCACTGCTGTCGGGAGCACACACAGGGAGCTTGTCACAGGATGTGGGGGGTGTAGGTGAGGCTTGAGGAGTGCTGGGGGTGCCTGTGGCCAGTTGGGGGATCTGCAGGTGAGGCCTTCCGAGTAGATCATGCATGAGCTTCTTGATGGATTCCATGGCAAAGGATCTGCATCTCCTATTGCCCTCTGAGAATCCTATCTCTGACTCTCCCAGCCATTTCCCACGCCCCACTTGTGAGCTCATGGTTTAGTATTCTGAATGGAGTGAGAGAGAAATGGGCCACTTTGGCAGCATCCTGCACAGCTGGGGAAGCTGGGTGCTCACTCACATGCTCTCACTTTCCCCTGTGGGAGAAATCACAGGCCAAGAAGGTCTCTCTTGGCCCAGAGCTGTGCCGCCTGGGGGGAGGGATGATGCAGGTAAAGTCAAACCTTTCTCTTACCCTCTCCAGTGCATCCAAAATCATATGTTTTTGCTCCAATAGTGTGTTGGAGCTTCTCTGCTGGACTCCTGGACTTCCACAACAGCTCTCTCGTCCATGGGTAATTGTCTAAGACAGTGTTCGCCAGGAGCTCCTGGACCATGGCCAAGAGGGGCTGGAGCCAGTTCACAGTCCATTGCAGGGTCCACAGTAGGGTCTATAGCCAGCACTGAGGTCTGTATGCCTATTACTCGATGCACGGGTGGGCGAGACTCCTCTCAAGTCCCTTGGCTTATGGTGCTGGATCCCATAGCTCCCACAAAGCCACTTTTGTCCATGGATGCATGGACAGATGGATGCCAAGTTGTTATTCTTGAAGAGAGGATAGGAGTGAAGGACTTCTTATTTGACCAATGTTGATATCATTCCTTAGATGTCAGCTTCAACAGCTGTTTTCTTAGGCTGCTGGTTAAGAAAAAGTGCTGTATCCTATGACTGAAATTCTTGTTGTTTTGGAGAGATGGCTTTTGAGATCTAACCCTTTTCCCCCCCCAAAACAAAGATCCTTAAGGAAGAAGCCAAAACAAAAATACTCCTGCTTAATGTTTTCTAAGGAACTGGCTGATAGAATAAACAATGTGTGGTCCTGACCATGGCAACTTGATTAAAATTCAAGTGGAGGGAAGTGAATGACCTGGTTTCGGAGACTTCTAGGGGTAACACATCAAAGGGTTGGAGGTGGGAGTAAAGGTTTAAACACCTGAAAAGAGAGCAAGGTGAATTCTTTCCCATCACCCTCTTCATGCTCATGAACACCTCTATTGAGTGCTCATGCTCTTCATGAATGTGGTCGCTGGAAGCAAGGACCCCGCCCAATAGGGTAGAAATAGGAAAAACTGCTTTGGAAGTAATGGAAACCAATTAAAGTTTATAGATCTTTATTTGCCATCTGCAGTCAGTATGTACACTATTTTCAGTGCTTTAATGAGATAGAAGAACAATGCTGACCCCATCTGGGAGGCTTCCATTTTTCTTCTGGCTTTCCTCCCCTGGGCTTCATTTATAACATTTTCCTCAGGTACTCTTAGCTTCCATAGGATCTCCCTGTGGAGCTTTCCAAATCTACCCAAATTAGCTCCAGTCTCCTGTAGATTCTACAGTTGAGGCTTTCATGGGACACTGTTTGGGATGCCTCCAGGAGTCTCTTCCTCCTCTGTAAGGTTCAAAGTCAACTCGTCCTTCAAAAATTTGTTCTTCACAGAGAATTGTTTTTTCCTTTCTGGTGTCCTGGTACTTAGACATTAAGCTAGAGACTGCTTCAGGGTCAACGCACTGGACCACTTGAGAGGGCCCCATTCACATTTTATTCCACAGCTTCTTCCCCTTACCTTTAGAGAATAATTATCATAATTATAGAATTATGTGAAGAAAGCAGCCCTGTTCTTATATTTTAAAAAATGAAAAACCTGACTTAGAAATGAGTGATTTTTTTAAATTGGAAAAAACATCTGCATTTTAAGATATTTACTGATAATAATAAAAATAGCTAAGATTTATTGAGGGTTTGTTATACGCTAGACACTGTGCTAAGCTTTACTTACTTCTAATTTCCAAACTTCAAAGCAATCCTGTAATATAGACATTTATCCCTATTTTACAGATGAGGAAACTGAGATTTGGGGAAGTTAAATAACTACCGAAAAATCACTTGCCCGAGGTCACACAGCTAGTGATCAGCATGACAGGAATTCAAACCCAGTTTTCCTTTTCTCAGAGCTAGGCCTCTTGATCAATCGCTACACTCTATTAAATACAAGTGGATCCTAATTTCCCGGCTTGCCTCTAGCTCCTGAGACACACACACACACACACACACACACACACACACACACATTATCTTACTGGAAAGGACTTTTAAAGGCCATCCTCTCTAAGAATAATTTTTATTTCTTCCGAGAGTCAATCAGGTTAATACTATAAATGGCTAACATCCACAAATA
Organism: Equus asinus; assembly: GCF_041296235.1. Taxonomy (NCBI): domain Eukaryota; kingdom Metazoa; phylum Chordata; class Mammalia; order Perissodactyla; family Equidae; genus Equus; species Equus asinus. The sequence goes on along the minus strand of NC_091791.1, from coordinate 144,973,514 downwards.
GAATGTTCCACTTCCATTTAAAAACATCCTCTTGCTCCACTAGAGAACACCTCCTTCTTTTTTCCCCTTAATTCATCTTTCTGTAAACCATGGCAGTGACTTTAGTTCTCAAGTGTCTTCTCCTCCCAGCTTCACCCTGCCTCCAACGAAATCCATGAGTGACTTGCTGAGGATTGCAGAGAGAATAAAAACAAAAGAAGGCAAGAATTCTCTAAATTTAAAGTGCTGGAAAATCCAACATTTTATTTACTACATTTTGGTGACTACATAAATGCTGAAACATTTTAACACTGAAAAGCATGATGGCATCATCACTTGCTTTTTTTTCTTTTTTTCTTTTTTGCTTAGCAAACACAGCAGATGATATTGCACGGCATAAAGTGAGAACAGTAGCGAAGCTTAAAAAAAAATAAAAGAAACCTTAATGCAGTACAGGAAATACTCATAAACAAACCAGAATAATGCCTAATGCATTACACTTTTTGTTGCTACACACAAAAATACAGAAGAAGCATTGGACAGAGAGAAAGAGAGAGAGACAAAATATTTGCAAACAACCGTAACTGGGTACAATAATCATTTAGTCTGAAATGTAGATGCAACATAGAAACTACTACTGCTTTCTAATTGACAAAGAAAATGACAGCAACATTTGTCTTTTATCAAAAAATCTTCTAAGCCCCTCATGGTTAGGTTTTTAAATTAATTATTTAATTATGTATTTACCTTTTTTTTTTTTTTCATTGCTAAGGATGAACTCCCTCTGCTCTTGGAAAATTTTCTACTCTACTGATCTTTTTTTAAATTTTAATTTAATTTTAATTTTTTTTTTACCTGATGATTGTCTTAGGCACCCTCCTTACATAATAAACCATCAAGCTATCTTGAACAGGGAAACTGAGTCACACTCAAACAATAGCTAAGGGTAAAGGCATACTGAAAATAGAAGAGGGGGAAGGGACAGACCTAGGTGAGTGACAGATGGGCTGACTCCAGAAGGGACAAGAAACACAGGAGATATGAAGACAACTACCAAAGCAAGTGGAAGACAATGTTTTAAAGTTTATTTTGTTAGAAAATACTTGTCACTTGGTTCAGACGACAAATCTAAAAGGAGCCCACAATGATTATGTAATAAATGCAGAACATACCACGAACAAATCGAGACTAAGAGAGAAACAGAAAATATGACCTTGTGAATACAACTCTGTTCAGCGTTTCACTGCTGATGGTAAAAATCTACTCCCTCAACCATTTTCCTGGGCTTTCTATAACTCACTGCACAGCGTTTGTGTTAAAAACAAATAGTCAGTGTTTACCACCAGAGCACTGAATGGTCCTGCAACTCAGAGCAGATTTATTGCCCTATTCAAATACATAACCTGTATAAAAATGTTTCTAAGAAAATGTAACATTTGACCAAAAGTCTAAGCCCTCCCTTTGCTTCCCCCCCACCCCCAAACACCCCTGCAAAAGAAAATAAGGTCAAATTCTTGTATTGGGAGGAAAAGTATTTACATCTATGGATTTATCCCATGTAGTTGAAATAACTTATTTCAGCCAAATAAACTAAAATAGTGGGTACTGGGCATTCTGAGGATGCCACCAGGCAGCTGAGAACTCCGTGTGTGTGTGCCGATCTTAAAGCTGAGCCAAGTATCTGAACAGCCTCGATTAAGAGGGCCTGGGGCAGGGATCATCTCTAGTGCGGAAAAGAAAACTAGTGGGAGGATGAAGAGTGGGAAATGACAAACCCAAATAGGCTTGGGGTCCATTCACCCGGGGCCCTGACATTTGAGGAGAATTCTTCCAATTTTGTTGGCGTGGGCGTGGTTGGGGAGGGGAGGGGGTAACTGTGGGTAGCAGATTCCAAGAAACAGATGTGGGGAGGAATACGTAACTTTGAAACCTTTTCCTTAAACTCGATAGCTAGTTGGGGTCCAGCAACCATGTTTTGCTTCTTGCATGGGTTAACCACATGGGCAAGGAGCCTGGTCCCAGCTCAGTCTGGAATTTCTCCGTAAGGGCGTAAAGCCATTATCCTCTCCTCCCAGCTCTGCAAAAGGAACTCTGTCTCCCTGCCTTGCCCGCTGCCTTGAAGCAGTTCAGAGACTTGGTGAAACTTCAGAGGATTTCCAAATTCAAGTTAGCTTGTCTCTTTGCGTTTTCACACTCATGACTTCTCATACCCGTGCGAATGGTTTTAAAAAAAAAAAAAGCAAAGTATCTCACCAATGCCGGTGCTTTGAAACATTAAATGAGTCTTAAATTCTCTGGAATTTCATTCAGGTCTAACCTGCAAAGTAATCTTTTCCCAAAAAAAAAAAAAATAAATTAAAGGAAGAATACAAATAATGCCTTTCTTCTTTCTAAGTGACAAAAAGGACGACCTTGAAACACTCATTTTGGCATGTACAAATTTTTCGAGGGGGGAACCTGGCAGTGTTCACAACACACACTGAAGTGCCTGCTAAGAAAAAGCTAAAGATACACCCTGCAGTTAAGAGAAGCTCTTGCCTTCAGCTTATCTTAGCATCAAGAACGAAAAGATTGTAACATAAAGCTTTGGCCATTTCGAATCTACTATATACATTTTAAAAACTACACAGTCATAAATTAAAGCAGTGATTAAATAAGCTCATATAAAATGTAATTAAATTAAAAAAATCACAGCACATTAGAGAGAAAAATAGGAACCAGTTTCACAAAAAAGAGATTATATATATATTTTTTACCCTGTGGAAACAAATTTACTACGAAACACAAAAACTTCATAAGTAACCACCAAAATGAAAATCATTTCTTATTCCATTCTTGCATTTTTACACAACCCTTAACCCACCTGGGGGACATTTCCAGAAATTAATTCTTCCTTGAGCATCAGAGCAGTTCTGCCAAGAAAATAAACCCCAAACCGAAGGGGGTGGGGTGGGGGGGAACATCCCAAACATACAAACTACAAAATAAATAAGAATTATAAAGTTTCTTTTAAAAGTAACCTTAACAATTATCAAACTAGTAGGTTCTGCCTTATCACATAGACTCTCTATACGACATAACCCTAAAACTTTATTACTATGAGGTATTTGGAAGAATTGGTAAAAGTGATGCACGGCCTGCCTGGGGAAGGGACCCGGTGAAGTGGGGGGAGCCTTGAGAGGGAACGAGGAGCAGGAGGAGCTTTGGTTTATCAGCAAGAAATTGGGAACAAAAAGTCATCCTTTGGTATCAACGAAAGTTTCATTGCATGGTTGCACGGAAAAAGCACCACGGTGAATAATTATTCGTTTTTTTTTTTTCATTAGTGGCCTTTCTAAGAGGCTGAGGTATTCAAAGAGTATAAGGTGAGAGAGGTCAACAGCGGTTTAACACTTTGGTTCAAGCAAGGCACTCATCCTAGGAGTTTACAAAGTTTGCAACATGTTTGCCTAGAGATTTACAAGTAGAACTAGCAGTAATAAGAGTAGTATTTCCTAACGTTGTTGTTATTATTGTATCATTATTATTAAGAATGAAGACAAGTTTACACACTGAGTGAAGAGTGAGGAGGGTGGGAGAGGAGGTGGGGGAGGGGAAAGGGAAAGGGGCGGAGTTCCCTCTGCAGACCAAGGCCGTGCATGAAAATATCTTTGGTATTCTTTGGTATCATCAATGTGATTAAAATCACCAATGGAAATCGAGTGAGGTAGCGTCTTTGGTTCACACTATAAATAGTAGATCTTTACACTTTTTTTTTTTTTTTTTTTTTTTTACACGTGGAAGTAGCTATTTCTTACCTTCTGTTTCTTTGTCCTTACTATTTAGGAAATAGTTACCAAATGTATTGTAAAGCTAACCACACCACAAGAATAGTCCAGAAGGCCCAATGTGTCTCAAAACAGCCTCTGGGGTTTGAATGAACCCTAAACAACTAGATAGGAAAAGAAGTGCTTTCTCTTTGTTTGCTAAATGCATAGTTTTCATTCTTTATGTACAAAGAAGGGAGGACCTTTCTTAGGGAAAATGCCTTTATAGCTCATGTGAAAATGTCCTAGGACTCTTTGGTATAGCGAAATTTGCATCTAACCTGCAAAGGCGGGTCATTCACCTGGGGTAGCAATGGGAGTGGCACAAGTCCCACCGTAGCATAATGCTTTGACTTTTTTTCCTGGAAAATTAATTACGCTTTCTTTGGGCAGAGTGAGTGACGTGTTCAGTTGGAACTTCTGAATTTCCCCACACATTTTCTTTGGTTTGGGGGGTCTGTTCCAGCTGCATCCAGGGACTGAAATACTCACTTACTGACATCCAGAATTCTTTCACCTGAACATTGCCTGAAGTCTCGGCTTGTGGGGTGTCCAGACGTCACATCTCCCATCTTTCTCTTGACCCCCTTTCAGGGAAGCTTCCGGTCACGAGAGGACCTGAATGGTTTATGGCCAAAACAGTCTAACTTTCATTCTACCAAAAAAAACCCCAAAACATGTTATTTGCAGTGCAGTTTTGGAGTAAACAAACATAAAAATAAAAGAGTGGCATACCTTTTGAGATGAATTTTGCCAAAGGATTGAGAAATGAAGGGTGAACAAATGGCACGTGATCTGCTCTGTTGAATGCGGCAGGTTAAGAAAGCTGAGCCATAACTTAATGCCATATGAAAGGGGAATGGAAGCATTTTCTCTCTACATGCCAAGCAGAAGCAGTAAAGAACCAGTCATACATGATGGGAGTAGTGTATTGCTTGGGAGAAGCTGAGTTTGTTCACTACGATTTCTAAAAAGCAAAGGCTGTGAGTATGCTTAAACAGTCAAGTAAAAAAATTGCTTTTCAGGCTCTGATTTGTGCATCTGTTTATGAGAAAATATATCTCTAGGCCCTGAAATCGCATAATGGGTGCAAATTCAATGCTGGTATGAAAATTATCTTTGGTGTTAGCAAAGAGGATCACTGGTTATTTTTCAAAAAACCATTATGGTGGGAATATTAAAAATGTAGTAATATTCTTTGAGACTGTGTCTACACAGTACTAAAATCATTGGTTGAAAATTTAAAATGCAGTTGGATAAATTTGAGGGAGTAATATAATAAAAACAAAAAAAAAAAAACCCATGGTTGTCTGAATTCAACTTTCATTTTTCCTAGGGTATTGAATTTGGTAAGATTGTGTGTAGACACAGCTTGAATTTCCCTGCCTTTAAAATTCTCATGTTTTAAATAAATAAGGCTTTCCTCCCTCCTAAATTATAAATACCTTATATAGCTGTACCCTTGGCCCCCTCCATTCCTGGAGAGAGGGAAAAAGTTAATCAGTTTTTTTCCTTTTTGTTTATGTCATTGACAAGATGATATTTTTAGCAAATCTCAAAGGGTGGCCATTTAAATGTTGTCTTTAACAGCTGAATTATAATTGTGCCATATTTAGAAGGGAAAACTTTAAGCTGGAATTTGGGGTGAGATTAAAAAAAATACTCAGACAAAATGCGTCAAGGCAAACGCGCTATTTCATCAAAGGAGAAGGAGGTGTTTGTTTCCTTTTCTCGTTATACAGCAAACACACAGGAGACACAGATGGTTTGTTGGTCTGGCCTCCTTCCTCCAGGTGCCTGCCTCTTCCAGACCTAGACAAGATGCTGAGATTTGATCCTAAGGAGTTAGGTTTTGTGTCAAGATAGTTGAATTTTTTTCTTTAGTGTTTTAGTGAATCTCAATAAACAACTTATTGTTGAGCTAATATTTAAGTTTATATTTCTAGTTAGGCGTGTTAATTAACCAAGAGTATCCAATTCTTACTTAACAGCGCAAAAGGCATCCACTTATATGAGTTACAATTCAACGGAATTCAGAGAATTTTTCTAGGAATCAAGTGATTCATTCAGGTACTACTTTTACAACTGTTATCTTTTTTTTTGGCCTTGATTTCTATAGCCCTGGTTAAGTGATTTGAAAAAGTAGAAATTTAAAATGTCGTATTTCGAAGCCCAGGTCTAGTTTTTCATCTGTCCCTGCTAGAGAGTGGAATTTATGTTATAAAGCTTCCAGCTTAATGCAGTAGCAAGAAAGAATGCAGTATGTTTTAGAGGCTATGCTGTGAAATAAATAGCTTCATACGTATAGAACCCAATGTCTTGTCTTTCACTAGAGCTCAGGCTTTTTCTATGCAGTTCCACCAATTCTACCATTTCTTGGTCGTACCTGCTATTTTTGTTGATGTCCAAGTCATAAAATGTCTGGGACTGGCAATAAAATCAGTTGGATTACATTTTAAGGATGATTACAAATACTATATAGTTAATTTTAATAATATTGTTGATCTACTCACTCTATTTGTGTTTGTAAAGTATTTTAAAAAGCTATTTGGTGTCAAATGCATAAAGTGAATTTAAGTCAAATTAACCTAAGTATGGAGTCTTTTATTCAGTGGTCTTTTACTAAAAAGCATTACTTGGAACAAATTTTCCAATTTAGTTACCTGCCCTGTTAAACATAGTTGTGTAGTTTACAAATGGGGTCCTACTTTGGAAGAATCTCCAGGTTTTCTCAGCTGTGAACAGATTATGGAATCATGTCTGTGTCTACTTACGCGACATTTATGGATCCCGAAAGGGAGTGTGCCATCTGGATGTACACGTGTTCTGCATCGACCTCTCTGTTATGATATTAATTGCTTCCCTGAAGCTACATTCTTTCTTGCCAGTTCTGAAAACTAATATTTCAAATGCTTCCAGAGTCATAAATAATAGTCATGGTTCTATGTGGCATGTGTATTACAGCTAGATCAGTTCACACGTATAACTTTACATAGTATCTTGTGTAAAAATAGCTTTGGTTATTAAAATCATTGCAATAAAATACCTGCACTATAATATTAAGTGTGTTCTTTGGTACCTAGGTGATTTTTTTTTAATGGGTGGACTCTTGTTTCATTTCTTAAAAAATATCTGAACATTCCTTAACAAACAAAGAGAATGCACTGGTTTAGGTGTCATTCAAATTTCCTCTGCTGGGTTTGAATCTGCATTTCGGTTGCGGGCCTGGCAGGTTCAAACACTCTAGGCTAGGCGAGCGAAACCACACTCCGAATCCAATGAACTCAGACAACCCCACACTGTGTTGGTTGCACTCCTACAGCACAACCGTTCCTGAAGACCAGCCCTGCCTAAGTCCCTAACCACTGGTGGGGTGTGTGTGTGTGTGTGTGTGTGTGTGTGTACACACACACACACGCACACACAGTACTGAGACACCGTACACCTTCGTGGCATAGTGGAACAGATAAGAAAGTTCGATCTTAAGAGATGTCCACTCAACGGCTCCCAACCACTATGCTCCAAACCTCAAAACAGCCAAGCACAGCGAGAACAATCCTAGATTAAAGGGATGAGATCCACTGGTGTCTTCCCACTCATAATTTTTCTTGCCAAGTTGTCGCCCCGCTGAAGTGTGTGTCTCCGAACAAAGTCAGAATGCAGGTGAGCTCAGTCTTTGGTTTCTTTGGACTATAAATAACATTTTTTTTTTCTTCAAATATTTCTAAGTATAAACCTGCTATCTTGAGGTCCTGGTCTTTTAAAAATTTTTTTTTTTATTTAAAGCTTTTCCACCGAGGTTTCAGTTTGTGGTTACTCCTTCATGCTTTGGTACAAGTGCTTGATGAAGATGAGTTGCCTGAATTGGAGCTGCCCTCGTCCTGCCACTTGTCCAGACTCCTCCTCCTCGCGTTCATGAAGAAGTTGCTGACGGTGCTCAGCTCCAACCCCAGCTGCTGGGAAATGGTGATTTGTAATTCTTTGGATGGACGCTTATTTTCCTTGAATATTGCATGGAGAGTTCGACGCTGGACATCTGTGAAGACCAACCTGGGCTTTTTGGGTGTGTTGCCTCTATCCTTCCCGTGTTCTTGCTCTTTCCTTTTGCATGCTGCAAAGAAACACAGAGGATGTTAGGATAAACTGCCCGGGGGAATCAAGAGTAGAAAAGTAGAGCCAATAAAATTTGTTAGTCATTCTTCACGCCCGCTTTCTGTCTGCTGACTTCTGATTTCAGGGCCATGGTGGGCTGGGAGGGAAGTGTAACAAAAGGATAGAGAATTAGGAGGAGGGGGAATTCCGTGAGTCCTGGGCTGGGTCCTGGCTTTGAAAAGCATCTGCATTTTGTCTGTGGTAAATCAATTAACCCTACCTGGGCCTCAGATTCCTCATAGCAGAACGTAGCGTCCTGGCTAAATGAACTTATTGTTTGAATTTTTATAACATCATCTGCAAAATGGTTATGAGAATACCTACCTTGCTGGGTTGCCGTAGGGATATGTGAAATAATACATGTAAAAGTTTATGTTTACCGAAGTGCTTTACAAACGTAAAATATTATTAGCTAGAAGTGGGTGTATTCTTCAAAGGCTTTAGTCTGCTGCTGGTAGAATACCAAGAGCCTAAGTGAGACTCTTAAAACTAAATAAAAAATAATTGCATTTGTTTCCCTTCTGATCTTTTTTGTTTTCCAGGAAACTCTGTATGTAAGAAGATTCTGCATATCGTGTCCCACCACGCCCATCAAACAGTCTTCCACTGACTCTTTAGTGGCACTGGGACTGGTGGCAGTGTGAAGCCAGCTTCCTCACCGTGGGGCTAAACCTGTCGAGTGAGCCGTGTTCACCTTTGGGGTCTCTCTGGGCCTCCTTTTTGATCGTGGTGAGAGTCTTGCCCTTGGAGCCCCCCTTCCCTTACCTCATCTCCCACTGAGAAGGTCCATTCCTTGCTCATGCCCTTTGGTCCTGGATCATGAAGCTGCTTCTTGGCTACTAGAGCTATTATGGAGCACCCTATCACAAGCTGCCCTCAGGCCCCCAGGGCTTGGTGCTGGGTCAGGGTCTCTCCTCACCTCAGAAGCTGTCCTCCTCTTTCTAGCCTAATGTGGCTCACTGGCTTCCACCTGCCAGAGGGGCACTAAGAGCTGCATTGCTAACCGCCTCTCACTCTCCACCATCATCCCTACGGCCATCCCCAAAGAACCATATGACTCAAGTAAAAGCAGTGCTCTGGTTATGCTGATGCAACTTTAAGACAAGGCTCCTCTGCCCTGACTCCTATCAGATTGCTGTCTCTTGGGCCCCTAGGTAGGCGTTCTAGAGCAGCCACTGCTATCTTCATATCTGGCTGGCTCACTCTGACATGCGCTCCAACCATAGTGAGAGGCATCTTCCTGGTGGAGGTTGGGACTGTTGCTCTTTTGTATCTCCCCAGTCCTCCAGTTGGCTGCCCTGCCTGTTGCTGTTTCCTGCTCCACCTCCTGCCTTTCTATATCCCAGTTCTCAGTCTCTCACTAGGTGTCCACCAGCTCTGGCTACGTGCAGCCTCTGCTCCCCATGTCGCTCTGCTCCCCTGCCTGCCCCTACCTGTCATTCTTAGCTAAGCAGATCCTGGATTTCAGAGTTCCCCTAAGGCCTTAGGTGCCCAACAATCAGATCCGCTGAGAAGCTAATAGGTGAAGGGTGAAGACATTTCCAGTCTTTCGAGTCCAATTGAGGGGTCTTCAGATTTTTTAATGATGTACTACTTAGTAAAAAATGTTTTGAGTGTATACTCTCTTATATTATTTGTTTATAAATTATATATATATGTATTATTGTATTACTATATTATGGACATTACAAAGCATTCATAAAATAAAAATAAATAGACATAGAAATTCTCTTCAACAGAGGCATCAGCTTGCCCAGGCTCTAGAGTGCTCTCACCCCCCTCACAGGACCACTGGTCCAACCGTTAGGAAAAATAAGGGTAAGAATTTCAGAATGGACATGAAGGGAGACCCCAGTCATCAAAGAGAGATTTTTAGGCAAGTCAGGCCTTACGGTACCTTTCATAACATATCCCGTAGGTCACTGGCTATGCCCCCTGCCCTACGTGAGGGGCGGCATCAACATCATGAGAAGTATTCATTTGATGCCCAATTCCCTCAAAGTGTTGAGCTGCATATACTGAATGAGATGAGATGCCCCAAACAGAGTCCCTCCCCCCAGGGACCTAAGCCTTCATTGAGCAACTGGATTAAGTCCCTGAAAACACAGCTGACTAGACTGAAGTAAGCTTCAATTAGTTTGAGACAACCCATGTGGACGCAGCTTTATGCAATACTGATGTGTATGGCTGATGGGTTCACTCACATTCAAAACTGAATATAACCCAGGCTCTGCTCTTAAGGAGGTCAGTCTAGCAGTCACATAAGTAAATAACTGCAAGAGTATAAAGAGAGTATACAGGATGTTAGTACTGCCTGAGCATATTAAGGAAGGCATCACAGAGGAGGGGGTGCTTACGCTGGGCCCTAAAGGATGAATACGAGTTTGCTAGCAAGAGAAGTGGGGAAAACTCATTCCCAGCAGGGGGATCAGCATCTGTGAAGGATTGATAAGTATTAGTAGATTGGTGTTAGTGGCACAATAGTACATGCAAAGAGGAAAGCTGTGGGAGCAAGGCTAGAGACTAGATATGAATTATCTTGTAGGCAAGGAAGAGTTATTGAAAGGTCTTGAATGAGGGTGTAGTGTGATTAAATTTGGGTTTAGAAAACTTTGCTGTTGTGGGGCATGAATTGGAAAGTAGCAAGGTTAGGGCCAAGGATGCTGTGGCATATCACCCTGATCCCCCTCAAGACTAAGGCACACATTCCTCCACCTGCTGTAAGAGTTGGGGGCGGGTGGCTCTCAGCTGAGGTCCATTCTGGAATTGCCATTGGCCAAAGGTTGCACCACCCTTGGGGGGAGAGGGGGGCTCCCCACATCCAGTGGGGGTGGGAGGATAGGGAATGTGGGTATGGAGGGTGGAGGCTGAAGAGAGTGGGAATGTGTTGGTTGAAGGCTCCCACCTCCCATCCCCTTGCAGCAAGTTGGGACAGGTCTGAAGGGTCATCCAGTTCCAGAACATTCCATAGGATTGGTTGAGGCTATTCTCCCAACTACATCAAAGTTCAACTTCTCCCTCTGCCTGGGCTTACTTCCTCTGCTCTCCACCCTCTCCTCTGCCCCCATATGTTATTCTCCATAGCTCTCTCCAACAACCTTCCTGCATGCAAGTCTCAGAAACCCAGAGTCTGTTTCCCAGAAAGCCTGACCTAAGATAGAAGCCAATTAGAAAACCACTACAGTGAGGACCCCAAATTAGATGATGGCAGTTGAGGATGGAAAATAGGGAGAAAATTCAAGAGCTTCTTGGAAAGTAGAATCAGGAAGACTTAATGACTACTTGGCTGGGAGGGTGAAGTTCAGAAGATCTCCCAGGTTTCTGGTTGGATGGTAGTAATGGGGCCATTAGGGAATGTGGATAGAGAACTGGGTTTTATGAGGGCAGTAATCACTTCTGTGTGGGACAAATTGCATCTGAAGTGCTTGTTGGACATTCTGTTAAAGATCTCCAATAGGTGGTTGTCCAGCAGATAGCAGGATATATGGGGTCTGGAGCTCAGGGGAGAGGTCTGGGCTAGGAGTATAGACTGGGAAGTCATTAGGGCTCTAGATGGTAAGTTACATAGAACACACACATATGGAAAAGTAAATAACTGAGTGTCGGGTGCACACAACTTCTTTATCATTCAAAGGGCATAGCTAAGGGAAATCACAAAGAGATATCCATTTTCCACCTAACCAGGATGTATGTTCGAATGACTTCAATTTGGTCCTTGGCATTTGGCAGGACTGACTGGGCTGAAGCTACTTTCCAGCCAGCAGCTCCCAAATGGCGTCAGAGGAATGATACTGTCTCAAATAGGGGTTCCTTGAAAAGATGGTTTGCAGGTCAAGTACATTTAGAGAAACCTACTATATATCGCCTCCTCCTCAACATTCATAATATGTGTTTAGCATGTGTAATTCTATTTCCAAAATTTCCTTAACCCCAGAACCCTGTTTGGTAGAGACCATCTAATAATGTCTCCTCCATTACTAACGTTGGGGAAACACAGTTTGGGAGTTTCTGCCCCCAGCTCTCAAGCATTGTCGACATCACAGTGTCAGAACCTGGGAAGGGAGATTCTCCCAGAGCAGGGAGCCTGGCTGGCTCATTCTGTGTCTCCAGGGCATCCTGGCATAGTGTCTGGCTTGAAGGGGAGCTCAGTACCCGTGTGGGTCCTGGAGGGGGTGTCTGTGACTAAATGCACGTGGTATATTTGGAGAGAACTCTGTGTAGAAGTTGAAGTTGCTTAATAAGAAAGCAGAGACATCAGCAGAATGGAGAGTGGAATAAAATTTGTTGAGGGTCACTGGGTGATCTCAACAAGGAGGCTAGGAGAGGCAACCCACATAAATAAAACCATGCTTCTAGAAGGTTGTATAAAATTATAGTTTTTGGAACTGTTAAGAGAACATGAATGAGAGCAATGTTTTGGAATTTCCACGGAATTCATTGCAGGGCAGAGATTACTCATTATAAGGTAGGAAGCCCCCAACTGGAGCACACGAGAGTCCACACAAGTGTGCAAGGCAGAGAGAGTAAGGGAGTGGGAGCGGAGCATGACAAGAGTTACTGTTGCTTGGGGAGCAGTACTGCACATGTCTTATGTGAAAGTTATTTTGTGTTTTATATGAAATTTTCTGTTTGGGTATGCAGTTTCCACTAAGAATAGAGAAGTATTTATTATCCAACTGGGTTAAAGAGAAGGAGATTCCTATCGTTTGTGAAAGGCAGTACTGAAAAGGAAGATGACCTGTCATGAGTCACCTCCACGACGTGGGCAAGCAGATGTATCTGGAGGATGCAGTGGCAAAGTGTCGTCAGGGCTGTCTCAGACAGGTGACTTTGATCTTCTCTGTGGGTGAGGTCACCCACAGTTGGTACCACATAGGAGGAAGAAGTTGGCATGGAAGATGGTAAAAGGCAGAGCATGACTTTGTGCACCACAAGAATAAAAGATCATAATGAGTAAAAAAAAAAAAAGCAAAAGGCAATGCATGAGGATGTGGGCAAAGGACAGAGGCTTTCATTTCAGGTATGCCAGGGCCCGTGCTTTGCCCACAGTTGGCAAGACAGAGCCAAGGGTACTCCAGGAAATATGAATTCTGAATGATGTTGAAAGATATTCCATGCACAATGAGTTTTCAGGTCAGTCAGTTTCGGAAATGCTGAGTTAATGAACGATTAAACAAGCTTCTTCAATGCAGGACTTCTCAGAGCCTTTAATATGCTAATATGCACCGATACTTTCTAGTTTATGGAGTCTCCCAAACTTATTTGATTTAGGAACTCTTTATTCAGGAAATTTCTCTCAGGAATGGTATTGCTTACAACAGTGTTCTTCAAAATGGGGTTGCCAGACCCATGCTGGTCTGTGAACTGTCACTGACCTGCAGCAAGATCAGTACAGAAAATTGAGAAAAAGTAATTAGAAATTTTTATGGCAGTTTGACATTGCTGCAACATTCAAGTGTGTGATTATTTTTTTTGTACTATCAAAACTATTGGTCCAGGACAAATGGAAATTAGAAATGAACAACTAGTCCTTTACTACATAGAGTTTAAGAAGCCCTGCCTTAGAGCACACTTTATCAAACACGGTACAGAGAAACATCCTAGAATCACTGTCAGCCAAGCATTCGTGTACCAACTTATATCCATTTTCCTGATTTAATGACACAAAGGACGTTACAGTGTGGAAACTGCTGATCGAGCTGTGCAAACGTCTGCCAAGAATTCGTCTGGGAGTATGTAGGCACAGACATATTGGCCTGGGAGACACTTATAAAGCCAGAGGGATTTATAATACAACTTCTTAGATGAACCTGGGCTGAGAGGAGACAAGCTCAAGTCCCAGCTCTGTGGCCACTGACAGATGTGTGATCTGGGGCAAGTCCCTCACCCTCTTTGAGCCTTAGTTTACCCAGTTGTAAAACAGGGGACAATGGCCTTCTTTCCTTACAAGATTGTCATAGGAATTAAATAAGATATGCTAAAGCGACTGTTAAAACTATAAACTCTCAAGGAGTATTCTAGACGTTTGCAACTTGATTTTCTGATCCTTCCTTCCTTCTTTAGTTGAGACAAAAGGATAAACGTCGAATTACAAAGCAGGCTTGCATCTCTGCTGTCTCTAGCCTGTGCTGTGAACTTGGATGCATCACTTGACCAAACGAGCAGGCTGTGTTCTAAGGCCCCTGCGGGCTCGAAAGCCCTGGAGTCAACAAATGCACGGCTGCAGGGTGCCCCCGGATTCCAAAGGCTCTCATTCTCTCAGTTCAAAACATCTGAGCTAACCTTAGCCCATCACTTAGAATACATCGCCACTCTGTTGACTTTTCCACCGCATCTTCTCCATCCCTACGGCTGCTCAGAGAGAGCAGACAATGGCTGTGCAGGGACATCAGCCGGTCCAGCAAATCCTCCAGACCACGTTCATCTGAATGAAGGTGATACAACATAAGCTCACAGTTCCTTTGACCTCATGAGCTTAGAGGTTAAAACAACTACCACCATCACCACAGACCCTGCGGATAGTCAAGTATCTACCTGCCTAGGACTCTGAGCCGTTAAACGACAGGTACTATATTTTTACTGAGTTCCTACTTTTCATTAAAATTGTAAGACAATTTGTTTAACTTGCTTCCTGAGGTCCTTGGTATATTTGTCCCAGAATTGGTTGCTTCACATAGAATGCAGCCTCAGGATTAGAATAGGCTGTCTTCTTGGGGGCAGCAGAGCTGTGTGTGTTCCAGTGTGTACTTTCTGGAAGTACGCTGATGGTCCAGCTCTAGTCAGAGGGTGCTCTACATTCCTGGCTTATGACGGAGGAAGCTTCTGTCAAACGCATTGCACTAGCTGTCAGAAGGTCTGGGTTCTGGTCCTGGCTCTGTCATGAATTAGTTGAATGACTGGGTTAAATCCCTTAACCAAGCTGGGTCCAGGTTCTTTGGTTGTATAACGAAGGGATTGCACTAAGTAACTTACAGTCCCTTCTAGGTGCCGCTCTATGACTGGATGTGTGTAAACAGCTGTCAACATCCCTCTGGGGGAAGCAGCAGGCGGTACCGTACAGGCAGGACCATTGGTTTCTACATCATAAATGGGCGCCTGGAGAGTGTGAGGGTTAAGCTGTTCACTCTAGGGGCAGCTGGGCCACCCTTCCAGTCCATGCCCCTCTTTGGTCAGACTATCCACATACCACTACCTGCATGTCACTCCTGGCAGGCAGAGATGGGCCGGGGTGGGGGTGGGGGGGCAGTTTGGGGAGGAGAGCACCTTTAGACGAGGTAGGAAAGGAAACAAGACCTGTGTGCTTAGTAAACAATATTATCAGGTAAGGTCAGAAAATTGGACTTCATCAATTGAGTTATTCTTAGACATAATTCGTAAATTTATGTAATTTTGTAAATCTTTGGCAAATTCTAGCTTATCTTAGTTACACTCAGGAGGAGAATGGAGAATGTGTGTTTTTGGTGGGGGGACGGTGGGTGCACAAACAGACAAGAGAAAATCAGGGATTGGCGCACTTCAAGGGCGGCATGGCATCTGACAGAATAAGACGGGAGTGGAGCCAATGAATGGTAAACCGTGTGTCTCCCGCTTTAGACACATTATTTATTTAATTTTGGCAACAGCTCTCTGAGGTGTTGCATTTGATGGGCTAAAGGAAATTGAGGAACTTAACCTGAGGAGAGGACAGTTTCAGCCTCGAAGTCTGGATGGAGAACCCTAGAGACAGGATGCAAGGATTGAGGGGGCTGGCGCAGAGCCAGGCCTGAGTGACTGAAGTCAGATTTACTTGGTAGTCCAAATCGAATGGACTGAAGATGGAGACTATGCCTACAGCTTCCCCATTCACGTGTGGCTTGTACCCTGTGAGTCCTTACACTGTGGCCACATAGTTTCTCCCTCCAAACTCCTGAGTGTCTGCTGTCCTCACATGATTGCAGGGGAGAGCAGGAAAGGAGAAAGGCTGAGATTTTCAGGGCACCGTGAAACTGCCTTGCCACCTAAAGACAGCGTGGCATTTAATAGGGGCTGCTAGAGGCCCAGTGTCTTCACCCCAAAGGCCAATGCCAGTGCTGAAAACAGCAAGCCACAAGGTCAAGGACTTTTGAGCAGGTAAGCCTGTGATGTCCCCAGTCGCAAGCCTGGATATAGAGGAAAGCCAGGCACGGCCGAGGCCCCTCAGCTCCTCTGCTGCTCCAGTGCCTCTGGGGGCAGGGAGGGTGCACGGGTGAGGCAAAAGCACACCCTTGATTCTACCCAAATTCCAGATGGGCTTGGCAGGGACATCCCTGCACCTCTGCTCAGGGGAGCTGGGGGCTTCAGGGGCAGGAAAAAAGGATAAAAAAGCAGCCGGGCCAGAATAGGCAAATCCATAGGGACAGAAAGTAGGTTGGTGGTTGCCCATGGGAGCAAGTGGTGGAAGGAAAGGGATTGAGTGCTAATGGTTTAGAGTTTCTTTTTTTGGAGGCAATGAAAGGTTCTAAAATTGATTGTGGTAATAGCTGCATAGCTCTGTGACTATACTAAAAGCCACTGAATTATATACTCTAAATGGGTAAATCATATGGCACGTAAAGTATATCTCAATAAAATTGTTTAAGAAAAAAGCAGCTGGGCATGCACACAGGGCGAGCCCTCTGCTCTCACCCCTCCTGCCCCCCTGTCTGCCACTGAGAGGGAACCTTTCTGGACTGTGGCAAGGACAAGAGGGGGTCGGCTGTTACTGAGGTCTACTGAGCCCCCAAAGACCCCTTCTTGACAGCTGAAGCTGTTTTTCAAAGTAAACTCTACAAGATGATGTATATGGATAAGCAAGCATGCAAATACAACAGATTTCAGTAAAACAAGATCGGGGCCGGGAGGGACATAAAGGGGAGCTATGGGAGTGAACATGGCAGGTTCCTGAGCCCATTTTACAGGCCAGTACCCACACTGCGGAGGTCAAAGCCACAGCCTCAGGATTAGAGCTTCGACTCCAGGAGTCCTGGGTCATCACGTTACCTGCTTTGCTTCAGATTATTTTGCTGCACTGTGCGTATATTTATAAGCCGGGTCCCCCAACTGTTTTTGGAATGAGGCAGCTCTCAAGTGGCAAATTTAGAGGGCACAGCACAATGTCCAATTTGAAAAGCCGCTCTAGTGAGTTCTAACTGATAGGGCCAAGGGCAGCCTTGCACGGGAAGCGAACTCGTGCACCGACTGTCAGGAAAGTGAGACGCCCAGGAGAGGGAGGTGGAGCCAATGCAACGTGCTGGACACGGCTAGCTGTGCTTGTGTCTGTGAGTTTGTGGGTAGCCGGAGCACCTGCGGAGACTCTCCTGAGCATGGACACGAAAGGCTTAGTGAAAATACACAAAGAGCAGACATCCCCAGTCGGGAACGATCCCTGTAACTCACCCCTGTACCTTGCTTTACAGTGCTTAGACCACCTCCATAAAGCCTGACTATGTGATCCCCACAAAACTCAGGGGAGGTAGAAATGGGTAATATTTCCTTTTCTGTAGATGAAGAAACAATGTCAGGTTAGGTAACGTGCCTATGGGCACACAGCTAAAAGTTGGGGACCTCCAACTCCACTGTGCCCTGGAGGCAGATATCAGCACAGTGGACACATCATGAAAACTTTCCCTAGGATGGTTCAACATGCAGGAGCAGCTGGGGAAGGGGAGCCCAGGGAACCCGCAGCCAGGGTGAGCGGAACGGGAGCAGTTGGCCTGCGGGCAGCAGGCTGGCTGTCAGCCAGACCTGCCTGGCTGTGGCTAAAAGGATTGTGTTGGCTCACGCAGGAAAGTGGGCTGCATGGAAGCTGAGATGGTGGGGGTTCGGGCAGCATAGGGGACTGCACACCCACACTGGCCTGGGAGAGGGACCGGAGTGAGTCTGGTTTCAGTAGGGGTGCAGAGGAACACTGTCTCCACATGGTTCTTGGCTTTGAGAGGAAGCTGAAGGAAACTGAGCTGACCCACGGGAAAAGGAAAGACGGGGAAGGTGGGCTTCAGCTACAGCTAAGAGGGGTCTGTTCCATCAAACTCAGGTTGGAAAGTCGCCCAAACCTCTCACCACTCCACTTGGTTTGCTTTTTTAACAGAGCTGTCCAGGACAGAGACCTGCCTTCCCATGCACCTGCTGCCTGGAGTCTTCTGAAGTCAGCAGAGAAAACATTTCCATCAACCGCTCTTCTATAGATACAGCTCCCTAGCTGTAGTCCAGGAGAGGCAGGCCTATTGGACTTTACCATCAAAGGAGGGCAGAAGATGCCTGGACCTGGGAAGGGTGGAACAGGACCAGCTGAAACATATGGCTGCTTCCTCTGTGCTAAGCCAGCAAGCGCATCACTTTACAGAGCCTCACGACAACAATGGGAGATAGGTATCACTATTATCTCTAGTTTAAAAGAGGGCAGCCTGAGGCTCAGAGGTTAAGAGACTGGCGCAACGTCACCTTGCCAGTAAACGGTGGAGCAGGTGTTTGAGCCCGTGCGGGGGCCCAGCAATAGTCCTGGAGGAGACCAGGACACGTGGCCTGGGTATTCTTCTGGCACAGGGGGGAAGTCAGGGAATTACCAACTTCCACTTTTCATGGCTCCTCAAACAGCCCTTTTTGTGTGATTCTAGACTATCTTCATTCTTCTCCCCAAACACTTTTTATCCTGTGTTCCCTCTGGCACAGGCTGAACCCGAGACAGGAAGATGAGCTGGGCATCCTTGTTGAAGGAACGCACGTCCAAACTGCTAAGAGACTTGCATCATCCTCTTGCTGCCCGTTCCCGCTCACAGGCACACATCTTCCTGAGCACAGGCTCAAGGTTTCTCATACTCACAGGAAGAGACACCACCCTCTGACCCTCTCTCCACGAAGCCCTTTCCCTGCATTGCGGCTTCAGAGAAACCGGTGGGGAGAGAAGCCGCTGCCTTGCGCCTGCTCTTCAGTTAGTGATGAAAGGTAACGTGGCTCTTTTCTGAACGGTTGCTTCAGGAATTCTGATTTTTAAATTCCTAAACTTCTGTTAATGCCTGATCCATTGGCATTTTATTACATCAGTATCCCTCATCTTAAAGAGCCCCCCAATAGTCTGGACCCCAATCATTGGAAATACATGATACTGAGGCCCTAGTTATGATGTTGATTCCACAAAACAGTCAAAACAAATGACTCATCTGATGACTTACTTATTACGCATTGTTATCTCATATAGGCCTACTGCGAATTCTAAGTCTTAGTGGCTTGACCCCATTTCTTTAATTAATAGCTGTATATAATACTTCATAACATTCACATCAATTTAAAGTTACAAAATGGAATTCCTTCAAAAATAACCTACAATTTTGACTATTCACTAAGTCATCAGACATTTTCCACAAACAATTTCAAATTACTGGTTTTCCTTGTTTCCATTTCTGGAAAGTTGTCAGTAGAGTCAAATTGTAAATGCCAGTCTCCCAATCACATGTATCATACAATTAGCCTCACAAGGGTCTCCCGAAAGCCTGAGAGGAAAGCCCTTGGTTGCTGCTCCATCATGATATTCAAGGACCTTGACACTCTGACCCCAACCACCTTTCCCATCTCACTCGCTCTGGTGCCCACCCACCACCCACACTGAGCCACACTGCTCAGATGTCAGTCCTGCAACCACTATGAACTTTCACACCTCGATTCCTTTGTTCAAATCGTGCCTTCTTCCTTTTCTTTGATGTCCTTCCTTCTCTTTTTTTTCCATACGAAAGGTTCCCTATGTGATCAAAGCTCAGCTCAAGCCTTTCGTTTTCTGCTGTCTTCTCCATCTCCTCTCCCACCCAGGGAGAACTTCTGTCTCCTGTGCTGATAGAGCCCCCTGAATAATTAGTTATCTCCCTACCCACCTCTCTCCCCAGACCATGAGTTCCATAAGAGTAGACCATGGCTTCTTTCTGTGGCATGCTCAGTATGCTTGTTGGATAAATAAGTTGGATGTGGCCCCATAGAAAATGGAGATGCTCAAGACACAACTCTTTATCTTTCAAAAATGGGTACATAGGGTGAAGCTCCATGAAATCTCCTTAATCCTTTTACTGGATAATTTATTTTGAAGCAGTTTAATGACATTGTGGGGGGATATTTCTGAATTGTCATTGAGAAGTCAGTGAAAGAGGGGCTGAGCTCCTGGTGAAGGAAGCTGGTATTGTCACCACACTTAGGATTGAGTCAGAAGGTGGTTCAGGGCCAGGTAGGGAGGAGGCTACAGTAACAGAGCTGGAAGAGCAGAAGGTGCGGAGGGGCTGAATTTGGGCTGGGGCACTGAAATGAGCTAGGAATAGGGCAATCATCCCCACCCAGATGAGGTGTCCATGTGGGGCACTGGGTATCAGAGGGCAGAGGGATACTGTCTGTGTCTGCTTTTGCTAAGTCTGGGTGGTGATTGGTCGAGATATACCTTAGTCAAGTACAGAGTTGATAAAGATCTGATTTATGGATAATCTCAGCAAATATCCATTGCAGAGTCTGTGCGGTGGAAACCATAACAATAAATTAATGAGATGACCCCAGGGGAATAATCTTGGAGAAATTCAATTGACAGGATGAAGGACTCAGATGAAGAATGCTTTATAAAGAAGGCGAAATGAAATACCATTTTGTTCCTTTTTCTTCTGGCAACTGCCAAGTCATCGGACTTCTTGGGTAGGGCCTCTGGCTGTTGGTGGCCTGGATCCATGGGTGAGGGTGTCATTTCCCCTGGGTTTCAGGATTGGCCTGAATTTTGCAGTGGGAGAGGCTGGAGGGACCCTCAGAAGTTCTTAGCCTTTGCCATAAATTGGAATCACCCAGGAAACTTCAAGAACACTGATGCCTGGGATGGATCTTCAGAGATACTGATTTATTCAGCCTAGTGGAGGCCTGGGCCTGGGATTTTTCAAAGATTCCAGGAGATTTTAACACATACCCAAGGATGACACCACTACTCTAAACCAGTGCTGCTCCAACTTGAGTGTACAAATTTGAGTCATTTGGATGTCTTGTTAAGATGATTGTCTGATTCAGCAGGCCTGGGTGGGGCTGGAGATTCTGCCATCTAACAAGCTCCCAGGTAACCCCCAGCTGCTGGTCCAGGACCGCCGTCTGAGTAACCACGGTCTAGAGTCCGGAGCAGAAACTCTAACTAAGGTGTAGGCCAAATACATCAACATCACCTGGGAGCATGAAGGGGAAGCTTGTTGAAAATGCACATTCCAGAAGCCCTTCTATCCCTACTGAATTAGATTCTCGGAGAGAATGGGATCAACAAATGTACATTTTAAATAAGCTTCCCAGGTAATTCAGATGCCCAATAAAGTCGGAGAGCCACTTGCCAAGACCAAAAGAATCACCCCATACGGTTGTCATAAATATAGACGGGCTAAATTCGAATTTTAGTAGTGGCCTGGGAATCTGTATTTTAAGAAGAGTGCCAGGTGATCTCTCTGATTTCAGGTTGAGGAAAGCCTGCTTGGTGAGACCTTTCGGTGGGGCTGCGGAAGGTCCAGGTAACCCTTCTCCCTCTCTCCACCATAAACCTGTCCCTGTAAAATCCAGCTACACGGACGATCATAGACCGTCTGCAGAGTAACAGAAGCGGATGTGTGTGGGATTGGGGCAGCCCAGAGGTGGAAGCATCCACGGTGTTCAGTGCTGGAGGCAGAGGTTTTTGTTCTGTGATTCTTAGAAAAGAGGAAGTTGGGTGAGAACCAGGGGAAAGGATCAGATTACTGGCTGTGATCGTTTCAGCACTGACAGAACCTCCTTCAACTTGAGTTTAGGCCAAACGCATAAAGCAGAGGGAGGCGGGGCAGCGGCTGTGGAGCTGGAGAGCGCCCCCTCCGGCAAGCGAGGGTACTTCACACCCACCTGCTCCCTCTTCCTCCTGATTGTCCACCGCCCTGGCACCAGGAGAAAAACAAAAAACTGGGGGTTTATTTTCTTTTACATCTACACCTCCACACTCATGCTCTGACAGAGGACCCCTATTAGTCTGCTCTGGACCTGTTTCATGGCTGTCACATTTAGAGTACGTCTAAAGTATTATTTTACATAATTACATGGAGGCACATGCACATACACATATGGTAAACCCATGCTGCATAATTTGGGATGCGCTTCTCAAACTTTATGATGCTTTAGAATCTCTTCAAGAGCTTGTAAAAACACAGATTACTGGGCTCTACCCCAGAGTTTCTGAATCAGTAGGATTTCTAACAAGCTTCCATATGATGCTGTGGTGTATGTATGGGGGAAGAATTGCAAATGAGCTCTAAATATTTTTTAACAGGTTTGTTTATTTTATGGGTATAGGTAAAGCAATTTTGAAATTATTTTATATGTATCATAGGATTGAGCAAATAGAGTAAGTGTGCGTGTGTGTGTGCATGGGGGAGAGAGAGAGAGATGGAGAGAGAGGTGATTGGGCGCCAGGTTCTCACCGTAGAGGAAGGAACACACAAATACGGAGTGGGGGAAGGTAAGGACAAATCCTATGGCGATATACTGCAATTGGATGTGGAGGTCCTGGTGTGAACTCATGATTTTTAAAGTATGTATGTAAGCATGTTTGTGTGCACATGTATATTATGTATGGATGAGTGTATGTATATTTGTGTGTGTGTAAATATACATGCATATTTTTCCTGGCTTTTTCTGAGGTGGCCAAAAAACAAAGTCACCCTAGTAGCCATGAGCCCACCTAGTGTCCACATCTTCTTGGGTCTTCTCTAATACCATTTCCCACCAAAATAAACCTCATCAAAGAAGGGGCAGATTCTAGGGCTGGGGCAAGGTAGGTAACAGATGAGCTTGGAACATCTTATTATAATGCCAAAAATTAAAAAAAAAGAAAAAAAGATGGGAGGATGTCGCAAGAACACAGGAGCCAGATTAAAGGTCTCCCACTGGCCAAATCTGGGACAATTTGAGCACCCAAGAAGGTAAGTGCAAGAATGAATGGCAAACTGTTGGAAAAGAAGGAATGCATGAGTCTACACAAATAATAAATGGATAAATAAAAGAGAGGGATGGGGGCTCTTGCTCATGGAAGAAACCTGAAAGCTGACTGTTAAACATGGCAGGAGTGCTGGAGATGGAAAGTCATTTTGAAACCATGGTGATAAAGATTACGTCAGGTGAGAAAACAGATGCTAAATCTACGAGGAATTTTGATGAGGAGTGGCCTATTTGCATGATCTTAAAGTGTCTCTCCACAGATTGCTTGTTAGTTGTAAGGGAGAACCCTCTCACACCCAAAACAATGATTAGACAGTAGAGAAATTAGGCAACACCTTGACGGGGTGATCAAAATGGACTCACCAGCTAAGTGAGGAACAGACAGACTTCATGGGCCTCCACATGTGATCCCCTGAGAAGGACACACCTCACCCATGCAGCTTTCTGGGCGAGAAAGCATCACCTCAATGTAAACATGATGATACATCAGATAAACACAGACTGAGAAATATTTTTTTTAAAAAGTGGGGACTGTATTCTTCAAACTTGTCAATATTATAAAAGGTAAAGAAAGACTGTGGAAATGTTTCAGATTAAAGAAAAAAAGAGATATGACAACTAACCTGAGACTAGATTTTGTACTGGAGGAGAAGAATGCTATGAAGGACATTATTGGGTCAACTGACAAAAGTGAACTGTGGATACCTAAGGGAATATCCCTAGTATTGGAAATGCATTCCTAAGTAGTTAGGGGTTAGGGACCATGGCACATGTAGCATCATGTTACCTACATACATGTACCCTCAAATGCTTCGTGGAAAAAATGCTGTACGAGAGAGAGAGAGAGAGAGAGAGAGAGAGAGAGAGAGAGAGAGAGAAAGAGAGAGAGAGAGCGAGCTCAAGCATGTGTGTACAAATGATAAAGCAAATGGGGCACAATGTTAACAATTGGTCAGTTGGTCATGTTAACAATTGGGTAAAGGGTATATGGATGTTCTTTGTACTATTTTATTTTTGTACTTTTAAAAATTTTGAAATAATTTCCAAATAGAAATTTTAAAAACATTGCTTTTGCATAATATTTAAGGACACCGAGATATGTTCAATTATAAATTCTCTATAAGCTCAACTTTTTGAAATACAAACATTTTACATGTATCTTATTTGTGTACTCTTAAAAAGCTAGAAGGAAACAAACCAACTATAAACAGGTATCATCTCTGGGTTAGGCAATTACGGATGGCTTGATTCTGTTGTATTGTTTATAATGTTTCATATTTCCCAAAGTTTCTACATTGAGCATGTATTACTTTAATAACTAGAGAAAATTTTTGAAAGAGGAAAACGAATATTCAGTTAAGTTTCATGTATAAGGTAGCTGACTGCCGTGTCATTCATTAATAATAAGAAAAACAAAATCAAACAAAAAAACCTGAAATCATTGAAATGTCCAATGACAGGAAAGGTTGTTGGAGAGGTTATATAAATTATGATACTTCTAAAATATTATAGAGTCGTAAAAATTTATGTTTACCCAATCCATTTATGGACCAACCTAAGTGTCCAAAAATAGAGGGTTGGTTAACTCATAGCATAGCTGTAAAACACAAAATCTGTAGAATGTTTTCTTTCTTTTTTTTTTTCCTAGATTGGCACCTGTGCTAACAACGGTTGCCAATCTTCTTTTTTTTTTTTTTTCCTGCTTTTTCTCCCCAAAGCCCCCTGGTACATAGTTGTATATTTTTAGCTGTGGGTCCTTATAGTTGTGGTATGTGGGATGCTGCCTCAACGTGGGCTAATGAGCGGGCTCCATGTCCGAGCCCAGGATCTGAACCAGCAAAACCCTGGGCCGCCGAAGTGGAGCACGTGAACTTAACCACCCGGCCTCGGGTGGCCCCTGTAGAATGTTTTCTAACACAGAGTGTTCCAGGAGCACAGGGAGCGCTTGTACCTCTTTCTCTGCTGTCTTGCAAATTGTAAACATCTATCTACACCTATGTATCTGTTGAATGAATGAATGCTACTCCTGAGGTATTTGGGAGGGAGCAGGAATGGTGGAATTATTAGGCTTTTTTTTTTATTGTCTCTATTATTCTTTTACGTATCTTCAAATATTCCACCGTAAATTTAATAATATGGGGTAATTTAAAAAGTTACAAAATAGTATGTATGTATCATCCCCTTGAGAAAAGATTCCAAGGATATTCAGAAGAAAAGAATGGGTTATCTCTGTGTAGGGGCTATGGGTGATTTCAATTCAGTAGGTCTGGGGTAGAACCTGGGCATCTGCATTTCATACAAGTTCCCAGAGAAGGCCAAAGCTGCTGGTCTGGGCACCACACTTTGAGTACTAAGGACCTACAGACCAGTAATAATTATTTATTTATTTTATTATTCTATTTTGTGTGTGTGTGTGTGAGGAAGGATGTCCCTGAGCTAACATCTGGGCCAATCTTCCTCTGTTTTGTATGTGGGATGCTGCCACAGCATGGCTGATGAGTGGTGTGTAGGTCCTTGTGGGGGTGGGGGTGCAGGGGTGGGCATGGGGTCCAAACCTGTGAAGCCCTGGCACGGAAGCAGAGCGCAGGAACTTAACCGTTAGGCCCCAGGCTGACCCGAGAACAATAATAATTTTTTAGATGGAGGAGAGTATGGAAACAATTATTCTTACAGGAATCTTGAATTTTTGAGTGAACTTTTGACCTCAAAAGAGATAAAAAGAAGTGAAATAGTATATAATGATATATAATATCTATATCATATATTATATAATATTTTTATATATATTAAACTATGAAACTATGTTATTCCGGAAAAAAGGTAAAATAAATAAATAGTAAAGGGGCAAAACCCAAAGTCATCTGCTCTTAAATTCTCAGTATCAGCATGCTAATTCTCCACTTGAAGTTATATTAGAATTGCCTGGGAGGTTTTTTAACCAGCACTATCTTTCTCCCCCTTTCTTCTCCATCAATCAGATTTGCTCCCTGAGAGGAATCCGAACCCTCTGCCCACCCCTCCCCACCTCTGAAAACCACAGCTTGGAGAAGGCCTTTGTTATTGCTGTGAAGGTACTGTGTCACTCAGCTGTGCCAGGGAAGAAAGAAGCTTCCGGCTCTATAATAATTCAGATCCAAGAAATCTTCTGCAAAGGGTTTTCAGCCAGGGCCTCCACACATGCTGTTGTTCCCTCTGCCTGGAAACCTCTTCCTCCATTTCTGGCTCAAGTCCTATGCATTTTCTGGATCTTCAAAATTGTCCCTTCATTACACCCCAAACTTCTCCTTCTTGGCACAAAACAAAAAAACAACCGAGAAGAAGGATATGAATAGCTGTTTGTCTCTCTTCCCTACTAGACTGTGGGTTCCAAGGGGACAAGCCTGCTGGACCTGCCATCCCCAGTACTGAATGAACCCCTCTCTCCATATCTAATGAAATTTCCTCTTTCACTTCTTATGCCTTGTCCGCAACTGGTTAGATATAATTCCTAAGAGGGCTGACATTCAGTACAGGGCTGGGAACTGAGTAAACGACAATACCAATGTCATGGGGTGTGTTTGGTCCAAATTGTTTGGGTTGGGGAACCAGAAAAAAACAATCTTTTTCCTCCCCAATATTAAAATTAAATAATATTTACCTTTTACAAAACAATATACATATTTAAGATAGGAAGCATAGCAACAAAATGACCATCCATGAAGGCAGCACCCAACAAAAGAATTAGAATATCAGCTGCTTTTTGATAAAATACAAGGGTTCTCCTCTTATCATCCTGTCTTCCCCTACAGAAGTAACCACTCTCTTGAATTTGTATTTATTATTCATTTGTTTCTTTAAAATAGTTTTTTACCACATACTTACGCATCTCTAAGCAGCAAGTTTAGTGTTGCTGGCTTTTGATCTCTGTAAAAAATGTGTGATCTTCTCTAGCTTTTTCTTTCTTTTAAATTCAACATTGTTGCTAAGATTCAGCCATGCTGTTGTGTATAGCTGTGGTTCATTCATTTCCATTGCAATATTCTATTGCTTTATATGAATATATCACAATTTATTTATGCACTCCTTTTTAGTGGACATTTGGGCTGTTTCTGGGTTTTTGCTCTTCTGAACAATGCTGCTACGAACAGTCTCGTACTTGTCTCCAGGAGTGTCTGTGAGTTTACCTAAGGTATATACCAAAGATTAGAATTGCTGGATAGGTGTAGGGTCAGGTTTATAAAACAATGCCAAATTATCTTTTGAAGCAACGGTGCCAATTTACATTCCCACCAGCTGTGTGCGAGTTCCTGATGATCCATATCCTTGACAACAGCTTGTATTATTAAGACACAGGAATTGTAATCTCAAACGGCAGCATTTTTGTGCCAGAAGGTGGCACTCCTGACTGCATGGGCTGTTTCCTCCTGGCCATCTGACAGGAAAGCGTGGCCTGAGACTCTGCCCAAGAGATCGGCCCCCGGGCCTTACACCTTGTTCAATCCTGATTTCAGGACAGAGCACTAAACTGAGATCAGAGACTTTGCTGTGGATATACCGTTATCATAGAGGGCAATCAATCATAGAATGTGGGACCTGGAAGGAGCCTAAGGCCAAATCCTTCATTCTACATTTTAGGAGACTGAGGCCCAGAAAGGTTAAATGACTTGACAGGTTCTCAGAGCTAATTAGTGCAAAAACCTGTCTCCTGGGCTCTTGATTCTTAGTCTAGGGTTTTGCTTTTCGTTTTTTTTTTTTTACATTTGTCCCTTTGTTTTATTAATTTAAGATGGCATAAGATGATCTATTAAATTCATAGTGAATCTTTAAATATTCAAATAACTGCCAATTTATTTTTTAAAGGCAGTTGTTTGACTTAAGTGACTGATGAATTTGATAACTTTAGCTTCTTTGCTTATGAAGTAAACACGGGTAATATTAAATTTCAATGGGATAAATAGGGGAAAGATCCAAACTCCACAATTATAGTTTTCAATATGCAAATTTAACAAATATTTTTTAAAAGACACTGATCTCCTGGGGAAAATAATTCCCAATTTTCTGACCGATCATCCCATCCTTGGCTCATCCTCCCAGGCAGATGCTAGGCACTGCCTTAAGAAGCCATTTTTGTGAGGAAGGCAAACTTCAAATTCTAAGTTTAAATTCATCCTCCTCTTATGAACAGTCAGAAGCTGGGAGCTGTTTGTGGACATTATGGCAAAATAGCCTTAGTTACCTGATAGTTCATAATCTCAGATGGCTTTACATATGAATGTAGAAAAACACTGCAAAGAGACCAATTCGGAGCTGAGGTACTTAGCGCTCTTCAGAGTGTGCATAACAATCAAAGGTGGCATGATCTTGTGCAGAGGACTCTGTCCCCATGCATCAAAGGCAGTAAAAGTGGAAGTGGGGAAGGGAGAAGGAACACTTAATAGGAAAGGTGTCTGTTTGAAGGGAAGTGGCTCCGAAGCCTGCAGGGGAAAATCTCTTTCTGGAGCTGTTTGCTTCAGGAATCTGCCCCCCTACCCGCCCTGCCATCTGCCTTGGTCCTCTACCCCAAGAACGCATTTACCATTTAAAACTAGTTTTTGGTTTAACACTGTCTGGAGGCTGGCAATAAAAGCTTTCTGTGAGCCATCCCTCTTTTAACATCAGGATGGAACCCAGGAGCTGGTTATTACTTTGGGGTGGGGGCGTGGAGAGAAAGAACACTAAGTAATTTTGCTGAGAATGCTGACCCAACGGTACTGAGGTACTCCTGGAGCAGGTTTTCCTCTTAGCAGCCATTTTAATCAGCACTTCCCCTATTTAATGAGCTTGTAGTGCCATTACATAATCACCCAGCTCACTGGATTAATGATGAAAAGAGGAACTGATTTTTCCAGTTGCATCATTTGAAGTAAATGTTAACTTTCTTTCTGAGTCCTTAGTTAACCGCATTAGTGTGACAAATATGTCTTTGTCTAGCATAAGTAATTAGAATTTAATCACTTTAACTGCATCTTAATTACCCCAAATGAATTGAAAGGACATTTAATAGCAAAGATTAAATTGCCTTAATGAACGATTTTTGTGACTCCATCAATACTAGAATCGCGTTAGCCACTCCTCTCACGCACTCCACCTGCAGTGAGCACGGGGGTCACTAGGTGGCGCGCTTCGCTCGTTTATTTATTTAATTTTCCCCATTGATCTGTTTTAGAAGACAACAGGAAAGAAAGCGAAAAGCACATAGTTTATTGTGTTCCTTTGATAACCTCTCTTTGGGAGTATGAGATCATCACCAGATGCGAAAACGAAAGCAGTGATTTCAGAAACTGTCGATTCTGAGTACCCTATGGCATATGCAAAGGAAGATGAGAAACACATGGATAACTGGAAACATGCGGTGTTTGACGGAAATTGTAAGTTGCCCTCTGGATGATTGCCAACATATACACAGAGTTTTAGTCAATTTATTATTTTTTAGTGCAGAGTCCTAAAATATGAGTAACAGGCAAGACAGGCACTGATGTGAAGCCAAGAAATGTAATTGCAGTGTGAGTGCAGATCAGAACACCAATGCCTGAAAGTGGGCAAGGTTCGGGCCTCTGGGCCTTCCTCCAGGCGTCCGTCCCAGTGGACCAGTCCTACCCACAGAACACATCTAATGAGATGGGTCTTGCCCATCAACAATTGTTTAAGTGAACAAATGGATAGGGAGACTTCGGTTCCACGTCCAGCTCTGTTACTGCCTTATATTCCCTCTGGCCACTTCTTCAAAAGAGAGCAATAAAAAGTCTCTCTTATAAGTCTTGAGTAAAAAAGAAATAAGTTTCCATAAGTAACTCTCTGAGAGTCCCAGAGGGGAGATCTGCATTCTTTAATTTCAAGACTTTTATTATGCACAGACTTTCTAGATTGGGTGTTTATGACAGTGACTCAGACATTTCCACCTTCTGGGCCCACTGACCTGGCAGACCTGTACTAGTAACAGAGGCACAGGGGAGAGGATCAGAGGGTTCCGGGCTTTGAGCCGGGAAAGCCGAGTTCAAGGCATGAGTGATTTCCAGCTGTGTTACCACAGGTAAGTTATTTAACCTCATTGAACAGAGAAACAGGGAAAATAACAGCAACTAGCGTATAAACTAGTGGCTCCCAAACTTTGCTGAGCATTAAAATCACCTCAAAGCTCTTAAACATTCCAATGCCAGGTCATGCCCTATATAATTACAACAGAAGATCTGGGATTTTAGCCAGGAATCTTTTTTTTTTTTTAAAAAAGATCCCTAAATGATTCCAATGTGTAGCAAGATTTGGGAGCCACTGGAATCGATGGTAAGTATTAAATGAGAAAGTCTATGTGCCTAGCACGGTACCTGACCAATAGAATGTTCACGGCAGATACAAGCTCCTTCCTTCCCAATTGCCAGGACAAACATGATGGGTTGTATTTCAGTGTCTGGTTCTGTTCAGCTGTTGTCTTATCAAACTGTCTCACTTAAAGGAGAAGAAAGTTTCTAGAAGCTAACTTTGTGATAACGTAGCATCTTTTGGGAGGAACACAGTGTAGATGACTTGATAGTTAGTGCCGGTGATAAAACATAAATTCGTGTGTTTGTGCCAAAATAATCAGATTGTCTTGTGGTTGGTCTTGTCGTCTAACCCAATCCTATCACTTCAGGAGGAAATTAAGTGTCATTAGTGTTAACACACTTGTGTTAAAAGAAAAACCTGTGCAAATCTATGGAAAGAAAATAGGAATTTATGATTGTGCACTAAATTCATTCCCGTTGGAAATAAGTTTTTGCTTTTTACTGAGCTCTGTGAGGCTGACACTTTTTATGTGGAAATAAAGTGACTTTCTTCTCTCAAAGGTACTTCTTCATCTTATTTAAATAGAGACATAATGAAAATAGTGTTTAATGAACACTTGTTGAATGCTTTTATCCAGAATTATAAGAAATCTAACCTCTAACTACGATAACTTCAATAAGACCCTCCTGTTGCTACTCTAGTTTGGGGACTATTCAGTTTTACCAAAAGTGGAAATTCTACTGTTTTAATGGGGACAGAAATGAAACTAGTCATTTCTCATCCAATCCATCAAAGGTCCTTGGTTGATTAAAAGTATTAAGTTGGTGTTTATTCCAATGCATGGAGTTTACAAAGAGCACTGAACACTTACTTCAAGGGCAAGGTTTCTAACTATGGATTTTGAGGAGCCAACGACCTTCTTTTTAATTACCCACCTTCATCAGACTTGAGGATTTTCCTTCTTACAAGGAAATCAAGAATAAATTTTACCAGTACACTCTGTAAGAACTATTTCTTCTGAGAACTTTGGGTAGCAGCGTCTGTTTGATTAGCTGAATTGGCCATGAATGTGGAAATGATGACATCAAAAACAGCTCGTGTAACAACCTCCTTAAAGACCTCGTAGATTAGAGATGACTATAGATTTTCCCCAGCATGGATCAAAGGGAGTGAATTGAACGTTTTCGCTTAATGATCCAACCCCGTCACACCCATTGGGACTCGAATTCCGATTTTATAAGCAGGTGTGCACGTGCAGTCAGATGCACGCAGAAAGCAGCCAAGGAGGCAGGAAAGATCAACCACCTGATCGACGAGGACAGGTTTGATCTTTTCGATTCCGTGACTGTGCCGGTGTATATGCCTGGCGGGGCCTCATGATTTCTCATAAACTTCGGAATATTAGCTGTTAGTTTTCGTTTCCTTACTACAACTCTTCAAAGGCATCCTAGCCACCTTCCAGGGGTGAAGAGAAACTAGAGCAGGCGAAGCGCTGGCGGGACCCTGTCCAGGGTCCTGACGCCGCACCAGGGCTCCAGGCCTGTCTGCAAACGCCCTTTCCCCCACCCCACACGAGAGGAGACAAAGACCTCCAAGCTCAAAGCCTCAGGGCAGCCTCCGAACTCCAGTCAGTTAGCTGAAAGGGGAAACAACCAAACAAAGGAACCGCTAATCCGCCCTCTCGTGCCAAATCCCCCAGCCCTAACCTCCTACTTCAGACATCCAGAGTCCCCTTTTCTACTCTGACTCTGCTTTTCTCAAATAAAAACATTCCAGCAAAAGCATAATTCAGATAGGAAATCTAAACATGCATCTTGCTTGGAGAGGTTGGAGCAGGGGTGTACTTTCTGAGGATGGCAATTTTGTCTCATCAGTGGGGTAATATCCAGGCATTGTTGGGGACCAAGATAGATCCCACTCGGTATCCTTTTTTTCCCTCCTTCACACCCTCTTCCTATCAAAATAGTTATCGTTTTGAAAACCACTAGGACAACGGTGTTCTGAACACAAAGCCGCAGCAAATATCCCTTTCCTCTCGCAGCGGGTTGACCCGCCGATGTTTGCCCGGCGCGGGGCCCTGGCGTCCGATAGGGGGCGCGCGCAGCTATCGCAGCCCAGCCCGTCCGGCTACCGGGAGAAGGTGAGCCCAATGTGGGGCATCAGGGAGGGCAGGAGTCCAGCTCCCCGCGGCGCGCTGAGGGCTCGGGGCTTGAAGATAGAGAAAGACGCGCCCTGGGCTTTGAGTCGCTTGGCTGCTACAGCACAACAGTGTTATTGTTGGTATAGTCTTCCCAAGTGCCAGTTACAAAACATTGATGGCAGGGCTGGGTCTCTAGTGACTGCCACAGCCCTGGGCCGGGTGGGTCGCCTGGCCGAGCCCGATCGCCCTCTAGGCGTTTCCAAGTGGCTGGGGGCTGCACCGGCTGGCGAGACAGCCAGCTGCCCTCCGAGCAGGCCTCGGGGTTTATTTGTCTCAGGCGGTGGTCCTCCATGCGCTGACACCAGGGTTGCCACACAGCAACCGTCAGGCCTCCTCAAGACCCAGAAGCCAGTCTCCTCTACTCTGGTCAAACTATCGGCTCCAGTCTGCACCACACACACTCTTCTTTTTAACCCCATGCACTCCTTTCTCTCCTCACTGGGGTTTGTGCTCCCTAGTGGGGACTGCAAGAGGGAACTACTGTCCCACACCCTCGAGGGGTCTGACATGGGCTGTGAGAAAGGCCCACGCAGAGCCTTCTTGTGATTGTCTCCAAGAGCGAGACCTTTTGGTTTCCTCTTGCTCGGCTGATGTGTGTGAGGGGTCCCCAGGCAACTCCTCTGGCGCAAGGCCACCATTCGGCTTGGGAGGGGGGACTCCGGGACTCCTGGGCCTCCGCCTGACAACTGGCCGGTCCCTCGGCCACACGAGGAGGAGGCCACCCCAGGCCTCCCGAGGAGAAGCTCCCCACGGCAGCCTCCCTTGCCGCTGGGCTGCGAGGCGGACGCGGTCGGCCGTGCCCTGCCGGCCCTTTGTTCACGCCGCTGCTGGCGGCTGGGAGCAGCTGCGCTGCGCGAGTCCCGCAGCGCCAAGACGCGGGGCGCGACGGAACCAGTCCGCTTGGCGCCTTCTCCTCCTACTCTCGGGTACAGGAAGCATTCCAGTTCCCAGTTCCCGCATACCACAAGCCCAGTCCTGGCTTTTCCCCCGGCCAGGGTGTCTTCGAGGATTGGGCAAGTGGGGTTCCCAGGGCTCAGCACCGCACTCCTTCTGTTTGGCTCCCGTGGCCCAGGGAGGCGAGGGGACAGTTGAAATGTCACCGCTGGGATAAATATTAACAAAAAGCAAATGGACTTGCGCGGGGGCCAGTTATCAATCAACCAGGCCACAAGGCCACTTATGGCAAACACGGCCCAGGTTGGTCCCGGCGAGACTTTCTCATGGCCACCTCTTGGCCGGACCGGCTCCCCCCCAACCCCGCCCCGGGCTCAGGCGGGGCAAATCCCGGACAGGGAGGGGCGCAGAGAGTGCAAAGACCCGGCCGCCCCCCCCCCCCCCCCCCACCAGCTCTGTTTGGAGGTTTCCAACCTCCAGGTACCGCAGGGTCGGAGTGGCCCTGCACCCACCCCTGCCCGAACCTGGGGCCTGCGGGCCTCGCCTCCTGGGTCCGTGGTGCTGCACCGGCTGGTGGGTGCGCGTAGCAGCCTCTTCCTGCGCAGGCAGCTCCCCTTCTGTGGACGAAGGAAGCCTTCTGGAATCTTTAATTGGAAACTAATCTGCTCACATCTTAATAGGCGCCCACGTCAGAGGCGGGGCACCCACCCACCGGCACAGCCCAGCCCGCCCACCCCACCTGGGACAAGACACGCGCGGGCCTGGTTGCGCTGCACTTTAATGGGGCAGCGGCAAGTATTACATTGAGGGAACATATATTGATTTTTTAAAGGTAGTTAATTTGGTGAGAATTTCCTCCTGTCTCCCGTCTTCCACCAGCCTACGTAATTTCGTAAGGAGAAATCGCCTGCCCAAACACGCCGCCACGTGCCGAGGGTTTGGACCCTCCACAGGCTGCGCCGAGCCTGTGGTACAGGGAGGGGCATGGAGAAGCCCCTCTCCTGCCACCGAGCCAAGGCACCGACCTCGGTAGGCCCTGCCTCCAATGGGGTAGGGACAAGGCTGAGCGGTCTCTGAGTGCAGCAGAGAGCAGAGCTGCGAGGGGCACCTCTGTGCACGGGAGCCTGCGGTGGGGAGGAGACGGCAGCGGCCCACAGCCGCGGCCAAGGTGCCCTGTATTCGTTTTAAGCCTCCTACAGTCAGGCAGAGCCAACTAGAGATCATTTGGAGGGTTCAGGAAACGGCCTCACTTTTTTTTTTTTCCTGAATGAAAATGTTAACGGGACGGCTTGATGTTCTTCAGTGACTTAAAAATAGGTCGTGGCTTTCGCAGGGTAATGGGATTGCTCCCGGTTCGCTCTGCACGCGCCCTCCTCCCAGCGGTCCCCACCCCTTTAATTAAGTTAAAGAAAGGAAAATGAAAGAGAGGTGACGCTCCATCTGGGTCTTAGGACGCGGAGTCCGCTTGTGGTTTGGCGCCAAATGCATGTCCGGACAGAGTCTCCTATTTCCCCCCTTTTTTTTTGTTCCCCCAGGAAAAGGCCACGTGCCTAGGGCCGAGGGCTGCTGGGTGCCAGGTAGGCGCCCCTTCGAGAACCTCTTGGGTCCGGTGAGCCCAGGCCGGCACCCCGCTCGCGCCTCCCGTGTGCGGGTCGCAGTACTGGGACTGTCCCCTCAACTGCACTGCGGTGCCCACGCGGGGGGATCGGGGGAGGGGGCGCTCGGGCAGGGCAGGGCCCGAGGCCGGGTTTCTAGGGCTCAGGAGTCGTCTCTGAACAAAACCTGTCAGTCTGTCTTTCCAAGGGGTGACAGGAGGCAGCGGGGGAGGAAGGTCATTGAAGTCCCGAGCAAGCGCCTTCACGGGGCGGGGGTGTGGACCGAGCTTCCCTGGGGGCACCCCTCTCCATTTCCACTCCCTTCCTCTCTTCCCCCGCCCCTCGCCGGCCTCTGCCGGCACCGCCTGGGTAAAAGGTCCTGAAGCCGGGGCTCCGGGCAGGCGTGCGCGTGTGAAAAGGCTCTGACGACCTCGGGCGCCGGCGGAGGCGGAGCAGTCAGGCAGAGGAGCAGCCGTTTTGCCCACCCCTTCTGGAACTTCGGCTGCCCTGGGGTCTCGGTCAGCCCACGGGGGGGCGATATGGTGGCTGCACACAAGGCCAGAGGGTGGAATCGCGAAAGCCCCAGAGGGCACCTGGTCCATCTCTCCCTTCCCCCAGCCTTCCCCCACCCCCGCCTCGCCCGGCTTCCAGGCGCGGGCTGCAAGAGCCCGCACGAGGACTTCGCTGGGAGCGAACGAGCGCGGGGCCGGCGGAGGCTCAGTCAGCGCGGCGCTAGGGCGGCGAGGCCACGAGCGCCCAGACCCTGGGAGTGCTTTGGGTCGCATCGGGGCTCGAGTCGCAGGCTCGCGGGCACGGTGGCACCTGCCTCTCTCTAGCTTCTCATTGGCCCGCCCGAGGCGGGGGAGGGGGCTCTGGCCTCTCGCTTTGATTTTAGACTGTGAAACGGCTCAGTGCCCCCGGCTCTGAGCGGATTGACTGTCTCTCGTCCTCCAGGGACGAATTAATAGAGAACGATCAGTTAATTAACAAACCCTCATTCCGGCTTTTTACCTTTCTCTTCGCCAGGACTCAGGCTAGGGCGCAGGGCTGAGATTGAGGGGAGGGGGACATGGACCCAGGAGTCAATCAGCCCAGCCCGGGTCTCATCAAACCCAGTCCGCCCTCGGCTGCCCTTGGCTCTACCTCCCCTGTGTCCTCCGCCCTCAGGGTCGCCGAATCCGCTTCAAATCCCCGGTGCAATTCGGGCTGGGCTCAGCTGTCCCCTCGGCTACTCTGGCCATAGCCTTCCACGCACCTTGGCCTAGAGAGGCTGCAGGAGCTAGGCGTGGGGTCGGTGCAGCGCCGCCGGGATATGCCCGCTCAAATCGGAAACACCCGGCCAGGGAAACCTCTGCTCGCTGACTTGGGAGTCATCCACCCTCCCAACCTCCTGCATTTTTCAGACGAAGAATCGCGCAGAGGAATAAAACGGAATACGAAGTCCTAAGCGAGTCGGCAGCGAAGGCGGTCCCTGGGCTCGGCTGAAACCTCCCTCACCGAGACCTCGGCACCGTCTGCCTCCCTTTCCTTTCCACCGCGGGGTGCCGGCGCAGAGTGCGTGTTACGCCTTACACAGCGCCCGCGCCACACACCCACTGCCCCGCGACTTCGGAACCTTTTGCCGGAACTCTCAGAGTGCGCTCTCCCATCCCCCCCACCCCGCTCCAGTAGAGTGAACGCGGGAGGTGGTTACCGCAGCGATATCAGCCACACACTGGCGGGGAACTCCGGCACACTCCAGCCCAGCGCCCGGGTATATGTCAGGGGTACTGGCTCGCAGCACCTGCGCGCAGTTCCACGCACTCGTCGCTTCCCTATCCCCAAACCCAGAGTGCCCAACCAGAGAAGCGACGCACAGACCGTGTCCAGCCAGAAGCGGGGATTTCTCTCCGCCTCGGGCCGTGCGACCTTCCAGCGCCGTCTCTGAGCACAAACGCGCCCCTGCAGTCGCGAAGGTCGCGCCGCTGAGCTCCCGGAGCCTTCCACAGCCCATCGTCCTGGAGAAGGCGATCTGCTCCCGGGAGCCGGGTGCTGGCTCTCCCAGGCCCAGAGATCTCCCCCACCCCTCAGGGAAAGGAGGACAGAATGAAGCGTTCCCAGTCCTCCTTCCCTCCCTCCTGCTTCCCCATCCCTTATCTCTCCGCGCGCCCAGCTCCTTGGCCCGCTCACCTGCTAAGCGGAGCGCAGACATGCGCTGGAACTCTGGCTCCTGCAGCCACTTCCACATCCTCCGGAAGGTCTCTCGGCCGGACTTGAGTTTGCTCCAGGGTTTGGGGTTGCGCAGGAGGTCCGAGAGGGTCCCTTGGGAGCGGCAGAGCACCCTCTGCGCGAAGATGGCCTGTGGGATGCTGTAGCGCTTGAGCTCGGTGGTGATACGCTGCGCCACCTCTTTGGTATTGATCTCTTCCATCTGCCCTGAATTACTTCCATTGCTAACCTGCGCACCGGTCACCGAAGGGTTGGGTTCCCGGGCCGTGCCCAGGAGCTGCCCGTGGCCCTGGGCGTTCAGGTGGGCGTGGGGGTGGTGCGGAGGAAGGCCGTTGATGGGCACCATGCCGGCCGAGGTGGGCGTGAGGTGCTGCTCCCCGTGACGGCCGAGCATGGCCGGGTGGTGGGCTTCGAAGCCGTTGGGGGTGAGCATCTTGTCGGTGGGCATGGCGGCGCCCGGGTGGGCATAGTGAGGGAGCCCTTGCTGGGAGTTGTGGATGCCGCCCAGACCGGAGCCCGAGAGGGGCGAGAGGCTCTGGCCCATGCCGGCCACGTCCTTGTGATAGGGAGTATAGAGGTTATTCATGGAGGCCAGCCCGCGCTCGTCCCGCATGAGCGTGAAGCTACCGCTCACGTTGCCCGCCAGGCGCTGGTGGTGGTGCGGGTGATGGTGGTGATGGTGGTGGTGGTGATGGTGGGGGAACTTGTCCGAGACGGTGGAGATGGGCGGCAGCGGCTGCAGAGGGGTTAAGGTGGTGTAGGTGGTGGGCATGCTCATACCTGGGGGAGTCTCGCAGGCCATGGTCATGGTAGGGTGCAGGGGGCCAGCCAGGCTGTGCTCGGGGGCCCGGTGGTGGTGGTGGTAATCGCTGCCGCCGCCGCCGCCGTCCAGCAGGGACGCCATGCCCATGGAGCGCGGGTGCGCGGGGGGCAGGTGGCTGCCGCGGTGCGCCACGGAGCTTCGCGCGTGGGGACTGCCGCCCAGCAGGTCGGCAGGGGCTGGAACCGGCTCATGGCTCACCCCGTGCAGCTCGCCGATCGCCTCCATGGTCAGCTGTGCGTTCATCGTGATCTGGGCGAGCGGGCGGCGGACACAACATCGATGAGGCCGGGCAGAGGCGGCGAAGGGCGCACGGAGTCCTGTGTTCACAGCGGCTGCTGGCGACTGTTGCCTTCCTTCCTTCCTTCCTCTCACTGTGGGGCTCTGTCTCCCTCTCTGTGTGTCTCGCCTTCCCTCTTGCCCCCACCTTCCCCTCTGCGTCCTCCGCTTTTTTTTTTTTTTAAATATTAATTTCCAAAAAGGATCCGCGCCGTTGGGCGAGCGCGGTGCCCCCGGCCCTCCCGCCCCCGGCCCCCTCTCGCCCCTCTCCTTCTTAGAATTGTGAGGTCCCCGGCTCCCCTGACGCAGCCCGCGCGCCTTCCGCGGCTGCTGCCTGCCCGCGCCGCTGGCCAGCTCGAGCCATGGCTGGGTTACTGTTGCAGACTCCGGCCGCGGTTCCGCCGCCGCCGCTGCCGCCGCGGCCCGCCCTCACGCCCGCCAGGCGCAGCGCGCAGGCGCGCGACTGGCCCCGCCCCCTCGGCCCCCGCGCGCGCGGCCCGTGACTTCCCTGTACAAATGAAGGAGGGGGGCCCGCGCCTTACTGGCGGCGCCCGGTGGCGGGGAAGCGGCGCGCACCTGGGGACGCCCGGCCTAGAGTGCAACCTAGGGCCGCCGCCGCAACCCCGAGAGACTTGCGCCCCTCTCCGCTCCCTGGCCCGGGTGGGCTCTCATCCCAGCCTCGGGCCGCCGTTGCCAGGCTCCCATCCCGGGTGGCGCGCTGTGCCTGGAGAGCCGTCGCCTCTCTCTCCAGTTGCTGCCTCCCGGCGCAGGTTGCCCGAGGAGCTGAGGACTGTGTCATCACTGCTTCCGCCCTAGCCCACTAAGCTTGATTTCCCGGAGGGCTTCTGGGAGTCCGCGCTCTCCGCTTCCCTAGGTGCTTGTCCTTTTGCGGGGGAGGGGACCATATATTTTAAAAGCCTTGGTCAGCTTGATGGCAGTTGACCTAGCAACCTCTATCTTCCCTGATAATCCTCTGCCCACCTTTCCTCTTCCATGCGCTGGGGAGAGGCGCGCTCAGTGCCAAGAGTCCGGGCCCGGGCCATACCTCGCTGTCCCCCGCCGCCTGGGTCCCTCTCCGGCTCAGTTGATAATTAAGGCGGCGTGCCGGCTTCGCCAACGGCT
This sequence comes from Equus asinus, assembly GCF_041296235.1. Classification (NCBI taxonomy): domain Eukaryota; kingdom Metazoa; phylum Chordata; class Mammalia; order Perissodactyla; family Equidae; genus Equus; species Equus asinus. The sequence goes on along the minus strand of NC_091791.1, from coordinate 144,934,235 downwards.
TGGCTTGTGTGTGTGTGTGTGTGTGTGTGTGTGTGTGTGTGTGTGTGGTGGGGGGAGCGCCCTGGTGGGTTCCCATGTTAACTTCTGGGTGCTAGTGGGGCCGCTGAGGTTCGGGCGGTTCCTGCGGTTGCTCCACGGCCCTCCTGGTAAAGCACCCTGAGGCCGCTGCTTTGGGGAAGGACTGACGCCGGCAGGGGGGACAGGGCGCGCCAGTCTCCTCTTGGCCCGTAGGGACGCCCTCTTCCCGGCGTCCCCGAGAGAAGCCTCCAGATTTGAAAATCAATTCAGCTTCGGGCATAATTGTCCTCTTCTCACAATCGCGCTCCAATCCGGAATCGAACCCGGTCCTTGGGCCTGGTGGGGACGCGTGGGGAGGCCCCCAGTGTGGGACGTACACCAGACCACCACATGCCGAGGCTTTCTTTCATTTACAAAAGAAAGGGAAAAAAAATCCGTAACAAAAGGCAGAGCCGTGTCCGCTTAGGTGCTTTCATCCCTCAGAGAAAGGACAGATGTGCCCATTGTCCAGCACTTGGCAGTTACGACCGGGTCAGCGCCGAGCCTCAGCCCCAGGCAAGTGGTGGTCACAATGGGGGACTGCCTCTCAGAGCCTGGGTATCTGGGCCGGGATATGGAACAGTGTGTGTGGCCTGGCCTGGGCCAAACTCAGACTGTATGTTCCTTTGCTGGGGCACCCGGTTGGAGCCCACCAGCAGTGTCCCTACTGGAAATGTTCCCAGACCCTGGGAGAGGCCAGGGCTGGGGTAGTGGTAGTAGTGGTGGCTGGGTCCCCTAGGCAAAATCTTGGGCCAGCCACCCTTGGAGGACACTTCTCACCAGCTAAGGCATGAGCAGGCCCATCTCTTTGCCCTGGTCCCTGCCACCACCAAAGCAACATCATGATCTAGGCAGGTCAAGGCCAGTGGGTACAGTCAACCTGACTTCCTTGAAAGTGGTCATGTCCCGGGATTGGTTAATCTGCCTGGTTTCATCACCAGAGACACTCCTATCTTGTGCAAACAATGCCTATGGAGGCCCTGGAAATGGGAGTCCATCTCAGTGGACTTAGCATCTACCTATACAGAGAACATTTAGGAATTTAAGGCCCCCAGAGAGAAAAAAGATCTTTGGGGGAAAAAAACACAGACATAAAGGAACTCAGGAAACAAAATTATTCTATTTAAACTTATATCTATCTTGTCATACCCACATACATACAAGCATAAAACATACATTTTCTGGATTCCAATATGTTGATGGGAAGCTGCGTCTTTGGTTCCTTATTGTTTCTGTTCTCTTTTCTTACAGCATTGAACACGTGGCTCTCATATGAGACCAAACATTGGGTTAAAGTAGCAGGCAGCCCTTGAGCTAACCTGTTGTCCTCCCCACATTTTAATCTCCCCAAAATGATTGATTTGCCCTATGACAACTCTCTTCCCAAAAGGCACTTTGTTCAAAGAAAGAAAGAAGTAAATACCAGCAAGTGCACAAATTGTTCATGGTTTTCTCTTTGTGTAACTAATTAGGGACTTGACCCTGGAAATCCTCCTCCATGTGAGGCTCCTAGCTGAGCTCCTGGAGGCTAAATGAAGAGGGCTGGGATCAGGTGAGCTCAGTGCCCCCCAACTTATGAAAAGGGGTCCTGGTCCCGTGTTGGTCCCTAAAGGAAAAGTCAGCCAAAGACAAGATCTGGATAAATATTATATATGTTGGGCTAACATGTACACAGGACTTGCTTTGGTTGCAAATCTCCCTAATCTTTTGTGGCTATTCATGCCTTTTATTTAACCATTGTTTTCCTGTAGTTGACCAAATTGCAGCGATTTCTCAGAAACATTTTGTTTTACTTGACCTCTCAAAAATTTTTCCTATTACTAAGGATGTGTGATGAGTGGGAAGGATGCTCTCAGGCCTAGTCAAGGTGAATGTGCATGTGTGCATACGTGTGGGAGGGACACCAGGCAGATTGCAATCTGCTGGAAGGCTGGGATAGCCTTTTGTCATTTTGCCTCTCTCATCCCTTCTCCCTTCCAGTGCCCAGCACAGTGCCTGGCATCCATCAGGTGCACTGTGGGGGTTAAAAGAATTAGAGCCCAAGGAGGGGGTCCGTTGAAACTACTTAGTTGTCCAAGTGTATGCGATTACAAGATGCTGCATAATTCATTATACCAGCCAAGAAGTTTGAGGGGAGGGCCTACTGTCAGCTGGTTAGATTTTGAGTAGCTGCAGGAAACTTCAAGAAGAAAATAGTGTCAATCACCACCACAAAATTATGTACATGTGTATATTTAAGAAAAAGGGAAATAAGACTATCCACTGGATGCTTGTTGCTGGCAATATTTTCAGTGGGGAAGCAAGGATTTCAGACTGCTTATTTTGTAAATGTCAGGGTGGTGGTGGTGATGCTTGGGCAGGTACAATCCTTCCTATGCTGGGTGGGCTAGAGCTTGCCAAGTAACCTCACCAGGCTTAGACAAGAGAATGAGAATAAAGCCATTCCTCCACATGCTGGCGGAATCAGTTTCCGAGTTATTGCTTTAGTGCTCTTTGTGAGTGATTAGAGATATAACATTTTACCCAGTCCCAGTTTTCAGGACCATTCCAAGGAAATGTTCCTAGCCCCTCTGAGCCATCAAATGTTTACTTCCCATTGTTGACCAGACAAACAGCAAGGCTGGGAGTCACGGCAGATTGCCCACCCAGAGCTCCAGGGGAAGGCTGACCCTTTGGCTAGAGCCTCAGAAGGTAATTCGCCAGTGTGTCTGATTTCTATAGTAAGTCTAGAATTAAACTCCTGGAGAGAAAACATTTCTTTGGTGTCTGGCAACAGTAGGCACTTGATAACTGTGGGGTGAAGAATTTGGTCCTGGGTGCTTCCTGCAAGCCTCTTCTGTCTTCCTCCCACCTCTGCAGAAATTTTATTCAGAAAATTGTTGTTGGCTTAAAACAGAACACCAAGAAATTCAGAAGGGGGTGGCCTAGTGATTCACTATTGAAAAATATTTTTTAAAATTAATCAATGACTTCACTTTCTGGGGGCCAAGGAAGTGGCAACCAATTATTCTAGCCTTCTTTGTCAATCTTAGATCTTCTATTTAGCCTATAGTTTTAAATCATCTGTTCCGTTAACTTTTTTCCTCCTTAACAAATTACGATTTTTGTCCATGACAATATGTTTTTTTACTGTGTATTTTTCTACTCTCCTTTGTTCCATTTCCTATCCACCCCTTCCAAATCCCAAAGAGAAGATGCTCTGGTGAAGGGCTCTTGACAGCTCGTGCCCAGCCCAGCTGACTCCGGGTTCTAGAAGACGCCGCGGGCGGCCAGGGCAACGGTCCCCGGACGTCAGACCCCTCTGCAAGCATCTCCGGTTACTTCCTCTCCTGGGCCATCACATAAACTAGAGGCGGCTTCTCTTGGGCTTAGGTCCGTTCCGGCGGTCGCCCACTTCGGTGAGGGCTTTTCAAGACCTCAGGCCGAAAGCGTTGAAGGAATTGGGGGGGGGGGTTCTGGTGCCGTGGGGCTGCAAGAGTGGTCCAGGGGTGACGCTTTGGCCGCAGGAACCCGCACTGGACGCAGCCAGCTCTATTCCCGGGGAGTTGCCCTTCTCTCGCCAACACTTCAGTGGATTTTCTTTCTTGGTCTTATCTTTACATTGTTGAAGTGTATCACAAAGCAGATCTGTGCCCGCCACGAAGGGCAATGAATTTTCCTGGTTTGGGGCGGTGGTTAAGGCTCCTCTTCTGGTGCCTCAGCATCTGGGGTCCTTCTCTGGATTAGCCGCGCGCGGGGGTAGAGAGCCAGGGCTGGGGGTGGCGACGACAGGGGCAGGGAGAAGGAACCCTCGCGCCAGTGCCGGTCAAAGTGTCCCGAAGTGAGGAAAACTCAGAGCGCAGGGCAAAGTCGGCTCACGACGGTCTCCAGGTGCACCGTCCTCCTACCCTGAAGGACAGGAAGGGCGGAAGTCGCGAGTCGCAGCCCGGCCAGGAACCACAGGCCGGAGGGACGTGGGCCAGCCACCCCAACTCGGGCCCACTGCGGGCTCGGCGGCCGGGCGCGCGGCCCACTTGGCGAGCTTCTCCGCAGCCTCTCAGGACAACGCCGACCCTGGCCCGAGAGCAGCTGCAGTTGGGAAGGAAAACTCTTTAAACAAATCATTTTGGTGTCTAATCAATTAGTGTTTGCGCAGTCAAGTACCATAGATTTAACAGAATAATCGTTACCGCCCTTGTCTTTATGTGACCCGCAGACACCTAGAAGATTTAAAAACGAAACGCCGGTGTGCCGGCTCCCCACCCCTTGCCTGCGCCTCCCACCAGGCCTGCTCGGCCCCCGCCGGGCCTTTTCTTTTCTCCAGGCCGAGCTTCCTCTTTCCCTCCTTCCCTTCGTCTCTCCTTTCCCACTCCCACTCTCCACTCTTTTCCTTCTTTTCTTGCCGATCCGGCTCTGTCCGCCTGCTTTGCACGTCTCGGCCTCCTCATCTCTTTCCACTCCGTGGCCGGTGGGACCCTTCGGGTTCCGGGCGAGCGCGCCTGCCCTTTGGCCCGAGCGCCATTCGGGCGCGGGATTATGGAGTCGTCAGCGCCCTGAAGTCTTTTCCCCGGACCCTCACCCTCTAACCCTGAAGCTCAACCTCTCGCCCTTTCTTGGATCGTCCAAGGCCCCAGAGGTCCTGTGCGTGCCCTTTAACTTCAGTGGAGCTCGGAAAAGACCTTCACTTGCCCAGTGGGGCCTGCGTGCGTCGCGGGGTCTGGCCTTGCAAATGCGGGGACCCCAGGCGCATGAGCAGAGATGAGACGAAAAGCTGAGAGCGCGACTTTGGCCCCCAATCCCCGAACGCGGGGCGAGGAGGCAGAGCCTGCGGGGAGCGGCGTCCCTGGCGATCGACGTGTAGGGGATGTGGGTCGTCTCCGAGGCACACTTTTCAGGGTCGGGCCAGCGCCCAAGGTTCAGGAGCCGGCGTTTATGAAGAGCCACTCGTGTGTCTCCCTCCTCACCTCATGTTTTTTCTCAGGCCTAACGGGTGTGGGTGCATGTGTAAGTGTCTGTGCTTGTATTTGTGCAGGGGCGCCAGCTGTGCGCCCCGCCTGGCGTCAGGCCACCGACGCTGGGATGTAGGAACCCCCAGCTCTGGGTCAAGACCCATGAGGGTTATAGGAATGGTCACCGGGGCCAAGAGACCTGGAGGTAGGGTTAGAAGGCTGTAGGGAAGATGGGTGGCCACGGTGAAGAATTTTGGGGGACCCGGGTGGCCAAGAACACGTCCACCTGTCAATTTCTCTAATCATCATTTAACCCGGCAGAGGTCGAGCCTGACACACTTGGGTATTGGCTTCGTTAAACACGGGGCTGTAATTCTAAGAGAGGGGAGGAAGAGCGAGCTGGAGATGAAGGTGCCTCCGCCTTCGCACACTGCCGGCCCCTGAGGGCTAGAGCTGCCCCAACCTGTGCCTGGATGGTCTCCTGCCCCTGGAACTGCCTCACAGCCCCGAGTTTCTGGCAGTCACCTGAGAAATGTCGCTCTCAACAATAGATGATTATAATGTACTTGACTAATGCCTGTACTTTCCTGTTTAACATACATTAATCCAAGTAACAAAAAAATCAATATTGCTAACAATATTGCAAACAAATCCTAGTCTCTCACACAAAAACGTTGTCCGATTTTCAGTCACTCCTACTCACTTGAATTTTGTTATTTCTCCTAGCCCACTGGCAGTTCCTAGCTAGTCCAGAATCCAGTCCTGGCTTTCAATGGCCTTTCTCTAAAAATCCTGTATTTTTTTTTTTTTTTTTTTTGCCAAGAGGGGAAACTGGGACTCTCCAAATCCCAGCCTGCTCCCTTCCCGAGGCCCTTTGAGGACTCTGAATTAACCTCCAACTCTGTCCCTTCCAGCACCAGTGAATGCCCAAAGTCACTGCCCAAGACTTTGGCTTTTGTCTTCCCTCCTTAACAAAACCCCTGTATGGCAGCCCTCAGCCTCTCTGAGGGCTGGAGCCTCCTTGCCACCTGCAGCTAATCGCAGCCAGTGGTTCTTGTTAGGAGTTTATGGGTTTTTTTTTTTTTTTTTTTGGTGAGGAAGATTGGCCCAAGCTAACATCTGTTGCCAATCTTCCTCTTTTTTTTTTCTCCCCAAAGCCCCAGTACATAGTTGTATATCCTAGTTGTAGGTCCCACTAATTCTTCTATGTGGGTCGCTGCCTGAGTATGGTCTGACAAGTGGTGTGTATGTCCCCGCCCAGGATCCGAACCTGCGAACCCCAGCACGGCTTCCCAAACCCAACCACTAGAGCCACCAGACCAGCCTCTATGATTCTTATTATGATTATTTTAAGAAATTGGTGTTTTCCACCTGGAAGAAACAAACCGGAGGGGCTGGCTAATGAAGGAACTTAGGTTTGCAAAACACTGTAAATAATTTAGTATTGTATTTCAAGGAAAAAAAATAGCTTTCTTAAATCATCCCCATAATATAAATTGCAGACTTACAGTATGGCCCTGGTAAGTCTAAATTTTTAAAGGAGCAATATTCAAAGAGACATAGATGTCTGTATTAATTATTTATTCGCCAGTGCCTTCCTTCGTTTCTAACTTATTATTAATTAGGCGCCTCTAGTCTTTCGCAGAGCGCTCCACCGAGCCGGTTGCAGCTTTAAATATGAATTAAAAGCAAATCCAAGCTACTGTAATGCGAAAATTATTCCGTGTCTTGCATGGCAGAGATGAATAGCCCCGTGGATCAATACCGTGAAACTCGGCTTGGAACGACAGGGTTATTGATAGCTTATATTAATGATGTTAATGATGGAAAAAGGAAAACAACGGCCCACCCGACTTAGAAACTTTTTAGTCGCTGAAACCCCGCAATAAAAACGGGAAGGGGGCAGGAATCGGGCTTAAGTGTAATAAGAAAATTATTTATGAAACCGGATAAATGACTTCAGAGCCCTGATGCATTTGAACCTAACGCTCTCGGCTCCTGGCGGCCCCGGCTCCAGCTGGGGAGACCGCGAAAACCCCAAGCCGCGGGGGGCTGGGGGGCGGGGGACGCTCTGCCCGCCTCGGCAGCCTCCGGTTTGCCGCCCGCCTTCCCCCGTCCCCGCCGGGAGAGCCCTCTGGGGCGCCGGCGGCAGGTGCTTCTGGAAGTTAGCGGAACGGGGCAGGCTCGAGGCTGGTCCTCACTGTCCCGGCGGGGACAGTGAGGCCATCAGTGGGGCCGGGCAGCCTGGACTTTGGACGGATTTCTTCACTGGTTCTCTTGGCATTCATTCCCGGAGGAGCCAAATGCTTTGGGCTTGAGGGTGGGGGGGCGCAAGTCTGACTCTTGCACTGTCGCCACCGGCCCATTTGGCCAAGGCTCTCAGGATCCCCAAAAAGCAAACGGATGACTGGTGTCTGAGCGTGTGTGTGTGTGTGTGTGTGTGTGTGTGTGTGTGTGTGTGTAGCTTTGGATGAAAAGAAACTGCCCTAAACAGGACAGGGAAACTGGGAAAGTCGCCCACTCTCCTCCTCCCTGCCCCAGCGGGTTCTTTACCAGGCGCGGGGTTTAACTGGGCCTTGGCACCGGCGCCAGGCAAGCGCGGGATCCTCGAGGCTCGGTTTTCTGGCCGTGGGGAGAGGAAGGAGCGCGCTGGTTTGGGACTCATCTTCGTGCAATTCGGCCTAGGCGGGCCCCGCCCCGTCCCACCCCACCTCGGCTGGTCCCAAATATCGACCCACTCTCCCCAGCCGAGGGCCACTGAGTGGCAGAGGTGGGGGGGGGCAGGGAGCGAAAGGTTAAATACTGACCCTGGAGGGCGACGGGAAAGGTCAGAGCCCGAGGGTCACTCACAGGCCCAAGGTTCCATCCCTCTCTGCCAGGCATAGAGCCACCAGGTCCCCTCCCCCAGCCAGGGTCCTGGCCCACGGAACCGGCGAGGGAGGAGCAGGGAGGGTGACTCCTACCAGCCCTGGCCCGGGTCGGCGGACGCTAGCGTGGCGGGTGGGTCCCAAGTCTGACATCGCAGTCCGGGCGCGCTCTGAGTCTAGTCTTTTGGATTGGAGTAGGAAGTTGGGGGGCTTTTAATTTATGCTCAGGACTATCATTTGTTCTGGGTTTCAGGAGGGAGGAGAAGCCACTAGAAGCTTCAGGAAAAGTCCCACGGAGTCCCCAGGGCAATCGCAGTTTCCCTCCCAAGGATGGGATAATTTTGTAATTTTGTACTGTTTCTTTATTAGGTCCTTTAAAATCTGTTTTTCCTCCTTTTCCTTCCTTCACTCTCCTTCACCATCCTTTTCACTTCTCCTTTTCCCTATCTTTAAAATTTTCTTTTTAAATTCATTTTCTTTTTTTGAGGAAGATTAGCCCTGGGCTAACATCTGCCACCAATCCTCCTCTTTTTACTGAGGAAGACTGGCCCTGAGCTAACATCCGTGTCCATCTTCCTCTACTTTATCTGTGGGACGCCTGCCACAGCATGGCTTGACAAGGGGTGCATAGGCCTGCACCTGGAATCTGAACCGGCCAACCTCAGCCGCTGAAGCGGAAGGTGGGAACTTCACCGCTGCGCCAGCGGGCCAGCCCCCTTTTTCCATATCTTTTATTTCTATCTTTCCCCTTTCCTTCCGTTTGTTTTTTCCTCTCTACCTCTCCTTTCTCATTTTCTCCTCCCTTCCTTTCTTCCTTATCTTTCCTTCCTTCTTTCTTTCTTTTCTTTTCTTCCTATCTTTCCTTCTTTCTTTCTACCTCTTTCACATTCTTTTCTTTTCTGCAGCTTTCTCCCCTCATCCCTCCCTCCTTTTCTCCCTTCTATAGCTAGGTGGAGGCCTGGCTCACCCCTCTGCACCTTGAGACTTTCACATGAAAGGTGCTGATTCCATTCTACATCGACAGCAAATAATCTTATTTTGAAAAAGGAAAGAGGTAAGTGAGCACTGGCATGCGGAGGGAGCACCTGCACCTCCGGGCTCTTTCCCCGTGGCTCCCCTGACACTTCTCAGCTGGGCCTTTGCAGGGTCCACAGTCCTAGCCGGCTCAGGGTCCTGCCCCCTTCCCGAGCTTGGGGCCCGGGCATCCAAGGGCGTCCCTTTTGCTAACGCTCCCCACGGCGCCAGCTGGGCCCCTGACATCAGCAAGATTTTTTGGTTGTTGTTTTTATTTTTATTTATTTGATTGTATTTTGAAAAGTAAAAATTAAACAAAGTGAGTCTCTGAGGCCATAACTCCTAAAAGCACCAGCCAAGCCTTAAATCTACCCTAGGGCACCAAGGATGGCCCAGTTGAAACCATTATCTAGATAATTAGACAAAACCCAAACTTCCTGCCACCCCGGAAGAGCCCCTTCTCAGCTATCCAGCTTCAAAGTCCACAACTAACTACGTGTTTCAGATAAGTGCACTGGCCAGGTGTGGAGGCAGCCTTATAGCCAGACAATCTACCAGCAAACGGCCCTTCCTCGGAAAGGAAACACAACAGACACTGCACAAAATCACTTGATTCTGGAAAAAAAAATCAATATCGAAATTAGGTTTATTGTCTGCTTATATGATTAAAAATGACAAAGTGTTGCCTTTTATTTTTATAAAAAGACGGAAGGCTGAACAAAATAATTTACCATCGAGTTCTGCTCGTTTCATTTGCCTGGCAAAACTTGGAGGAGGCCGAAAGGGCGTCTGGGAAACGCAGCGGCGGAGCCAGAGGCCCCTGGCGTAGGGGTGAGCTCGCCGTCGGAGGAGATGTGTGCTACTGTGTGTGCGAGGAGAACACATTTCCTAATCTCCAGTTTTCGGCAATGCTGGTCCAGCTGGGTAGTTCTCAGTTCTGCCTCGTTCCAAAGAAATGCTGGGCCATCTGTCCCTTGCCTCTAACGTCTTTAACTCAAACCCAGGTCCCAGGTCTTTTTCCCCAAAATAACTCTCAAGATGACGCTGCTTTAGTGGTTGTACGAACCCGGCAGCGCCAGAGGTCTGCTTGGTCTGGATTGGGCTCGCTTCCCCGGAAGGCTTGCGGGGTTCCAGAGTCTGGGCTGCAATCAGGAAAATGGGGTTTCCGAAACCTCTGTGGTCTGGATTCTCCAAGTGTGGCGGGCGGTGCGCGCATTCGAGGAATACGACTGCATTGGGCGCGCGCTGGTTACCCCAATGCCGGGGGTTACTGATCTACGTTAAAAACAAAAAGAAAAACCAAAAAAAAAAAAAAAAAATCCACCGTGTGAATCTCAGCTTAAACTCCTCTCCCCTATCCCCCAAATCCCAAAAGCCGAGTTAGAATCTACCCTCATCTCTCGGCTGCTGCTCTTGAGTGAGAGTCCAGAGTGCACGGAGCAGCTCCCACCGTCCACTGCCTTGTTCTAGAACAAAGTGGCTCCCAAACGCGTGAGGGTTCATGGAGTGCGGCCCTCGAGAGCGAGCGAATACCTTCACAAACACTTAGCACCATTAAGAAAATAACTACCAAGCCGGGTCCCTAAGAGCCCCAGACGCGCCTTCCGATTTGGAGCTCGCACTGTTTAGAGGGCTGCACACGCCAGAGGACTCATTTGTTAAAGTACTTAATTGGTCCTCCTTTTGTTCTGGAAACAAGAGGGCTTATCTCTTGGCGGTTGCTGAAATGGAACCCAACCAAACCTTCTCTTCCACGGAGTCCCTTGGGGCAGGGCTCAGCCAAGGTCATCCTGGCCTCCTGGTAAAGCAGTAGTGGATTATTTGTTACTTGCAAATCAGACAGGCCCGGGTGGGCGCCGACGCCGGGCTAACAGTGGTGGAGTCCCACTAGCTCAGCTGCCGCCCGCTGTCGGCCTCGGCGTCTCCCTGTTCGCCCCTGTCCGCCCCTGTCGTACCGGGCCAGCGCACCCTCGAATCGGGTCACCTTTCCCACAGACGCTGAAGGGAGGTGGTGAGGGCGCGTGGGCTGAAGAGGCCTCCTTGGGGAGCAGAACAGCAGCGGGAGGGTTAGGACGTCGGGTGGCCCTGCTGGGGGGCGGCTCGGGCTCCTTTCTGCAGATTCAGCCACCAGTTCCTCGGGGGAACAAACCAGACCTCTTTTTTCCCCTTCCCGGTACCTCTCTCCAGCCTCTTTTCCGGACCGGCCTCCCTCTCCAGCCTCGAGCACCAGGGAGCTGCCGGCAGAGGGTCAAAGGTTAGGCCTTCACTAGGCCCGGGTTTCCTTTCCGCACAGCCGTTGGCATGGCGTGAGTCACGAGTCTGGTCATTGCAGTCAGGGCACCCATTGCAAACCAAAGAGAGAACAGATGCTGATCTCACGGCTCCCTTCCCTCCTTATTCCTCTCTGATGACATGGGTGTGGACAATTAAATTCCGGAAATGATATCAAGACAATAAAGTCACTCATCTGGATATTTTAGGATTTTTTTTGGGGGGGGAGGTTAATGATTTCTGCAGGGTCCAAATTGGGGTGGTTTGAGCACAGGATTGACCTTGGGAGCAGGCTTCCATTGCATCGTTTCTTGTGCCCTAGAGCTTTCCTGGCCAGAGCTGAAAAGAAGTTGCCAGAAGGAATCCAGGAGAGGCAAATGAATGCCGAGCCTTCCAAGTAGGGAGATGTGTTCCAAAGGGGCCGACCTTTCGCACGAGTGGGGGCAAGGCCAGGAGAGTAAAAAGCAGATTTCTATGCATGTTCACGTGGCTCAATGTAATGAACACATCTCCATCAATTCCTGGAGGCAGAGGGCTCAATTTACTTCGGTTTTAGCTAAGGAACGTCCTCAGCCTCAGCTCTGACTGACTACAGAGCAGCCTAGTAGTTAGAATTCTCTCTCCAACGAAAGCGATAGTCAATAGAATTCTTGGTATCAAATGAGCAATAATTTGCTGTGGCTACATGCTGGATAATGAAAGATGTTAGCAGGATCAATAAAAAATGAAAACACTTTTACTTACATCTTGAGATACTGTTTTAAGAGAGCGAGAGGGATGCAACAAACCCAAAGCTAGGTTCAGAGCCACCCCACACCGGCCCTAGACCCACAAAGCTCTGCTACCACCAGACAGAGGCTCCTTGCTGCCAGGGCCTCTACCTTCCTCCTTCTGTGCTCAACGGCATGGAGGTTATTTACATCAAATTAACCCCTTAAAAACCAGTAATAATTTAACTATCAGGGTTTTAAATTTTTTCTTTTTTTTTCCTACAGCAAGAAATAATTTTAAATTGTTTTCCATCAGAACTAAAGGTCACCTAACTGGTTGTAGTTTACAGAAAAAATAGGAAAGCCTCCCAAAGCTGAATTGTCCTTTGAAATGCCTCAAAATGTGCACTTGACCAAGAGCCCTCCGATGGGCTGTGTTCTTTGGTTGTGCATGCACAGGCAAAGGAATAGATTTCATTACTTTTGATTTATAATAGGTGGCCATTAAATCTGGAAAATTCAGACCTTAAACTCGCTCTTTCCAGACTAGTTAATTCCCTCATCTACTTTCATACTCATTTTGTCTGTTCACTTTGTTCTCAATTTGCACCTTCCAGCCTGCTTTTCTCACCGTTCAATCTCAAACATTCCTCTACGTACCTGGTCCCTAAGAAACCTATTGTGAAACGATCGAGAAAGCATTCTACATATTTTTAAAGATACCAAGACTTGAAAAATGAGAAAAATATCCCGAATGCTCTGCGTAAAACAGGCGCAACGAAAAAGCTCATAGCCAGACAGCTTCCAGCACTGGAACCAATACAAGCAAAGAACATTGGGAAATGTGTGTTTGGCTGCTTCTGTGGGTTTAAGAAGCCTACATTTTCTCATCACTTGAAAAAGAAAAGACACGAATTTAGCCGCCGCTTTATGCCCTCTGACCAGAGGAGCTGGTTCTGTCACCGAGATAACGGTCAGTGTTACAAGAACAGTGGCCTGGGATCATCTTTGGCAGCTTTGGGCTGGATTTGGAGAGACAGCCTATCAACCTGGGAGACTTAGCGGGAACCAGCCCAGGGAAGTGCAGGCAAAGTCCAATCTGTGGATTTCCCCAGGTGAATGAATCTGGCTGGCTCCCTTTCTACGACGCACCCGAATGCAGGTGCGGTTCTGCCGCCGTACGCTGCTTCCCAGGAGAACCGCGCACAAACCGCAGACGCGAGCTCGCGCACCGGCTGCCGCGCTGGGCACGCCCGGATATTTACACGCCGTGCGGGAGGCTTCCTCCCCCCCCTCTTTTGCTACTTTAAACTCCCCAGGAGGACCTGTTAGTGGCAGAGGCTGGAAGGGGGGCGCCCCCCCTCGGTTCCCCGGCCGTGACGCTGCTGCTGCCTTCCGCCCTTGGCTCCCACCCTGTTTGCGTGGCCGCAGGCTCAGCAGTGGACCAGCGTGGTTGGGCCCCTGGAGCCCCTGCCCGGGCCTAACCCCCCGCATGCGCCTGTGAGACTGGCTTACCCCGGTGGGCGAGTCGCGGCGCATTAGCGGATTTCATGGCAAGTTGCTTCTGTGACAAGCGATCAGGTTCGCGTTTGAGGATTTGCCCCCTAGGAGGGAGGGAAACGAGAGTCAATCTGCATAATTTCAAATAAGAAAGTAATCAGGAAACGGGGGAGCCTAATTTTAAGCCCCCTAATTCCCCTCTCCCCCGAACCTACAAGTACCCCCGCCACCCCCTACCCCCGCGCCAATGCACAGTAATTGTAATCCGCACACGTCGCAGGTGATACCTTTTATTGCGCTCATTTTAAAGACAGGGACTGGATGGCCCCCTCCACGAAGCCTTTCTCGGCAGCCGGGCCCGGGGCAGATGGGCCCGTCAGGCCGCTCCTGGGCCCGCGGATTCCTGCAAGGTCTCGAGGTGAGGGGTGCGGCAAAGAAAGACCTCGGGCTCCATGCCAAGCGGCCCCGTTCGGCGCCCAGGGTCTGAGCCAGACGCACAAACCCAAATTCCCTCCAGCGCCTTCGGCTCCATCTTTAAGTCCAGGCAAAGATCAATTCTCCCTCTCTCTTGCACACACACATTTGCAGCCATAAATAAACAGCTTCCAGCTAAATCAGGAACCGGAGAAGAGAAAGAGAGAAGAAAGAAGAGAAAAGGATGAGAACCGTAGCACCGTTCTTGTTTCTCCCGGGCGCCGGATGGCTCTTTTTGGTCAGGCCAGCCTCTCATTTGGGGTTGCAACTTGCATTTGAATAGCTGCCTGGGCTTGTTATGGACCTGGGAAAGCTCTGAAAGGGAATCACTATGCAAATTGTCCCAGTTACAATCGAAAGGTTCGATCTCCAGGAGCTGCCTGACGGAAGTTGATGTCAGCTATCTGTGCATTAGGGTTGCATTACTGCCTTCGCCGGCCTCCTTACCACCCCCGCTCGCGCCTGCCGGGGAGCCTTTTTGTTTTTTTTCTTATGTGTATATTTTCCCTTAGTGATTAAAAAAAGGGAAGAAAAAAAGGGCTGAAGGTAGCGGCGTAGCTGGCTCAGGCCTGGGCGGCCCACGGGCGGAAGGGAGGAGGTGCGGCCCCTCGGGTGGGCGGGGGGGGGTGTCCATTCTTTTGCAGCAGGTGTTGACGGTGCTTCTGAAATCAGACATTTAGAAACGGTTTCTAGCGCTTTGCAGGACTCGGCGACTGCGAGGGGTGGGGGCGGCGATGTCCGCCTCCGCCCGCCTGCTTGATCCTACAATGCCGGCTGCAGATCAATACCCGCTCACTGTAATCCCAGTAATTGTAGGGCTCGCGGCTTTTATTTTAAAGAAATAGGACACTAGGGCGCGGGCGGGCGGCTGAAGCAGCGCGGCTGGGCCGCGGGGCCTCCGGGCGCCTCGTGCGGCATCTTTTACCCTAGAGCCCTGAAAGCTCCCCGCCGTGGGGTGGTTTTGGGATTCCAGCGCGCGGGCCTTAGCTGGGCCCGGGCCGGGGGCCGCCGGCACCGTGAGGCTCGCCGGGCTTCTCGCCGGGAATGGCGCTCGCGCGAACGCGCTCCTGGCGGCTCAGGGCAGGCCGCGTGCTGCAGGGCGTGCGGCGCGGGATCCGGCCTTTCCTCTGCAGGCCAGGCCCGGGGATGGGCATCTTGGGCTCGGAGGCCGCCCAGGCTCCAGACCTCGACGGTCGGGATGCTGGAAGCCCGGCCTTCCGGCATAGAAGGCGAGAAGTTTTGTCCCTCACCGGCCGCCTTCCAGGGCCTGAGGCCGGGCCCGGCTGCCGGAGGGCCTGGCGGAAGCCATGCTGCAGGCCTAGCTTGGGCCCGCTCTGCGTCGGGCGTTCGGCCTCGGAGGCTGGCAGGGCCGCCGAGATCCGGCCGTTTTTCGCCGGCGCGGCCTCTCGGGCCCTGGTTTCCTCCGGGAGCGCGGGGCGGCGCGTCTGGCCGAGGCCCAGCGACCCCGCCGCGCCGCGGGCCGGGCTTGTCCCGCAGGCCGCCTGCTGCCTCTGCTGCCCGCGCGTTGCTGGCACAGCCGGGCAGGACCGCTGGGGCCTGGGGCCGCGGCCCCCGCTCGGCTGGCAGCCCGCAGCTTCTGGCGCCCCCGAAGATGACCATCTGTCATTCAATTAAGGTTTCAGGGCAGCTGATGGAGGAGCCAGGGTCAGCGACCCCAGGACAAAACGGCCTGCTGCCTCGGATAGGAGAAGTTCAAATGTTAAATGCAGAACATTGTGTCCTCTCCCAGGCCGGGCCTCCACCCCGGCCGCAGGTCCGGCCGGTGGACAGCAGCGGGGTGAAGGGCAGCGGTCATTAGCACTTAGATTTCAGCTCTGGGCCGGGCTCCTTCTGTTGGGTCATTTTGACCAGAGAACCTTTAACCCTTTCACACCAGCCCTCCCTCTAGGGAAGGCCAGCTTGTCTGAAGGAGGAAAGAAAGAGAGGGAGATCAGATGCACCCATAATAAAGAGGGGTCAAACTATATTTCTGGCCACTTCTCTGTAAGAGAAGAAAACCTGTAAGAAGAAAAGCAGTTCCTTATAGCTAAAACAAACTCAAAGGTCTTCATAAAGTTTTGTTTCTTAATTTTTAGTTTTGGGGATGAAGTACATTCATTAAGTGTGATCATGGAACTGCTGGGCTAGGGTGGGGAGAATGGGTTTGTAAAAAAATTCCAGACTTGGGGCTGGCCCCGTGGCCGAGTGGTTAGGTTCGCGCGCTCCGCTGCAGGCGGCCCAGTGTTTCGTTGGTTGGGATCCTGGGCTCAGACATGGCACTGCTCATCAAACCACGCTGAGGCAGCGTCCCACATGCCACAACTCAAGGGACCCACAACGAACAATATACAACTACGTACCGGGGGGCTTTGGGGAGAAAAAGGAAAAAATAAAATCTTAAAAAAAATATTCCAGACTTAACTAACATAATTAAGTGAGTGGTGCTGAGCCCCAGCCAGCTACAGACAACTCCATTTAAAATGTTGGTGATGAAAAGTCTCCATTGCAGCCAGCCTCATCTACAGTTGAAAATAGGTTGGACAGTGGGCCTTTCCCTTTTGGGACTTTCCTGTAAAAAAATGAGGTAAAAAAGTAATTTTAACTAATGGAATTCATAAAATACATTCATTAAGCATCCACATGCTGTGGACATTTAGGTGTTAACACTAGAGAGAGGGAGAAGCAGCCACATAGCAGTTTTCAGTGGAAGATTCAACTATTCCTCTCAATTATTAACCATGAAGCCTGAAAACAACTCTATTAGCAAGATAGCATTTCAAGGCTTGGAAAACTAGGTCCTTCAGCAGGCAACTTAGTAATAGAGGAAGGACCCAGGGCTTCTGGCTTCCAGCCCCAGTTCTCAACATTAAACCTAGTCCCTACTTTTTGGAAGTAACTATCAAGAAATCAATTAATCAATCAGACATTCAGCATTGAAGCACCTTCGCAAATTTTTCATTGGATAACAATGAATAATGCATGGCCCTCCAGTATATTGACTGTGGTAAATGGTCTTTAAGGTAAGGTGCTTCAACAAGTACTGCCTTTAAATAAAATCAAAATAAAAAGTTTACCGCAATCCTAATAAATTGTTCAGTCATCTTCCTATTGACTCATGTAGCATCTTTCTTCAGGGGCATTTGGAGTTATTTTTTTCCCCCTTACAAACAGACCAGAACAAATTGATGAATTGAGCTTTCACTATGCTAATTTAGACATTATAAATATTTAATTAACATCCCTAATAGCCAGTCATAGAGGGCCCCCACTCTACTTTACACTGTTCTTAATCTAAAGTAAATGCTTTTCCCATTAATAGCCTGATGCCATATTAGCAGCTTCCTCGGTAAAAGGGCCCCATGTAGTCCAAAAGGACGGGGGCATTGAGTAGTCTGCATTAGATAGGGGTTTAGTCCTGTTTGTAAAGGATGCTGGGAGCAGTGTCACGTCTCTACAAATTCCACCTTTCCCAGTTCTTGCTTACGTGAGACCATCCTAAGAATAGGGACGACCTCCCAATTTCATTTTTCTAGACAAGGCAATATTTTGAGGTCATACTAGAATAAAAATGAATTTATTTTAGTACAGCTTACATTAAAAAGTGGATCATAGATAATGGGTGACAAATTTCCAACTATGGAACGTCCTAGTCTTTTCAACAGAGTGGTGCAGTGAATAGGTTTCTAAACTAGGAGTCAAAGGACCTAAGTTCAAATCCTGTGACACTTACTAACAGCAAGACCCTTGGGCAAAGGATTTAACCCCTCTGATCCTCAGTTTTCTCTTTTAATATGGAGATAATTAATGTCTATGCCCCAAGGTTACTTTAAAGATCAAATGGAAGAATATATGTGGAATTGCTGGGCATACAGTAGATAATTAATACTGGGTTAATTCCTAAATGCCTGCCAAATGTTCATTAACCTTTCTCTCCCCTTATATTTATTCTTGTCTTCTCTGAAATAACCGGTTACCATAATCTAACAATATATTTGCAAATGTTGTTTGTCTCATCCATTTTTGGATCTAGTTTCTGTGATGTGAAGTGGGGAGAAACTGAGAGGCCTCAGCCTGGACCAAGAGATGATGTAAGAACAGATACTAGAATTTAGTCTTTCAAGAGCTCTGAGTCATAAACTCTGATCACTGAAACGTCCTTACACAACAGTGCTTGTGTGGTTTAGAAAGATTCCAGAAGCAGCATTAAATTTCCCAGGGGGCAGGAATCGGGCCAGAACAGAGAGTTCAAGAAATTAGAAACTCTCCAGCCTGATCCAAATCCGGGCCTAGAATCTGTAGATGCTGAACATTAAACAGCTGAAGAAAGGAAAAGAAGCTTCGCACCATTTAAATGGAAAACCTTGCAAAGACAACCCATCTTATTCTGAGAATATTTCTCAAAGAATTTGAGGAAAAAATTGAATTGACTTGTTGGATGTTGCTGGTTACAGAGACAATAGAAACCTTGAATTATTCTTATTTGCCAGCACAAAATAAATACTACTTAATGTAATATAGGCATCAATATTGACAAGATAGATATTTATCTAGATACAGTAAATATCGTAGTAAAACCGTATCCTTTTGATCTTTGGTACAAATCAAATTTTCCTTTTTGTTCTTGGTTAGCAATAGAAAAGCCCAGATAAAAAGATCAATTGGAAAGGGGTAGGGGATTGGCTTGGACAGTTTCCCAAGTAGCAGATAGTAGTAGGAAGTATTGGCAGACAGATAGCAGAAGCTGGCACTGGATAGCTCACTCTTTCTTCCTTGTGCTGCTCTTCCACTCTCCTGCTGTCTGTCACTTCCTCTCTCATTTTCTCTTTCTGCTTTGTCATGATACATTAAATAGAAAGGGAACGTTTTGCATGCCCCCCGCCGCAACATTTTGTTTTGAGGTACCTAGTTTTTATTCTATGTTTTTGACGAGTGGCTCCCAGGGCTGTGTCCCAGAATGTTACTTTCTGGGGACACCATTCCTTCTATGGGAATGCTTGCTGTGGGCTTAGAAACTCTCATTACCTGCTTCTTGGGCCTCCTGAGTGAGGGCAATGGACCTCTTGGAGTTAAGCTATGGGGAGTTGCCCCTGAAGATCTTAGGAAGAGGGTGGAAAGAGATTAGCAGTATGGAAAACGTCATGTTTGCTACGCCATCCACTGCCCACTGTGTGCCCGGCACCTTGCTGGGCACAGGAGTTAAGAGGAAATAAGAAGTGGTCCCTGTTACTGATCTGAAGGAAGTGACAGATATTTAGATGCTATTTCAGAGATCTGAAGAAAGCTTTCAAAGTAGAGGGGATACGTAGCTGCCTGGGCCAGGGAGTTTGTCATCAAAAGCTTTACCTAAGGAGGCAACCCCTCAGACTGAGGAGGAGAGATGGAGTTGGGCAGATGAAGATGAGAACGGGGAAGGACATAGAGGCAAAGAGAATGAATACTATGTGCAAAGGCACTACAGTCTGAGTGTTCAGCCTGGCGGGCGTGAGGTGTACAGCTCAAGAAGAAAGTCAGCCGGGGCCTGTAAAGGGCCTTGTTGCCAAGCTGGGTTTGGATATCATTTACTCAACAGGGAACCAACAGAAGTTTTTAAGCAGGCAAGTGAGATGATCAAATTTATTGCTTAGGAAAATAACTGGTGCCAGAATAAGATTGGGGACAGGAAGGCCAGTATAAAAACGACAAAAACAGCAAACCAAAACACAACTGGTATCCATACTACTGGTGTATATGAAGCCCTAATTCATCAAATGATTTTCCAAATCCCCATTTTTCTTATTTAACCACAGAGAAGTCATAGTATCAAACTTATCTGAGGAGAATGTGTGATTTTTTCTGTTTACTATTACTTTTGGTTAATTTTCCCTTCTATTACAATAAGTACCCCATAGCCTTGCCTTTGAATCTTGTCGTTCTCTGTTGAACCTGATATGGATGTTTTCAGTGGACAGCCATTGTCCCTGGATTGGAAGCTTGTCTTCACTGGCAGTGCGAGCTGGTCATATTCAAACAAAACGCAAAGCAGCTCAAAAAGCCTTGCAGAATAGAGTGGATCTTCACTATCTGTCTTCTCGAAAGTGTCTTAAAACCTACACTGCCCTTTCTCATATGGCCCTCACACATTAAACTTCCTAAAGTTCATCTTTAAACATCTCTTTGTTCTTCCCCCCAAGTTTCTCCCCTTCTTCCTTCCTAATGAAATTCCTATATTGCTGGATAGCAATGTGCTCAGATATGCAACTGTCTCTCTCAATCTTTCTTGAAGAAAAGGGTAGTGGTCCATGAGAGATAAGCAGGTGTCTTGTGGTGAGACTTCCAGAAAAGTACATTAAAAGGGGCTGAATCAGCTGGGATGTGTGACCTTCCATCCTTGCCCCTTTCTTTTTCCTGATGCCTGGATCGTGGACTTGATGGTTGGAGCTGCAGTGATCATCTTGCCACTATGAGGCAATTTTGAGGATAAAAGCTATGTGTTAAAGATGGCACAGCAGAAAGATAGAAGGAGCCTGGTTCCTGATGATCATGGAGCCATCATTTCAGCTTTTAATTGTGTACCTCTGGATTTTTTTCACAGGAGAGAAATAGGCCTTTATCGTATTTAAGTCAAGCTTATTTCAGATGTGTTACTAGCAGCTAAATGTATTTCTAAGTGATACAGCCTCCACAGATTTTGAAAGTAGATTCTAAAATCTGGCAATCCTGGCAGGGGTGTATTGACATTATTAATCAATCAAAAGTATCATATTTCCTCATTTTCTTCACTTTGACAGTCTGTAACTTGTCATGGCATATTGGTTATTTCCCTTTTTGTCTTACTGCATACAGGTACATTTGGATTTCTTGTTACTTATCCTAACACTAGTTTTTATTCTATGTGCTCCCATTCATATGTCTTCTTTTATTTATCTCTGTTTCTCATATGAAATGGCTTTGGATTTTCTCATATTTCTTTCTTTTTTTTTTTTTTTAAGATTGGCACCTGAGCTAACATCTGTTGCCAATCTTCTTCATTTTTTTCTTCTTCCCCTCAAAGCCCCCTAGTACATAGTTGTATATTCTAGTCGCAGGTCCCTCTGGCTCTGCTATGCAGGACGCCACCCCAGCATGGCTTGATGAGTAGTGCCAAGTCCGTGCCCAGGATCTGAACTGGCAAAACCCTGGGCGCCGAAGTGGAGCACTCGAACTTAACCACTCGGCCTCAGGGCCGGCCCTTAGATTTTCTTATACTTCTTAAACCAAACTTATTCATTACTGACAGTTGTAAGCTTCCAATTACTTCGTTAGATCTTCAGTGAGCATATCTTTGAGCATTTATATTTTGAAATATATACTCTCAAATGATAAATTGCTTTATTTTCATTTCTTCTTTACATCACTATTAGAACCTTATAAATGTGAGCATCAGTAGGTTATATTATTAATTAATTATACTTTAAGATAGTAAAGGAGACGTAATGAAATATTTGTTAATAAAGGGGGAATTGGGTCTGATTGGGTTGATCAGTTCTCTTCCAGACACTGCTACACAAAATGTCTGCTTACCCAGGCTGACATGGGCTGGGTCCTGAGGCAGGCCTGCATCCAGGTGGGGCTGAAAGTGATGGAGACTATTATGCATCTACTGAAAAGAATGAAACATTGGTTAGTAAGAGGATGCCCTAAATGACCTTGTCCACAAGGCATGCAATTAAGGGTTTCTCTTGTACTTGAGTTTGATTAATCTATTCCTATCTCCTTTGAAACTTATAGCACTATTATATTTTCTGTTGCGATATACACTTTTCTATTCAGATTTATTGAAACAAATAACAAAATCCCCAAATCTGTAGAAATCTGTCTTCACACGCCTTTTTCTGTTATTGCTTTTATTTCAACACTGGAGCATTTGGCTTCAAACTACCGACTTTTGTTGTTGTTCCTGAGTATGGTGTCCAGTTACACATTACAATGGCCAGTGTCTTATGACTCATTTGATCTAAAGTTCCTAAAACAAAACACTGATACATGAAAATGCTGAATCTATTCCTTGAAATGTGTGTTCCTTCCTTCTTGTGTTCTAGAGATTCAGAACTCATAGTCACTGAAATGTAGGTCTGGAAACAGAATAAAAATAGAGTGACTCATCTAAGGAGAGAGAGAGTGATAGGCTGTTTGAAATAGGAATAGAAGTAGAAATAATACTTTAAGCCAAATTGAAGCTATAATGCTTCTTAAATTTGTGTTAAAAATCCATCATTTTCAATGGGACCAAAAATAAAATTTCAGTGACTTTTGTGGACTATAAAGCAGGAATCTAATAAACCTTATGTTCTTCTTAGGAAAGCTGGGGTGAGAAGGTTACCCTACAGGTAGAGATCTGGACTTTTAGCCCCGCTCAAAGCAGAGTAGTTCCATTTTATAAAATATTTTGGGTATGAATTAGTTTGGGTAAAGAATTTATCTCCAAAACCTATGGGAAAGCATTGTTTACTACTCTTTTTGTTGACCTTAAGTAGGCATATGTAATCAGTATTTTCAGCACCTCTGGATAATTTAGTTCTCATTCTTAGGAAAATCTGTGATTACTAACAAATGAACAAATACAATGAAAAATTCTCTTTTAAAAATTAGCATTCAAATAAAAATGTCTTGACCCATATTGATAAAAATATTCCACTTGTTTTTCTGAGTTTTTAGTTTTGTTATGAAATGTCAAAGATCCCTAACTAGATTTTATGATATTAGAAAATTAATGATAGTTCCTTATTAACATAGGTGGTTTACGTATTTCAAGAGTTTTTTTTTTCCATAATGACAATTCAAATGCAATTTTGCTTTATAGAGATAATCTGAATTGGAATAATATCACAATTTGCAGAGCTACAGAGTGATACAGATGTTTAAAACATGGTTCTTTAAAAATGAATGTAAGAGACATAACATTATCATTCTTAAGGATTTTGCAATAGGGTGTATATTTGACACTGACTTAATATTACTCTGCAGGATGAATTATAGTCTGAAGTTCCATTAACATTTAATTTACATTTAAGTTGAAGTAGATATGGCTATTTCATGCATCATGACTTCTCTGCATGTTTCATTTCAGTTTTCCAATTGTCAAAAAAGAACAATGCTATCTTCCTACTTGTTTCAAATTTTATTTAAGAGGCACAAATAAGGCAATGCCAAGTTAGATTTTCTAAAAAAGGACAGAGATGGATGTATTAGGATAATCATTTATTTTGTTTGGTGATATAGATGGTATGCCACCTTCCTTCTATTGACTCCAATAAAGTTGAGACATGCTTGCTCAAATCAATAAATGTGTCTGTTAAGATGGACTCACTTGATAGTTAAAGAACAGTAGTTGAGTGCTACAGTGGCACCAGACAACACTGGAGACTCGAGCAGGGCCTGGACTACATAGGGCTTGGTGGGTCATGATAAAGATGTCTGCATTGTATTCCAAATGCAATGGGAAACATGGGAAGAAATTTTAACAGTGGCATGATCTAATTTGTGTTTTAAAAGATTCCTCTGGCTGCTCTATGGGGAAAGAAGAGTAAGAGTTCAAGAGTGGATGTGGGGAACGTTTACAGGCTATTGCAGCTTCAGGTGACAGATGATGGTTTCAAGTGAGAGATGAAAGCGGTGGCTGTGGAGAGGGAGGAAAATGGAACTTTTGGACACCAATCTTTCTCAAACTCTTCCAAAAAAATTGAAGAAGAGGGAACACTTCCAAACTCATTTTATGAGGTCAACATTACCCTGATATCAAAACCAGACAAAGACTTCAAAAGAAAGGAAAACTACAGGCCAATATCCTTGATGAACATTGTGATATTGTGATTTATAATAAGAAATATATATTTGGTGTTCGTCCCCATTTCTGGCAGAGCTCCCTAAACCCTTGGAATTTCCTAAGTGATGAGAATGATAAAGGTGTCTCTTGTTATGTTAATAAAGTGACCTTTGGACCCACTTTATTTGTTTTCCTGATGAACCGAAGTTTGAATGATTTTTTTAAATTGTTTTTCAGGATTTTATTGAAGTGCTGTAATGTGTCAGCTTGATCAGCCTGTTAGAAAGAGGAGAGTGGCTTGCACTTTGAAAACAGTAGGAGGATACTCATCATGAGAAATTGCTGCTGGAACATAACCATGGATTTACTTTTCCCTCTATGACTCTGAAGGAGGCAATACTGATGCACAGTGGCAAAGAAATTGTTACCCAAAGTCCTTGACTATTTCTTATAGATCTTATGTTAGGGTAGACTATCTGCTATAACAAACTAACCTCAAAAACTTCAATGGCTGGGCTGGCCCAGTGGTGCAGCAGTTAAGTTCGCATGTTCCGCTTCTCGGCGGCCTGGGGTTCGCCGGTTTGGATCCCAGGTGTGGACATGGCACCGCTTGGCAAAAGCCATGCTGTGGTAGGTGTCCCACATATAAAGCAGAGGAAGATGGGCACGGATGTTAGCTCAGGGCCAGTCTTCCCCAGCAAAAAGAGGAGGATTGGCAGTACTTAGCTCATGGCTAATCTTCCAAAAAAAAAAAAAACTTCAATGGCTTACCCCAGCGAATGTTTATTTCTTGTTCAAGAAAGTCTAACATGGATGTTCCTGGTTGATGGATAGCCTTCACTGTGGTCACTCAGGGATGCAAGGCCCTTCCAGCTTGGTGTCCTCTGATAGAGCCTCTGCACTGGTTTGGGAGGTAGGAAAGAAAATGTGGGCCACCCCTCAGAGGTCTTATGTGCAAGGTCCAGTAGTGCCCATCACTTCCACCTACATTCTATTGGTCACCCACGTCCACCTGCAAGGGATGATGCGGAATGAAGGTTAGCTTTGTGTCCAGGAGGAAAGAAAACAGTGGTGAGCATTGGATACAGGTCTCTTAGTTCTGAAAGACCCTGTTCTTGAGTTCACGGTTCATCCTTTGCGCTTTGCTGAAGCCATCTTTGATTTAAAGGAAAGGAGGTACAGAACACTCCCCTCATATCTGACAAACTATCTCTCTAAGCCTACCTTTGGAAATTAACCCTTCAATTCTTTTGTTTAATAAATATCATGTCTTTACTCCCAAATAAGCTAGTCTACCTGTTTGCCGTATTTTGCTTTTATAGAACTACTTTTTGCTGAGTCTCTCATTTGAGACATTTTAAATTGGTGAAATTCAATAATTTTTGACTTACAAACATGGCAATTTTACATTACTCAGCCTAATAGAAGGTTCAGATACATCTTAAATACCTTCCTTTCCTTTACTTCTGACATTAATTGGTCTTCAAGTGTGAGTTATGCTACTTCCGAAATAAATGGGCAAAGGACTTGAATAGACATTTCTCCAAAGAAGATATACAAATGGCCAATATGCACATGAAAAGATGCTCAACGTTATTAGTCATTAGGGAAACATAAATTCAAACCACAAAGAGATACCAGTTTACCCACTAGGATGTCTATAATCAAAAAGATTGACAATAACAAGTGTTGGAGAGGGTGTGGAGAAATTGGAACCCTCTTACATTGCTGGTGGGAATGCAAAATGATGCAGCTGCTTTGGAAAACAGTTTGGCATTTCCTTAAAAAGTCAAAGATAGAGTTACCACATGACCCAGCAATTCCGGTTCTAGGTATATATCTAAAAGAACTGAAAACACATGTCCACACAAAAATCTGTACGTGAATGCTTGAAGCAGCGTTATTCATAACAGCTAAAAAGTGGAAACAACTCAAAAGTCTAGTGACATATCTGTGAATAAATAAAATATTCATACAACGGTTTACTATTCAGCATAAAAAGGAATGAGGCACAGATAGATGCTACAACATGGATGAATCTTGAAAACTTTAAGTGAAGGAAGCCAGACACAAAAGGTCATATCTTGTATGATTCCATTTATATGAAATGTTCAGAATAGCCAAATCCATAGAGAGAGAACATGGATTAGTAGATGCCAGGGGCTGGAATTAGGAGGGAATGGGACGTGACTGCTAATGGGTATGGAGTTTCTTTTTGGGGTGATGAAAATATTCTGGAATTACGTAGTGGTGATGGTTGCATAACTTCCGCACATAATAAAAATCACTGACTTGTACACTTTGTAAAGATGAATTTTATGGTATATGAATTGTTTTCAATACAAAATTTAAAAAAGAATGCATGATATGTATTTTTCATATAGTTAAATATGCCAAAGATGAAAATATAAAAACAATCACCTGGGTATATTTGTTTGGGTCTGTGTCTGAGCTCTTTATTCTGTTTCAGTCATATATGTGTCTATCCCTCAGCTAATATCATATTGTTGTGATTATTGTAGCTATATAGTGAGCCTTAACATCAGGTAGACTAGTTTCTCCCACATTATTTTTCTTCATCAAGCTTATTTTAGGGCCTGTGTTTTTCCGTATAAATTTTAGAATAAGCTCGTCTTTATCTACAAAATCTCGCTGGGATTTTGATAGGAATTGCATTAAACCCATATATCAACTTGGGGAGAATTGACATCTTTACTTTGTTGTCTTCCATTCATGAATATGGTATTTCTTTTCATTTTTTCCCAGCTTTCTTGAGGTATAATTAACAAATAAACTTATAAGGCATTTCAAATGTATGCCGTGATGATTTGTATATGTGTACCTTGTGAAAGGATTCTTCTCATCTAGTAAATTGACACATCCTTCACCACTCATACACACACACATATGTATTGATTATTTTTTCTGGTGATAACATTTAAGTTCTAATCTCTTAGCAAATTTCCATTGAACATACAGTGTTATCAACTATCATCACGAGTTTATACATAAGATCCTCAGACCTTACCCATCTGATAGCTGAAAGTTTGTACCCTTTTACCAACCTCATCCTATTTCCCCCACCTCCCACCTCCCAGTTCCTGGCAACCACTTTTCTACTCTCTGTTTCTGTGAGTTTGACCTTTTTTTTTTCAGATTCCACATATAAGTGATACCGTACAGTATTTGTCTTTCTCTGTCTGGCTTATTTCACCTAGCATAATGCCCTCTGGGTCCATCCACATTATCATAAATAACAGGATTTCCTTCTTTGTTATGGCTGAATACTATTCTTTTGTGTATATGTGTGTATATATATATATACACCACATCTTCTTTATTCATTCATTCGTTGAAGGACACTTAGGTTGTTTCTATATCTTGGCTATTGTGAATAATGCTGCAATGAACATGAGCGTGAAGATATCTCTTCAATATCTTGTTTTCATTTCCCTTGGATATATACACAGAAGCGAGATTGCTGGGTCATGTGGTAGTTCTATTTTTAACTTTTTGAGGAAATCTCACCCTGTTTTCTGTGGCTGCTGTACCAATTTACATTCCCGCCAACAGTGTACAAGGCTTCCCTTTCCTCCACATCCTCACCAACACTTGTTATTGCTTGTCTTTTTGTTGATAGTCATTCTAACAAATGTGAGGTGCTATCTCACTGTGGTTTTGGTTTGCATTTCCCTGATAATTAGTGTTGTTGAGCACCTTTTCACATGTACCTGTTGGCCATTTGTCTGTCTTCTTTGGAAAACTACTCAGTTCTTCTGCCCATTTTTTAAATCGGATTGTTTGTTTTTTTGCTATTGAGTTGTGTGAGTTCTTTATGTATTTTGGATATCGACCCCTTATCAGATATATGATTTGCAAATATTTTCTCCCGTTCTGTAGTTTACCTTTTCATTTCGTTGATGGTTTCCAAACGTTATTTCTTTCCATTTATTTAGATCTCTTTTGATTTCTCTTATCAGAATTTTGTAATTTTTAGTATAGCAGTCCTGTACATGCTTAAGTTTATACTAAATATTTCATTTTCTTTGGGGTGATTATAAGTGGCATTTTGTTTTAAATTTCCACATGTTTTAAGTTTCCACATGTTCATTGTGAATATATAGATACGCAATTCATTTTTGTGTGTTGATCTTGAATCCTGTGACTTTGCTGATCTCACTTCTTAGTTTTAGGAGGTTTTCATTTTTTAAAAATGTATACTATCTGGAATTTTCTACCTAGACAATAATGTCAGGTGCAAATGGGAACAGATTTATTTCTTCCTTTATAATCTGTACATTTTCGCCTTCTTTTTCTTAACCTATTGTACTGCCAGTACGATGTTGAATAAGAGTGGGGAGAGTGGATGTTCTTGCCTTGTTCCTCATCTTAGAGAAAAAGCACTCAGTCTTTCACCGTTACATTAGATATATTAGCTGTAGATTTATTGTAGATGCTCTTTATCAAGTGGAAGTTAAAAGAAGTTTTGTTGTGTTAAATGTTATAAGTATATTTAATTTGAGATATTGTCAATTTTCACTGAAAAGAGGTTGCTTCAGTTTACATTCCTACCAATAATGACTGAAAATATTGCCTTGTATTCTTTCCAACACTGTATTTCTTTAAACTTAATGATCTTTCTAAGTCTGATATGTAAAAAATAGAGTCTCATTATTAGTCTTATTTACATTTTTATGTAAGCAAATTTATATTTTTGTTTATGGCCATTGGAATTTATAGCATTTCCAAAAAGCTTTCCTTATTCCAACTTTATAACTTTTTTTTACGTGATATCAGATTCTCTTAAGATTTAATTTCTTTTTAGCCCTCTGTGACTACTTCATCAATTGTTCTTCCTAGACACAGTGAAAATATCTTTGACAAAATATATTTTCAGTTGATATGACTTCATCTTTTTCTGTTAGCATAAAAACAATTGGAGTCTCTTTTAATTTCCATCATGAAGAAATTGCTCTTATAATAAAAATGTCTAAGGTGAATGTAGATAATCATTTAGAAAAATATATTGCAAATGTTGTGCGAGTTGCAGCATATTATGGTGAGACATAGATTTCAAGTCAAAAGATTGGGTTCAAGTAACTTAATCACCTCTGGAGTCACATGGCTTTAGAAAAGTTGTTGAATTCCCCTGGACCTCAATTTTTCCCTTGTAAAAGGAAGGAGTTGTACCAAATAATCTCTAAGTTTTCATTTTCTTCTGCACACCTTTGAATTTCTGTAGATGTGTACTGTTAAATCCTTAAGCTTGCAAGTATAAATGGTGTAGAAAATTTTGGTATATTTGCCTTTTTCCAATGCAGTATTTAATTTGCTGATGCGAAAAGTTGTAAACAGTTTTTTCACACTGTGTAGCACGTGTTTTCCTGTTCTAAATACCATTATATTGCTAAGGTTTTTGTTGTCTATTGTTCTTGCAAAATTTGACAATTCAATACAAAAATCAGTAAAACCCACAGTTTACATTTTAACTAAGCCAAATCATCTTATTGTTTTCTTCACCCCTTAGATTTGAGTGGAAATCACTTATTTGAAATGCCTGTGTACCTCTGGCTTGGTACTTAGATTGATAAGCTAATCTCCCAAAACATATGTGTCCACTGTGGTCTGAAGAACATTTGGGCTTCAATCATCTTGTAGAATCTTTTGTGAAAACCAGAAATAAAATGCAAACAAGCAATACTTGCTTTGTTTGATTTTACTGTTTACAACATGGAAATAATTTGGCAGAGGATATTGTGGAACTCATGGGGGTGGGGAGCTTAAGTGGGTACAAGGGCTTCAGAGGGAAAAATTTTTACGTATGGGTATAATGGTACACAACTCAGCTGCTTTACTGCCCCTGAGAATCACAGTGTTTTTGTTTTGGATGTTATCCCTATAAAGCAAGCAACCATGTGGCTCATTCTTGGAGTTTGGCAATTAAACACAGTCCAATAACCAAAAACATGTTGAGAATAGCTCAAATTCTTTACTTGTACTTCTCAAAAATGTGGAAAAGATTCACATATATAATCCACTGAAACACTTAAAATCTTCTTTCCTTTCCCACCCACTTCTTTCACAATCCCCAGCTGCAATAAGGCATTTTGCTCCACAATTCACCTCAAACCTCCTCCTAAGTCCAGCTTGATGCTGCTTTTCCCTCCCACCTCACTTCCAAAGTCTTTACTATGTAGATCAATCTTTCTCCTTTTGGAATGGGAAGGAGGAGAAATTAGGCTGAAAAATATAGTTTTATCTCTGGCAGAGTGGGGTTAGAGAAAAGGCTGTGAACACTCCTACATTAACAATTTTGGTTGCATTATATTAATGATATAACACAAACTAGATGCCCAGTAAATGTTTGTTGAATAAGTGGATGAACTCTGATAATTTTCATATGCCAGAAATTGCCCTACTTAGTTAAGAAGAAAATCTAAGAATGTTATGAAGTATCAGCTCTATTCTCTTATCAAGTTGGATGCAAATAGATCTTAAATTAACTCAACTGTAATAATCTTGACTGGCATGTTAGGCATTTTCTTCTAGGTGCAGAGTAGGCAGAATTTCACTAAACCATGCCATTTTGCTTGGAAAATGTCACTACTGGAGGTGGCTTCAACAGTGGCTGAGTTCAACTTATATTATTTTTATGAAAAATTTAATTTGAAGTCCCCCAAAATGAAATACTTAGTTATAAATCTAGCAAATGTACAAATATGTGCAGGACCTATAGGAAGAAAACTACAAAACTCTAATGAATGAAATAAAACCCCTAAATAAATGGAGAGATATTCCATGTTCATGGATAGAATGACTCAATATTGTCAAGATGTCAGTTCTTCTCAACTTGATTTATAGATTCAATGCAATTCCAATCAAAATTCCAGCAAGTTACCTTGTGGATAATGACAAACTGATTATACAGTTTATATGGAGAGGCAAAAGATTGAGAACAGCCCACACAATATTGAAGGAGAAGAACAAAGTTAGGGGACTGACATTACTTGACTTTGGAGGACTGACACTGCTTGACTTCAAGACTTCCTATAAAAACAGTGTGGTACTGGTGAAAAATAACAAATAGATCAATGGAACAGAATAGAAAGGACAGAAATAGACCTCCATAAATACAGTCAATGATATTTGACAAAGGAGCAAAAGCAATACAAGGGAGCAAAGATAGTCTTTTCAACAAATGGTTCTGAAACAACTGGACATCCACATGCAAAAGAATGAATCTAGAGACAGACTTTACATCCTTCACAAAAACTAACTGAACATGGATCACAGACCTAAATGTAAACCACAAAACTATAAAATTCCTAGAAGATAACATAGGAGCAAACCTATATTACTTTGGGTATGGTAATGCCTTTTTAGATACAACACCAAAAGCACAATCCATGGAAGAAATAATTAATAAGCTGGACTTCATTAAAAATAAAACTTCTGCTCTGTGAAAGACAGCATCAAGATTATGAGAAGATAAGACATAGACTGGGAGAGGATATTTGCAAAAGGCACATCTGATAAAGGGCTGTTATCCAAAATACTCAAAGAACTTTTAAAATTCAACAATAAGAAAACAAACAACCTAATTAAAAAATGGGCTAAAGACCTTAACTGACACCTCATCAAAGAAGATTTACAGATGGCAAATAAGCTTATGAGAATATATTCCACATCATATGTTATCAAGGAAAAGCAAATTAAAACAACGAGATATCACTATATCCTTATTAGAATGGTCAAAATCTGGAACACCGACAAAACTAAATGCTGGCGAGGGTGTGGAGCAATGGCAACTCTCATTGATAATGGGAATGCAGAATGGTACAGCCACTTTGGAAGACAATTTGACAGTTTCTTACAAAACTAAACATACGCTTATCATATAATCCAGCAATTGCTCTCCTTGTTATTTACTCAAAGGAGTTGAAAACTTCTGTCCACACAAAACCTGCATGCACACGGATGTTTATGCTAGCTTTGTTCATAATGGAACAAAACTTGGAAGCAACCAAGATGTCCTTCAGTAAGTGAATGAATAAATAAACTGTGGTACATCCAAACAATGGAATATTATTCAGCACAAAAAGAAATGAACTATCAAACCATGAAAAGCCATGGAGGAAACTGAAACGCATATTACCGAGTGAAAGAAGCTAATCTGAAAAGGTTACATACTGTATGATTCCAACTATATGACATTCTGGAAAAGGCAAACTATGGAGACAGTAAAAAGACCAGGGGTTAAGGGGAAGGAAGAGATAAATCAGTGGAGCACAGAGGGTTTTTGGGCAGTGAAACTATTTTGTATGATACTATAATGGTGGATACATGTCATTATACATTTGTTCAAACTGATACAGTGTTCACCGCCTAGTGTGAACCCTAATGTAAACTGTGGACTTTGGATGATAACTATCCATCAGTGCAGTTCTTCAGTTGTAACAAATGCACTACCCTGGTTGAGGATGTTGATAATGGGGACGACTGTGCTTATGTGGGGCAGGGTGTCTATTGGAAATCTGTGTACTTTCTGCTCAATTTTGCAGTGTCTCTGTACTTTGCTCTCAATCTTGTTGTGAACCTAAAACTGCTCTAAAAAATAAATTCTTAAAAAGTAATAGGAGCCACAGCAAAAATCTTAATTTTTTTGTAATGCTCTACAACATGTATCAGAGACCTGTATGAAAGAATATCTATATTCATTTATCTATCTATCTATCTCTCTGTCTACCTATCTATCTTTATGTCTATGGATCTCTGCGTTAGGATGACCAATTTGTCCCCAGTTGGCCTGAGACTGTCCTGGGTTTAGCACTGAAAGCCCAGCACCCCAGGAACCTCTTAGTTCCAGGCAAATTGTGATGACCGGTCACTGTACTTTGTAGAAGTGTGTTCACAAGCATATGATCCCTATTCCAAGAGATCTTTAAAAACACAGCAGACAAGCGTCTTTTTTTTTTTCCACTTTAAGATTGCTTTTGCTGATCTACCCAGGGTACAGATTTATATTCTTATGATGTTGAATTTCGCCTCACAAGTTTTCAGTATATCATCAAATAATTGCTAGTCATTTCAAGACCATGGGAAATCTCTTAGAGTTTCTTACAGCTTTATGATTTTGCCTTTCCAAATCTAGTCTTTCAAACTCTGTCATACTTAATGTCCTTCCTGCCAAGTTTCAGTTACAAAGAAAC
Organism: Equus asinus; assembly: GCF_041296235.1. Classification (NCBI taxonomy): domain Eukaryota; kingdom Metazoa; phylum Chordata; class Mammalia; order Perissodactyla; family Equidae; genus Equus; species Equus asinus. The sequence goes on along the minus strand of NC_091791.1, from coordinate 144,901,424 downwards.
ACTCCTTCCCTTGTAACCACATTTACTTCTCACCAATATCCCCAACAGACACAGAAATATTTTCCTGTCTTGTCTAGCTTTTTCTTTTCAGTTTTTCACTCTCTTGCCTAAATATTCTCTCTTCCTCCTGTGACTGCCCTCCCACTTTTAGCCATCAATTGCTGTTCTGAATACTCATATTCTTTAAGAAGCCTCCGCAATAATAGGTATCTTGTGGGGTCGCAAAGGAAAAATTTCTACGAAGTGATTAATTTGGACTATTTACTTGAAACTTGTAATAGCTGATTTGGCTTTATATTGTCCATTAGAAATATTTTGTCATTCTACCTAAAAGAACAAACACAATGTACAGAAGTGGAAGAAAGGGAAATGAAAGAGGGTTTAAGAAATAGAATTATATTTTCAAGTTTTTTAAAGTCAGTATCATTTAATGTCCACAATAACTGTGTAATATTTGATGTCTCTATTAGTGTGGATCCAGTGGAGCTTCTTTTGTCTGTTTTTTATCATATATATATATATTTATATGTACACACACATACATACACTTACATAAATATGCACATGTACATATAAATATATCTATACATGCACTTGAATAAATACAATTATAGGTACTTCTAAACAAATCAGAGAAACAGTTAAAATAAAAACAATATAGCTGAGGTTAATAATACATACATTAAAAATTCAGTAGGGTATAAAATGAAAAATAAAACTCTTTCTCTATATACTCCTCACCCCCAGGAATCACTGTCAGCAGTTTCTCATGTAGTCTTTTACATTAAAAAATTTTTCCTTCTTTATTTTTTTTAAAGATTGGGACCTGAGCTAACATCTGTTGCCAATCTTCTTTTTTTTTTCCCTTCTTCTTCTCCCCAAAGCCCCCTAGTACATAGGTGTGTATTCTAGTTGTGAGTGCCTCTGGTTGTGCTGTGTGGGATGTGCCTCAGCGTGGCCTGATGAGTGGTGCTAGGTCCGTGCCCTGGATCCAGGCTGGTGAAACCCTGGGCCACTGAAGTGGAGTGTGAGAATTTAACCGCTCAGCCACGGGGCTGACCCATGAAAGAAATTTTAAATTCCTCCATGTGTATGCAGGCAAATGCTTTTAAAACATTTAAGCGAATGGAGCATATTACATCTACTAGAGTGAGTTTTTTTTGGGTTTCATTTGATAATATATTTTAAACACATTTCCATTCCATTTGAACAGGATCTACCTAATTTTTTGTCAGGGCTGTGAGGTATTCCATTGTATAGATGTGCTATAATTTTAAAAATTATATTAAATAATGGATATTTAGTTTTTTCTGATTTTTTTTTGTTATTATAGCAAGCATTACTGCCACTCATAGCCGTGTGTGTGTGTGTGTGTGTGTTTTCCTAGCAGTGGAATTGCGGGGTTAAAGAGTATACACACTGAAAATTTTTTAAACAGATTTATTAAAATATCTCCACCCAAAATGTACTAATATACACTTTCTAACAGTGTATGAGAATGCCTGTTTCCCCACCCATTCTAAAATATGTGTGTATATTCAGTAAAAAAAACCTTTTGCCATTCTGGCAAAAATTCAAAGACAAGTATTTTGCTGTTATTTTGACTTTCAATCTTGAAAGCTGTCTTCATTGAGCACTTCCAGCTCCCGGCAAGGGTCCCTTCCTCCTCTGAGGTTGACTGGAGACCCCTGAACTGAGAACTGGTCTGCTCTCTCAAACTTCTTGCCAGAATAAGCCATTTGAACAAATGGTGATGATTGGTGGGGTGGTGGGGACTGGGTCCTAAGAGGGTGAATGAGTGGTTTTAAGTCTGGTAAGGCTCATGATCTTTGGTTAGTCCATAGCAGGTGGAGATGGGTCATATTATTGGGTTTTTGTTGGCAAATTCTGGGCCTATAAGAACCAGTGAGGCCCCAGTATAAACAATGGAACATGGAGTCTTATCTTTATCTGGCTATTGACAAAACATGGATTTATATTCCCACTACCTACAAGCTCGTGTGCATAGAGTGGCAGTCCAGCACTGATGAGTAGACTGGGTTCTGAAGCCCAGCTGCTTAGGTCTGACTCCCAGTTCCACTACCTGGTAGCTATGTGCTCTTGTGCCTCAGTTTCCTCATCCATAACATGACATATTAATCATGCCTACCTCATGCCTGATTAGTTTTGGATGGCACCTTGGGCACATTGGTAGCAGCCAGAACTGAGCCTTTAGTCTAGGGTGGGTGGGTACAGGGAAGAGACCAGCCAAGACTGTTCTACTGTGCCAGGTCATTGCAGGTCTTCTGCGTATGATTGACCAACTGAATTGTGGTGTTCTAGGCCCAGTCAATCCGAGCTGACTGAGCATAGGGATCACTCAGAGGAAAGGAACTCACCAGTTGGGATCCAGGAAGGATGCCCTTTCATGGTCACTTTGGTCACACTCGCCTAAATGCCACTGTCTCTACAGTTCCTGGTTCTGACTGGTGCCTTTTTATTCGTAAATAAGTTTCATAGTTTCCAGGTTGCTTAGTTTCCATAGTTGCTTAGCAAATAGTGAAAAGTAGAAAGCAGAAGAATCTCACCTCTATCCCACCATAGAGACGTAGACATTGTATTGTTTGGATGTAGTTAACTCCCTTCTCTTTTGTGTCGTGTATTTATTTATCATGTAATTTAAAGTTCATATGAACAATTTAAGATATACCAAAAGATATAAAGAAAAATAAAGCCAATACCAAGGAACCCACCATCCTGCTTAAGAAATAAAACATGTGTTCACTCTACCGAATCTCCCTTTGTACCCTTTTCCTGTCATGTCTCTTTCCCTGTCCCTAAGGGATAACCTTTATACTGCATCTCTTTGTATTCTTATATTCATATGCACCTATCATTAAGTAATACAAGATATTTCTTTACATGTTCTTAAGATTTATATAACTATTTTATTGGCAATTTGCATTTGATGCTTAATATTACGTGTGTAAGAGTTAGCCTTGTTGATGTAGTTCTAGTTCTTCCATTTTCATTGCTGTATAGTATTCTGTTGTAGGAATTGACTACCATTTATTTATTCATCCTCTTATTAATAATTAATAAGTTGTTTTCATGGTTCCCTATTACAAGCAGTAAAAATTTCTGTGGTTGTCTCTTTATGTACAAGTAGAAAGTTTCTCTTGGGTATATACCAGGAAAGGAAATTCTTCAGTTTTACTAGATATTGCCAACTTATGGTACCAGTTCTCATCATTCCACAGTCTCACCAACATTTACTGTTGTTAGCCTTTAAATTCTGCTGATTGGATGGTGTGAAATGGTATCCCATTGTAATTTTTATTTGCATTTCCCTCAGTGAAATTGAGCGCTTTATTTTTGTGCATACATTTTTATACAGTTAAGATCATTCTATATACACATATTTTCCCCCTTATAATTAAAACACAAGGATTCATCCTTGTTACATGCTTTTCATAAGGAATTTTTAATGGTCATGTAATGTTCTAATATGTGAGTGGAATAAAACATTCTGCTATTATTAGAAATTCAGCTTGCATCCAGATTTTCACTATTATAGACGAGATTCTGAATGAATTTGACTAGAAAGCCTTTTATGTATTTTGGATGATTTCCCTAGGTTGGCTTTTCAGAAGGTGAATTATTGGGCCAAATGGGATGCACGATTCTAGAGCTCTTGCTAATACATTGCCAAATTGCTCTTCAAAGCCTTGTACCAATATTCTTGCCAACCTGTAGTATACAACTAGAACCTGGAACTTAAAGGGCATGGCTGATGTCTTTTCCCAATTCTGGGGAAAGTGGTTCCAAATACTTTCTATAAGCGGTTCAGAGTCTGTCCTGGATCAGAGGACACAGAGAAGGGACAGGCACTAAAGGGAAGAGTCAGAGGCTCACATATTACAAGCTTTCTTGTCTAAAGAGAGGACTACTCCCCACGCTTTTCCAGGGGAGACTGACTGCAGGAAGGAGAGGCAAGGCAGCTAGAAACTGACCTTGGACAGCTGCTCAGAAGGCCCCTTCTCCTTAGTGTCTTTATTCTGGTGGAGCCCATCTCTGACTTATCTGTTTCCTTATTTTTTTTTTGATTTTCAAGTAAATGATGATATCTGAAGATAAAAATATATAGGAGTCAGAAATCACTTTTCAAGAAATCGAGTCTTTTTTCTTGGAAATAGGATAGTATATTATCTACCATATTGTATAAAATACTCAATTAGATTCAACAAATATCAGGCACCTGCCATATCCCAGGCTAGTCTCTGGGGGTACAATGGTGAACAAAATATATTGTGATAGTTTATTATTGTTAGCATGAATCCTATGGTAGTGTATTTAGTATATTCGCTCTATAATAACCATACTGGTTGTAGAGAGTAATAACAGTCATGTCTGTTATTAGCAATAATACTTAAGATTATTTAAGTGACTAGCAGTGCCTGAGACTTTGTTGTTATGAAGTGTTTTCCTGGGCACTGCTGGAAATGAGGTGTTACAATAGAGGCAGATATTTTTTCCTGAGTTTCCAGATCTTTCATCGCTGAGCAGCATGCCAGATTGGTTGCTTATTAAAACTGGCACAGTGCCCTGAGAGGCTAATGTGTTAATAATAGGTAGTGCTTCTCTTGAGCACTGGCCTGCCCCTCATTAGCGTCCCCAGGATCTGCTGCTGCAGCCTGGGTCTCCGTTCTGCCCCCGACGTTCCACTGAGAGTCTTCAGGAGTGGGTTTCACTGCTGCTCATACATCATAGGTGACTCTTTAAAAAGGGATCTTAGCGATGGCCGGATAATTTACTGGCCATGTGTAACATTTGTAGCTCCAGAGGCTAGGATAATGATGAAAGCAATGAAACCCCAGGGTCCAGAGCAGGGTCTTTTCACCAGATAGGGTGAAGAAGGGACCTGGCAGTCCATGCATGCTGTGGAAGGGATTCTTTTAATTTTTTTGATCTTCCTTTGAATGTTCATGTATTTGCTAACAGATCATGAGGGAAGGAATGATATAAAAGTAGCTAAAGAGGAACGATGATGTTTTGAGTTGGTATGATAGAGTGAGTGCTTTCATTGTACAGAGGAAATTAGAAGGATGACTTTCTCCACAGACCTTTGCAAGCCTGGCCATACAGCCCAGTCTGGAAACCTCTTAGCCACAAATACCATGTTCTTCGTGGACAGGGCTTTCTCGGGCTATATCATACCTTGAACTCTAAGGACAGTTTTTATTCCCTCTATGCACACATTTCCAGCAAGGATTTACTGATATAATTTATGCAATTGTATAATTTAATGATATATTTATTGCAATGTTTCAGCTTTTGCTATTTGGCAGCCCCTTCCAATAATAACACTGGGTAAAAAAATGACTGCTGAGAGCTCACATTGTTAGTGAACTGCTTTTCTAAGCTGATAGAATTTAAACAGTCTTGGATAAAATTTCTCAATATAAAAAAATTATATCTGATCTATTAATTTTATAAGCATATTCATTATTATTACTATTATTAAAACTAATGAATTCAACTTGGCAATGGATCCTCATATAATTAGAGGAATAAAATTCTCTCTCTGAATGCTGAACTCATTGGGAATGGGTAATGTGACTACTCCAGCCAGTTCTATTATTAATTTCAGGGTTGTTCAGTTCAGCTTCAATTAAAATCAAACATTTATTTTATTACTTTCAATTGAATTGAATTGAATTGTTACCTTTGAATAGGTAATGTGGGTAGAATATGCACAAGGTAATATATGCACTGGTAATAAATTTCAGACAGTATAAAATGGTACACGGAGAAAGTAAGACTCTCGCCCACTGCTGACCCTGTGTAGCTACCCGCTCCTCAATGACAACCACTGATCAGAGTTTGTTTGTGTGTGTGTGTGTGTATGTTTGTATCCCTTGAGAGATGTATCAGGGATCAATCAATTTATATGTCTATCTATGACTATCCACCTCTGATTTTATTTTACATGGATGGGAGCATAGTATAAATACTTTTCTGTCTTTGCTTTTTACTTAATATTATATGTTGTCCATAGTTTCATATCTTTTTTGAATGACTGCCTAGCATTTCACTGTGACCCCAAAACATGTGGAACACCTACCATGTGCCAGGTGTTGCCTGGGAATTAATGACGAACACTACAGGCCTCTGTCTTCCGGGCTCATGTTCTGGTGGAGGAGAAGGTATGTACCTGGGTAATTATAAAAAATATAGGCTGTATGCATTAATAATAAAATATACAAATATTTATAAATATATAAATAATAAAAATATAGGCTATAAGAATAGTGTAAGCAGAGTTAAAAGAATGAAACTAGGAGGAAGACTTTAATTCTATTTGGAAGACATGAGAAGTCCTCCTGGATGTAGAAGCTTTGAACATGATTTGACAGGTGTGGATGTGCACTATGGACATCCAGGCAGGGAGGAGCGGAAAGGGATGCATGCTCAATCTGTTCAGGGCTTGATAACCATGGGATGTGGTTTGATTGTGACATCAATTCAGTTGGTGGGAGGATGGGAATGGTGATAAAGCTAGAAAGATGGTTTGGTGCTTTGAATGTCAGAGTGAAGTGCAAAGCTGTGTGTGTGTGTGTGTGTGTGTGTGTGTGTGTAGGCCCAGAGAAGTAGGTGGAGACGGCGGGGGGAAGGCTTTTGTATAGGCCAGATGTAGGGAAGGCCTGAATTAGAGCAAGTTTTGTGGGAAGAGAAAGGAAGAGATGAATTCCCGAGATATCACAGAGCTGATTTTTCTTATGAATAAGGGTTGGCAGCTTTGTAACATCATTAGCCATTCTAAATCTATTCCCTGATGAACTTGGCGTTTTGAATTCCTAATGAGGACAATCTGACTGACAACCCATTTAGGATAATACACCTTAATAGAAAAGTCAAACACACTTATTTTAACAGAGACATGTAACACCATTAATTTGCAGAAGAAAAATAACTGTGGGTGGCACCCCTTGCCGTGCAGCTATCATGGACATGGCTGATGGGAAAAGTCACTGAATAACTGTGTGTGTGGGATTCTGAATTGAAACAGGGAGCACATTTCTATGTTCAATTGTGCCACTACTAGCAAAGGTGGATTTTACAAGCAAAAGTGCTAGAAAACCTTTCAAGGGCAAAAAATGAAGGAAACGAAAATGCTCCAGATAACCTTAAGAGCAAAGTATAAATGACACTTTGCAAGCCAACTTCATTAGCCTGTCTCCAGCATGAGCACCATAGTGACAAATGGACATTACTCATTTTCCCTCATTATCTGGGATTTCTCACAATTCCAAGTGTTCTCTGTTAGGAAATGGGGAAGCTAGACAATTAGCACATGAATTTGTTTGTGATATTCAAATCGACTACATTCTTAAAACAGCACACTTAAAAAATTCTACATTCCTCTTAGCCCATAATAGCTTTTTCTTTTTCTTTTTTTTAAAAACTAGATCTCTCCTTGCCCTCCAGGGACAAATACACGTAGCCCAGTAAGTGAAATTAATATCCCTTTCTATGTGCCCCTAATAAATAGTTTCTTGCCCTGAGCAAGTGGCTATTTGCAAGGCCTGTCAAATATTTCAAATTGCCGGCTGGAGAGACGCTCAGGTGAGTGATCCACTGCCTTTGTTTGGCACAGGCCACTTTAAAAGTTCAAAGCGGGTGGTGAGTCATACAAAAGGTTCCATGGATCCTCGCCATACTCAGGGCTGGGGGTCAGAGATTCTGTAACATGGGAGTTGTGACTATGTTGAGTGAGGACAAGTGGCTGGGACCTGGCAACCTGAATGTCCCTTGGAGATCAGTGCAGCCAGGAGTGGTGAGGGGAAGGCATTGGAGTGGACAAGCTGTTGGCTAGATGGGTCATTGCCCAGCCCCCGAAACAACACAGACAGTCCCATCTGCAGCTTCCCTTACCCCTGGCCTTCCCTGAGCACCCGCAGAGTCAGCTATGTCTAACTGATGGAAGCCTTCTGAAATATTGAGTTGATTTCTGCCTCCTTATGACCCATTTGTCCTAGCACTACCTGGAGAGCAGAACTTTAGCATGTATAAGAATCACCCAGGGGTGCTTTTTCCTTTTCTCTTCTCTTAATTTTATTGTGGAAAATTTTATACACAATATAATAGTAGAGAAAATTGCGTTAAAAATTATGTCCTCATCACCCACTTTCAACAGTTATCAATTGCTTTGAAAACATAATTTCATCTCTCTCTCCTGCTTTTTTAATGGAGTAATTTAAAGCAAATCTCAGTCATCATATAATTGCATCTGCATATACTTCAGTTCTTCTCTGCCAGATGACAACTTCTTTGTATGCATTTACAGTGCCATTATCACATATAACAAAATTAACAATAATTTCCTAATATTAGCCAGTACCCAGTCCATATTCATATTGTCTTGTCTCCAAAGTGTCTTTTAAAGGTGGTTTCTATATATTATACACTGTATTGTTTTTTTTTTCTTCATGTCTTTTAATTTATGACTGTCCCTCATCCATTTAAAAAAGTACCACTTATTTGTTGAAGAAAACAAATCATTCATCCTATAGAATGTGCCACATTCTGGATTTGGCTGATTGAATCCTTATAGTGAATTTTAATTAGTTTGTTACTATTTCCTGTTAACGGATAGTCACTTAGACCTGAGACTTGTTTAGATTTAGTTCCATTTGTGGGGCAAGAATACATGATGGGTGGCGCTGTGTGCTTCCTCCTGTGTCACAGCAGGAGGACTTCCTCTTCTAGTGGTGCTGAGATTGAGCCACGGGTTCAGGTGTTACGGTCCTGAAAGTACTGATTCATGGATACAACGCAGACCTCTGAATGAGGATCTCTAAGAGAACAGCCCGGGTAATTCTGAGATAGGTAATCCATGGACCACCAGTGTCAGAGAAACCCTGTTCTAGAGAGGCAACCTGAGGTGGGAGAAGTTTTGGGAAACACCATGTGTGATGGTTAATTTCATGTGTCAACTTGACTGGGATGTGGGATGCCCAGACCTTTGGTCAAACAATATTCTGAGTGTGTCTGTGAGGGTGTTTCTGGATGAGATTAACATTTGAATGAGTAGACCGAGTAAAGCATATTGTCCTCCCTAATGCAGGGGGCCTCATGCAATCAGTTGAAGATCTGAATAGAACAAAAAGGCTGAGTAAGAGGGAACTCCTGCCTGACTGCTTGAGCCAGGACACGAGTTTCCTGCCTTTGGACTTGAACTGAAAACTTGACTCTTTTTGAGCCTACTGGCTTTTGGACTAGAACCTACACCATTGGCTTTCTAGCTTCTCAGGCCTTCAGATTCAGTCTGGAACTAGACCATTGGCTCTCCTGGGTCTCCAGCTTGCCAACTGTAGATCTTGGGACTTCTCAGCCTCCATACTTGTGTGAGCCAATTCCATATAATAAATATCTTTCTCTCTATTGTATTGGTTCTGTTTCTCTGGAGAACCTTGACGAATACGCTGTACTAAACAGTGCAAAACATGGTTTTTTTACTGCAAGACTTCTCAGATTCTTTAATATATGCTAATGTGTATTGTGATTTTCCAAGCAGAGGGATGGTTTGTAATATTTCCAAAACTAATTTGACCAAGGAACCCTTTGTGATCACACATCTTGCAGGTTTGATGTTCCACAGAACCCTTTTGTAAACACAGTTTTGGTGTCATATAGAATAAACTTCCTTCATTTTCTACCTGCCAGCCTTTCAAATATTTGAAGGCAGCACCTTCTGTCCTTGGACTTCTCTTTTTTTGGGTGAATGTCCTGAATACTTCCAAGTTTTCCTCATATGATTTGCTCTAGCATCTTCTGTTTCCTTTTCTCTTCTTGGGGTATTCTGGTTCGTCAAGGGGCCTCTTAAGTAGTTGTGACCCATCTCTCATGTGATGTGAGGACGAGAGGAAGGCCTTGGTTAAGGCCTTCAGAAACAGCTGGTATTCACCTGCTCCAGAAAGAGAAGGACCTCCAACTGGTCAAAATAAGCTTTGAGCACCTCAAATTTTGTGCTCTTTTGAGACCTATCCTTTGCAGTTTCTGTTGCTGCTTTCTTTTAAATTTTTTAACAACAAAGGGAATTTTTTGGTTCATGGAACAGAACCTTTATGGATGGTGTGATCTGGGGCTCAAATGGGGAGACCCGACTTCTCTCCATTTCTCTACCCACCTTCCTCATCCCCCCGTTCTCAGGCCGACTCTCCCTTGGTGGTTACAAGGTGGCTGCAGCAGCCCCCAGGGCCACGTTCTTTCTCATTCATCCCTAGCAGGAAAGAACAGACACAGCTTCTTGTGATGCTTCTAATCTTCAGATACTTCTGACTACTGAGAGTTTATCTGGATTCAAACAGATGAGCCCTTCCTTTCCTTTATTTCCCGATTGAGTGTATTTCCAAACACACTGACTCTTATACCTGTTGCAGTGCTTAAAGGTGTCCGAAGCTGGTGGGAAACAAGAGAAATCCAACACCAATGGATGGAGAGGACATCAAATTTTCTTGGTCAGCCCCAGCTCTTTGGTAGTTTCACAATTTCTCTCTCTCTCTTTTTCTAAGCTGAGGCCTAGAGAGCTTAGGTGATTTTCTAGAGGTCACACAGACAGTCGGGGGTAGAGCTGTGTCAGAGGTTCTCTTCTGCAAAGGCTGAAGCTCCATGTTACATAGGCAATCCCACTGATGGACTTTATTTCTTGGACAAATGTTTGAAGGTGGTTTTTTTTTTTTTTTTTTTTGTGAGGAAGATTTGCCCTGAGCTGACATCTGTGCCAACCTTCCTCTGTTTTGTATGTGGGATGCCTCCACAGCATGGCTGATGAATGGAGTAGGTCCAGCTCAGGATCTGGGCCAGTGAACCCCTGGCCGCAGTAGTGGAGGGTGGGAACTTAACCACTACACCACCAGGCCAGCCCATCATGGCCTGTCTTTTGGACCGTGACTTGGAGATAGGGATCTGCTAGGCTTTCTCAGTTGGGAAGGTTTTTGATCTTGTGGATGGTTTTATATCAAACCTTTAAAAAGGACAGAGCTTAGAAATCTCAGAGTAAGAAACGCTGAGGTGCAATATATAAATGACTTACCCTAAAGGTAATATACAGATAATGTAATACATATAATATGTAATGATATATATATGAGACTATATATATGTATTATTCAGATGAGTTTTTGATATTTATTGGGCAAATACTGTTAAAAATAATAAGTGACAACTCTTTTCTGAGGAAGATTATCCCTGAGCTAACATCTGCCAGTCCTCCTCCTCTTTTTGCTGAGGAAGACTGGCCCTGAGTTAACATCCATGCCCATCTTCCTCTACTTTATATGTGGGACGCCTACCACAGCATGGCTTTTGCCAATCGGTGCCATGTCCGCACCTGGGATCCTAACAGGCGAACCCTGGGCCTCTGAGAAGCGGAATGTGTGAACTTAACCACTGTGCCACCGGCCCAGCCCCTGCTAAAAATAATAAAATTAAAATAATCCATAATTTTCCTACCCTTTCCAGCTCATCTACATTAATTTTTTTCTTGCTCCCTCCCAATCCCTTTACATACTTATTCACAGAGCCAGAGTGTTACAGAACAGTCAAAGGCAATACCTCTAGCACTAGATAGGTCTAGGTTCAAATCCTGGTGCAGCCACTTACTGGGTGATCTTAGGCAAACTGCTTAAATTTGCACACTTTTGTTTCTGAATCTGTAAAATGAGAATAACAAAAAATACTACTGCACGTATCAACTGATTTTTGTGAGTGTTAATTGGGATAATGCTTGTAAAGTGTTTAGTACAGTGCATAACCCACATAATATACTGTATAGACATTGGCTATTATAATACTATCATAGTTACACTTTTTGCAGTTATAATTGTAATGTCGATACGCCTTTTTCTGTGTTCACGTAACATGTGATCAATATAAAACATTTCATCTGAAATAACTAGAGAATTTCTACAGAAAGAATTTCTTGGGAAATCCAGGATGTTTTATTTCTTTGTTTTCCAGCCCAAATTTTCTGTCCTGATGTCACATTTTGAGTCCTTTGCAGCCCTTGATCATCTTGGGTCCACTCACAGCAAGTGGGCAGCAGCTCCTCCTCTCCTTTCTTTGGCAGCTGGGCGAGCACTGAGTCAGGACGCACAGCTCCTATCTGAGGCCAGTGGCCAGGTAGCGTATACCTATCTGAGGTATGTGATGACAATAGCATCTTGCATTTAAGTCTCTCTCTCTTTCTATTTCTAGTATTCCAGTGTGCTCTCTTGACAAGGCAAAAATTCATCATTGAATCGTAAACATTCCTGTGAGGGAAAACGAGGCATGGAGAGGCAAAGAGAGAATGGTAATTCCATGATGGCTGGCCCAGGGTGTGGCTGGGGAAGTTGGGGATAAGAGGAGACCTGACTGTCAAAGGCTCCTATCCCTTTGTTCCCCCAGCATCCTCTCTTCTAGAAGATGCTATCTGAGCACTTAGAGATGTAAAGCCTGCTGTCTCCGCACTAGCTTACTTAGCTCCAGGGGCCTAGGCAAAGTGGTCAAGGTGGTAAAACTTGTCTCTCATGTTTTTCTAGGTCCTGTGGGTACCTTCTCATCTTGCTTCTACCTCCCTCTTCACCAGCCCAGTCATGGAACGTTCTGCTGTTCCCACGCTGTTCAGGTAAAACGAAATCACAGGTGATAGAGATGTTAGCCGGCTAACAGGATTTTAGTCCAAGTCTCCTGATTCTGAACAGCAAGCATTTCCCTCTCTCCAGATACCCCTTTACAAACATGAAGGTCCCAGGAAGGTTGATCCTGGGTTAAATCTCAATATCTTTTGGCCTCATTTTCTTATCTTTCAAGCAAAAAACCTTAACTAGATGATCTTAACATCTAGAACTTAGTTTTCTGTGAGTAGTTGTATGTGTGAAGCAGGTCATGGGATGGAGAATACTTTTGACTAGAGGGCCTTTCTGGTACCTTCCAAATCTGTCACAATCTGCATCCTGCTTCATATTCCTCCTTGAGAGCCACCAGGAAGTTGAGAGGCTCAGGGTAAGGGCAGTGGGTACCAGGGTTGTAATATACTCTCTGTGGCCATCAGCTGGGCACGACCAGATGGATTGCTCTTAGAAAGGTGCAAGGAACAACCAGAGGAATGAACCAGATGCTGCCAGCTGCACTGTTCTGAGGCAAGGGAATGGCACGTGGACCATCATTTCATATATATATTTTGAATAAAACTTAGCTGTTTTAATATTGAGAAGACTGGATTTTCATAAGTAATCTTATCTTTATCTTATTTGGAAATGATCTAGCTACAAGTGGGGTGCAACTCACATTTCTGTCCAGTCATATTTTTGGGGTCCCCCAACCTGACAGTTGCCAAGTTAAGTTCTCATGATGCAAAATGAGACAAACAAGAAGGCAATAGCTGTGCCTGGGAGAGAAAGTATCCATAACCAATGTTTTCTTTCCCTGCCAATCTGAATTTGGAAAAGAAGGGACAACATAAAGTTTTACTTTCCTCTCTCAACCAGGCACTACAGCCACAGACCTAGGAGGGCTGACTTTGGTAAGAATTCTCACCCTTTGCCAGCTTCTGCCATTTTTCCCAGGATGCTGTCTGCAGGCTCTGGAGTGAGTGGGGTGTCCTGGAGCGTTTCATCTTGGTCACCAGAAACCGTAGAGGAGGAAAAATAATTTTCCTTCTGCCCTTTATAGTGAGTGCCTGGCTGAGACCCCTTGTTCTCTAGAGCACCTCACAAATGGATAAGCTTGTCTAAGATGGTTAAAAGTTCTCCACTGTGGCCGCTGTAATTCAAGATTATCTTCGGTGAGGTTAACATACTTGCCCAGTCTTAGAACAGAATTTTAGTCACCTGAGGCCTCACACTGGATGCAGTCGAGTTTAAGTCAGACCCAGTCTACCCCAGACCGGTCCCATTTCTAAGTCAGAACCAATCGAACACTGGACACAGTCTGGTTTTTAAGTTGGAACCAGTCTGACTCTGGCAGGCTTCCAGACTTAGTCCAAAACCAGAAATGCTCAAATAAAGTCTGAAAGTCATAACACAACAGTTGCAGAGCTAGGACCCAGGGTCCAAGAGGGATTTAACCACGACCCATAGAACCAGTGAGAAAGCAGCAAGCTCAAGGACTCAGCAAGTACCTACATCTGGTTGCTCGGTGCCCCTGGGGGCCCTTGGGGGTCTCCTTTGGTTCCCTCTTCTGACACCAGAACTGTTAAAAGATAAACCAAGGCATATTAAAAATTTTAAGAGTTTTTGAAATATGATGTACATCCAAAAAAAATAAAAATTAAAAAATTAAAAAAAAATTTTAAGAGTTTATTTGAGCAAAAATCAATTTGAGTCAGGCAGCACCAAGTCAGAAGTTGTTAGGAGTGCTCCCTATTTCATATTTATTTAACATGCATTGGGCTGGATCCTCTGGAGGCAGTAGGTGACATGGTCTCTGCCTTCCACCAGCTTTGAAGTTAAAAGGCACTGCTTTGCCAATGGAAGTATGATGCTCTTGAAAAAGATTTGCATCTTTGGTGACATCTGCTTTTCTATCTGTTTGGTGATTTTGGTCTTCTCTTGGGCACTGCATCAATGAGGACATGATGAGTTTAGTCTTTTGGCTTGAACTCTGGCTTCCATTGCCTCTGCTCTTTATAACTTTTTCACAGGTTTGGTTTGCTGGACTTTCTCCCTTTATTTCCCGCTTTTCTTTTTCTCTCTTTTATTCTCTGACTCCCTCTTCTTTTGTCTCCCTTCCTTCCTCACTTCCTTCCAATACAATTTTATTCAATTCCAATACGAGTTTTGTTTGGTATTGCAATACAATTTCACCTACCATGTGAAAAAGGGTAAATAAGCCACAGACAGTCATATATAGAAAACAGTTAAAATACAAAGAAATATATGATATTGTAAATTTATATGCAAAGTGATTTAGTTGCATAGCAATAAGAGAAACTGACTTTGACTCAGGGTTAAGGGAAAGGTTTCACAAAAGAGGTAAAATTTAATGTGGGTCTTGAAGGATGTGTAGGAGTTCACCAAGTGTGTAGTGAAAGGAAGAAGTATCTGTATGTGTAATGGAGCCAGCAAGTCTGGAGAACAGCAGGAAGTCTGGAGTGACAGAGAGCATCAGGTACGTGAAAGAGTGTCTAAGGTAGAAAAGATAGGTCAAACCCAGGTTCTGAAGAGTTTTGTAAGTAACGCTAAGGTGTTTAGAACTTTATTCTGGCCAAAAGCTTCCACTGGCACTGCAAATTTTCTAAATGGGGAATACACATGATGAGCTCTGAATTTTATTTAAAGCTCAAAATTATATTATCAAGAGGCACAATAATGATAATAGTAATAGTTGACATTTACTGTGCATTTACTGTGTAGAAAGCCTATGTTAGCCACTTTGTATTCATTACTGCATTTGATTCTCACCATCACGTCATGGTGTTATGGGCTGACTATGTCTCCCCCAAATTCATTGGTTGACGTCCTAACCCCTAGTGTCTCATAATGTAATCATATTTGGAGATAAGGCCTTTAAAGAGGTGATTAAGTTAAAACAAGGCTGTTAGGGTGAACCCTAATCCGATCTAACTCGTGTCTTTATAAGGAAAGAAAATTGGGGCACACAGAGAGACACCAAGGCTGTGCAAGCACAGAGGGAAGAACATATGGGGACACAGGGAGAGGGCAGCCTCCTGCAAGCCGAGGAAAGAGGCCTCGGAATAAAATGAACTCTGCCAACACCTTGATCTTGGACTTACAGCATCCAGGACTGCGAGGAAGACAATACTGCTGTTTACGCCGCCCGGTCTGTGGTATTTTGTCATGGTGGCCCAGCACGCTCACACGGCAAGGATATGATTCCCATTTTGTAGCCGTGACACAGAGAGCCATGTTCCCATGCTCGCACAGCAAACTCACGGCAGAGATGGGATGAGCCCTAAATCACTGCACCTCAAGTCCTTCTCAGAGTCCCAGAGGGGCCTGGAGACTGAGGCGCACAAGACACTAGTCCACTTGGGGGTTTAAAGGGGATGCAAAGGGGTGGGAGAGGGAAGAGCTTGAAGCACTCATGCTCAAGGTGAGCTGTGTCTCCCAGACACTCCTTTCATTCAAACATGACGCCTAACTTGTCTCTTTCACTTGTCTTATATTAGTAACATCACAAAGAGATTCTATAGTTTCTCTCTAGATTGAGGGTGAGAATCTGGAAGTATATTTTAAAACTCAGGAAACAGCCCATATTAAGCTAATCAAGAAAGACCTGTGAGGAGGCCTCCCTCGCTGTAAATGATGTACTTTATGTTAAAAATGATTACTGCCATCATTCACGTGGCAGCTGCTGATGAGCATCACCCCGTGTCTGCAGCCCACTGGATCATCCAGCTGTCAGGCTGGCTTTGCAAAGTGCACAGATTTGGGTTTCCAGGGTATAGTTTAGTGTCAGAAGAGTTTATGTGCTGCTTAAGCCCCTGCAGCCTATAGACAGGAAACACACTCTAAACGCAGTAATTATATTTTTAGAGTGTTGGGTTTGTGGTAATAAATCAGAGAGGAAAGCCTGGTAGGATTAGGGACTAGTGCTAAAGACAATGATGTTAAGAATCTGGCCTCCTACTTGTGTGCTCAGCCCACCCCAATCCTATCAAGGAGGGCTAGGGGCCCATATGTAGCAAGGGGAACCTAGCATTCAGCATCTGGATACACAGTCACTTGTGAATTCCATGTCTTTTTGTCCCTTTTCATGAAAACAAGGGAATTTACAAAAGCCTTCTACTGATTATGTTGGGGCATCACTGGAAATATGGCAAAGATTTATGAATGAATATTCCTTTTTAGTTTCCCTTTCTTTGCCTCCTCATCCTTTCATTTCATTCCCATTTCTCTTATGAAAATGAATGATAAAGAGATGGGAAGAAAAGACAAGAACATTACTAAACCATATGCACGTATAGTCAGGAGACCTGGGTTTTAGTTCTGATGTTAACACTAATTGGCTGTGTGACCTTGGGGAAGTCATTGGACCTCTCTGAGCCTCCATTTCTGGCTCTGTAAAATGAAGGGGCTAGACCATGTAATTCTAATATTTAATGATCCCAACTTTTGTTAGCTCTGTGAAAGAAAGTTGAAATAAAAAGGTCGAAGGATATCAACCAGCAGTCATTGGTGGTGGTGGGGGGTCAGACCTGAAAGAGAAGGTGATGTGCTCCTCTGCTTTGACTGTCACCTTCCCTCACTCTGTTTCTCCGTTTACTCTGTCTTCGCTGGTTCCCACTGGTGGTAAGGACCTTACACGTCGCTGTCCCATGGACCACGCTTCAGGCATTTCCCATTCCTAACCTTGTCGATCAAACCTTGTCAGTTCTGGGCCCTATTTCTCCAGATCACCATCCGGTGAAAGAAACAAAATAGATACACGATTTCATAATTAGGCATAAATGATTTATTTTCCCCAGGCATCATCTTTTGGGTGCCTATAGCCTCTTCAATCCAATAACTGCTTACTGAGCAGCCACTATGTGCAAAGCACTCTGTTATGACAACAGGGATTTAGATAAATGAGATGCAATCCCTGCCCTCCAGAATGCACACTTTAGGGAGGGACAAATACCACCGACTCACGTAAGCTGGTCTTCAGGAGAGGAGGAAAGCCACTGTGTGGAGCTGGATCTTGTTGGTTGACAGGCTGGACTTCAAAAGGCAGCAGTGGGTGGAAGGGAGGGCAGGTCAGATGCAGGAAACCTTTAGGATAAAGGCTCACGGCAGAGAGCATTCAGAGTATTGGTGAAAGGCAAGCAGTCTGGGCGGTGGGCAGGGCATTGGGTGTGTGGACAGGATTGGGAGAAGTGGAGCTGCAGTGGAAGCAGAGTGACTGGGGCCTTGAATGCTGTGCTGAAGAACTGGGCTGCATTGCGCAGGTAGTTGGGAGCCGCTGACGGTGGGCTGGGCCCTGGTGTGAGCTGAAGCTGCGCTCGCCTTAGAATGTGGCATGTCTGGAGGACTGGGGTAAGGAGCATAGACCCAGCCAGGGTCTATCTGCCTGAGGGATCCAGAGTCTTAGACTTTACGAGGCACTTAGATGTTACTTTTGGTGCCAGCTGTAGTGGGAGTTGCCTCCTATAATCCCGTAAGTATACAACAGCAGACACTGGTAGCCCAGAAGTTTGGTTTTGGAGCTCCTAGGAAATGCCTCTGGGGATTCTTGAGATGAACGGGGTGGGGGAGGGGGCGGGGGGATGTCTGTAGGTCCTGCAGAGTGGATGAGGGTAGAGCCAGAGAAATGCTTCTGTGCCAACGTCATTGTCTCACTGGGGAGCTGCGGTTAAGAAAAGAGGAGGGGCCTGGGAGGGCAGTGGACAAGGGAGGACTGATGACAGAGATTTTGTGGAGCCCCCGTGATGGAGATGTGGCCCTTTGTCACATCCCATTATGGGGCTTGGTCTACTGGTTTGGGCTTACAAGGCTGATCTAACCAGGCTCTTTTTCTTTCTATGCCTCCAAAGGTTGGGGGGTGTGGGGGCAAATACAGTGAGCTCTTTGCCACTTTTGACTTGAGCTACAACACCCTAGGAGACACCCTTGGTATAGCAGCTTTTAAAAAATTTCTTGAATATTTTAAAGTCTAGGGACTAGCCAGTGAGCTTCCTCATGTCACAGAAAGGACTAAGGAAGATTTGAAGGAAGAAGAGCTGACCTCTCCACTTTCCTCCTGGGTCTGCTGGACAAACAGATCCTGGCAGCTCGCTTACCCACCTTTGCCATAGAAACCTGAAGAATTAGCACAGGCCAAGTGGGAAGACCCTTTAGTTTCAGAGTCACTAGAGAGAGATGTGGAGAATGGGTATCAAAAGGCTGAGGGCTTATTAGAGTCAAGGTAGAATCGCCTTTCACATTTCAGCGTCCCTGATCTTGCATTCTCGCAGCAGCACCCTCTCCGATACGCTCAACACATCCACTTAAGTAACTCGATTACTCTGGCAGGCCCTTTTACATAATGCACCTCCCATCAGGTGGGGCGCTCAATCATTCAGCACAGGACCCAGCGTCTCTCCTCTAATATCACTTTACACACAGCTAATGAACACGGGTTCCCAACAAGTGACTGCACCAGTCAATAAAGGACGGCGCGATCCTACCTGCCCGCGCCGCCTCTGGAGCCAATTAGCCCGCTCCTTCCCGGGTGCTGCGGGAATACATTTCCCAAAGTGGTTCTCCTGCTCACCCTGGGGTTATCTTTCTCTCCGTCTCCTTCTTCACAGAGGGCAGGCAAAACAGGGGAGGCTGTGGCAGTTCCCTTGACAGGCTAGACAGGTTAGCACGGGGAACTGGGGACTTAGTTTAAATTCACCGTCCAACTGCATCACCTTCATCCAAACAAAGGAGTCCAGGGTGATTTGGGGGCGTGGGGGAGATGGGAGGAACCCCCACCATTCCTGATGCTCTGAAAAGCAAGGAAGCTGCTGAGAGAACAGGCTTATATGGATCTCAGCGCCTCTCCCAGTCTCATGGTTCAAACTGATACCTAACAGATACAGATCCAGGAGGAAATGCAAGTGTATGTCCCCAGTTTGCACTTGTCCTTTCTCCTGCTCAGCCCTGTGGTGAGATCACAATTAGGTATGAAGGAACGGTCCCTGTACTGGGAGTCAGGATGCACTGACTCTCTGGTTGGGTGACTTCAAGTGGGAAAACTCACCAAGATCTTCGTTTGAGCTCCTCTGGAATTTTTGCTCTGCCTCTCTTCGTTGGGCTGCTGAGAGGACCGAATGATAAAGTGTCTGCGGAAATACTTTGTAAAAGTAAAGCTCTGCCCAGGTATGCAGTGTTGAGTGATAATGTGGGGAAGTGGAAGCAGCTGTGGCTAGAAGTCAGCAGATGAGGGCCCTGAATTATCTTCTGTTGGG
This sequence comes from Equus asinus, assembly GCF_041296235.1. Lineage (NCBI taxonomy): Eukaryota > Metazoa > Chordata > Mammalia > Perissodactyla > Equidae > Equus > Equus asinus. The sequence goes on along the minus strand of NC_091791.1, from coordinate 144,881,524 downwards.
CTCTGCCACCTATAGCTCAGGGTCCTTGGACACATCACCTCACCTTTGTGGGACTCAGTTTTCTCATCGAGAAATTGGGGGAGATAAAGCCTACTGCATAAAATTGTTTGAAAATTAAGAGAGGTTATGGGTGTGAATATTTAGAAAACTGGAGTATTGTACAAATAGAAGCAATTATTTGTTATTTTCTATGTTGATTTAATTGTGGCCTTAATCCAACTTTCCCTGGCCCTTTGGTGTTTCATTTGCACCTTATTATTTTCCACTGGTTTTTATGCTGTTTCTTATTTATTCTGAAAAATGCCTCTCCTCTGTTTTAGGTCTTTTTTTTTGTTGTTACTTATCTATTTTTTGGGGGGGAGGTTAGCCCTGAGCTAACATCTGCCGCCAATCCTCCTGTTTTTCTGAGGAAGACTGGCCCTGAGTTAACATCAGTGCCCAACTTCCTCGACTTTATATGTGGGACACCTACCACAGCATGGCTTGACAAGCTGTACCATGTCCACATCTGGGATCCAAACTGGCGAACCCCAGGCCACCGAAGCGGAACATGCACACTTAACCACTGCGCCGCTGGGCATGCCCCTGTTTTAGGGCTTCTTAATGAGATAATAAGCTTCTCACGCAGAGACTGCATGGATCAGGTCTGCAGTGGGTTCTCCAGCTGCAGCTATCCCACTGAAGGATTTGTATGCAGTCAGTGCTTAATGAATGCTACAGACCCACTAAAGGCACTTGAGCCCTCAGGTCCACCTTCTAAGTGTTACCTCATTTCCAAGAAAGCTGCTAGTAGTCTGACCCAAGGAAAGAAAAAAAAAAGTGAGCTCAGAGAATTATTCCTTTTTTTCCCAATTATTTTATTGAAATCATAAAGGTTTATAACTGTATAATTTCCAGTGTACATTATGATTTATCAGTTTCTGTATAGACTGCATTGTGCTCACCACCAATAGTCTAGTTTTTATGCATCACCATACATATGTACCCCTTTTGCCCTCCCTCCAGCCCCCTTCCCCTCTGGTATCCACTAATCTGTTCTCTTTGTCCATGTGTTAGTTTATCTTCCACATATGAATGAAATCATGCAGTATTTGTCTTTCTCTCTCTGGACTATTTTGCTTAACATCATACCCTCGAGGTCCATTCATGTTGTTGTAAATGGGACGATTTTGTCTTTTTTTATGGCTGAGTAGTATTCCATTGTGTGTATATATATATATATATATACACACACACACACCACATCTTCTTTATCCATTGATCTGTAGCGGGGCAGTGGGTTGCTTCCACATCTTGGCTACTGTGAATAATGCTGCAATGAACATACGGGTGCATAAATTTCTTTGGATTGTTGATTTCAAGATCTTTGGATAAAAACCCAGTAGTGGGATAGCTGGATCGTATGGTATTTCTATTCTTAATTTTTTGAGAAATCTGCATACTGTTTTCCACAGTGGCTGCACCAGTTTCCATTCCCACCAGCAGTCTACAAGGGTTCCCTTTTCTCCACATCAGAGAATTATTCTTTGACAATCTCGTCTTTCCTTGACATTCTTTTTCTTTGATTCAATGAATGAATCTGGTTCCCTCAGCCAATTGTTGAAGTCAGTCACTCATCACAAGTTCTCTCCCAGCAAAGGAGTAAAGTCTTTAATGATGGGACCTTACTGTAACTAATAGAATGAGACCGGAAGAGATATCTCTTGAGTAAAAGTTACAATCTCTGTTCTAGTCAAATACACTATCTTAAACTGAAAGATGCAACTGGATAAAATACCTTAATTTCTCCAGATTGGACACATCAATGCCTTCAAAACTTTAGGGCTACAAACCCACTGTATTTGCATATAGGGCTGAGCAGGATGAATTTACATAGGCACCAGCAATGGTGAGTCTCATGAATTTTGTGCCTGGTGTGAGATTGCTAACTAGGAACTCTACACTTTAATCTATTAATCACTTATTGAGTTCTTATGAAGCGGCAAGCACTGTGCTGAGCTATGTGGGAGACACAAAGAAGGGGGAGATATGGTCCCTATACTCACATTAATTCCTACCCACACAGGGTCTGCATTACAGGGAAGGAGCGGGGCTGGAGGTATGTCCTTTGCAATTATTAATGAATGCTTTCTTTCAATATTTGGGGGCCTAGAGTCAAACCCCATGACTTCACGCTTCCATGCTTTGTTGCTAAGAGTCCAAACCTTGGTACAGAGAATCATGTTTCTTCCTGTTTCCTTCACAATAGCATTGGCCACAGTAATATTTGGCAAGTTTCTGACTTGTCAAAGGGATCTCTATGATGACTGACAGCATCATTGATGTTGAAAAATCATGGCCTAGAGAGATAACAGGAATGAAAGGAGATGGGGATGGTTAGGGCCAGGAAAGGAGCAAATGTGATAGGATCAAGCTAAATTTTTTTTGGTTGTAGGTAATTTATGTAGTCCTGATCATTTTAAGAAATTTCCCAAGGCTGGGTTGTGGGTTTTTTCCCTCTCCCCTCTTCCATCTCTAATCTATTTCATTATGTCACTGGGTGGAGGCCTGTGAATGCCCTTGGATTCACTATTACAAGCCATTAGATTGAGATTCCAATGGTAAATAGATTCAAGACCAAAGTTATTTCAAATGTTCCCACAAAGACACAATTTCTTTAATTATGAAAGCCCAACTTACTCAAGTCCCTTGAGAAAATTACCAGGGGAAAAGATGCAGTTCAAAGCCAAACCACACTCTGAATCCACATTGCAGGCAATTTCCATTTGGATCCAATGATCCTTGTGATTAATATGCAACCACACTGGGTTCCTGCACAGTGAATGGCTCATGCTGTGTGTGTGTGTGTGTGTAGAGGAAGACACACTACAAAGAGAGGGTGAGAATTGGTGACATGAGTAAACTATTGATGAGCCTAAGACTGTATGTGATTTAACAGGACATTGTGCATGGGGTGAGGGTGAGGGTTTCTTAATTTAATTTTTTTTATTTTTTAAATTTTAACAAAGCTTTAGAGTCTGGGAAACACAGCACAGGCCTACTAAGTTTCCAGTTTGCTGTTAACTAACGTGCAGATAAATATGTATAAAGCACAGTATGATTTCCCGCCCTGCCCCCTACCTGGCATCTTCAGTGAGGAGAAGATAGTGGGGTGAGTGAAGGAGCAGCGGTGGTCTAGGCGCAGCCCCCTCTACTCCCACTCCCAGAGCTGCTTGACTGGAGAGAGGGGAGACGTTCTGCTTTCAACCTGCCCAGCCTTAAGTCTAGATTAGCATTTTTTTTTAAATATGTTTAAAACGGACATTTTCAAGTACACACAAAGAGAGAGTAGCTTAATAGGCCCACATGTACCCATTACCCTGCTTCAGCAATTATCAACATCTGCCAGTCTTACTTCATCCATGACCACCTCCCCTCATTTTTCTGAAGTATTTTAAAGCAAATCCAAGACATCATGTTTTGTAACTCGCCAATACAGTATGCGTTCAAACTGATAAGGACTTTAAAAAAATGCTACATACACCTGATGCCATTATCACATCTAATAAAAATTCCAATAAATAATATTATTTAATACCTAGTTCATATTCAGTTTTGCGAATGTTTCCAAAATGTCTTTTTCTAGTTGTTTTTCTTGAGTGAGAATTCAGACAAGTTCCAACCAGTGCATTTAGTTGATTCTTTTAATCTATTCACTTCCCATGCCATTGATTTGTTGGAGAAACTGGTATTTGTATCCCCACTGGATAAAAATGGTCTTTGTTGGAAGAAAGACCACTGGGTAGGAGACCAGGAGGTCCATTCTCAAGACCCAGCTTTGCTAGTAATTATCAGTATGACCTTGGGATATACACAGTTGACCTTTCTGGGTCTCAGTTTCCTTATCTAAAAGATGAAGAGTTTCGACCAGGTGGTCTGTGAGACCCCTTCCTAAACAGCAGAGGAAACAGGACAGAAATGGCTGCTATCTCTGTATGTGCTGGACCCTCAAGGTATCGTTTCTATAGCTGAGCCTGTAAAAACCAACCAGCCAGTCAAATCCAGTCAGATTTGGAATAAGGTGGCCCTTCCTCACCAGCACCGACTCCTGACTTGAAGCCTCTCTGAAAAAAAAGGAAGGAAACCTGGAGACGCATTGTAAGGGGCCCACTGAGTCATTTTCCTTACCTCAAACTTCTCTGCTTCATTGACCACAACAGTTTATTCCTCACCCATGGACAGGACAATGCAATGGCTGAAGTTCCTTCACGATTCTATAATTCATTAAGGTTTAAGTGGAGAAGATTCCAGGACCGTGGAACATTAGAGTGGGAAGGGACCTGAGCAAGAATTTATTCCAACTCCTCATATGATGAAGGGATCCTTTCACAACATTCCCCAAAGCACTTAGCCTCCCTGTGGAGGCAACTCATGGCCTCCTGAGGCAGCCCCTTCCAAGGCAGGCCAGCCACTAGAGAAGGCTTCCTTACCTGAGATTTTCCCTTCTGACACTCTCACTGTTTGAGTCTTGCTCTGTTTTCATTCTTTTTTCTTAGAAACTGTTTATTTTCCATCAACCTTACTTCCATTTTCTGTTGAACAGTCTGTGGAAGGACAGACTAAGACCATTCAGTGGTTGTACCCACCCGTTTGGTGGCCTGAGCAGTGGCAGTTGCAGACCAATCAGACTCGGTAGGGAACTGCTGAACAGGCTCAGGGGACACCTGCACCTTCCGACCAGCCGGCGACCTCTGGTTGGGTAGCAGTAAATTCGGGAGTTGGAGCAGTCCATTCACCCTGAAATTCCTCTTGGCCACAGCCGTTTCAGCCGCGGCCTGCTCTTCCTTTTCAATCTCTTCAGGATCTCTGAGAAGTAGAGACGAGACGCGACTTCCAAGGGAGTTCATGGGATGGCGCCACGCATGCGCAGAATTTCCCGGACCACCATCCATCATCTCAGTCCCGCTCAGTGAGCTCCCTGTGGTTGGCACGGGATGACACTGTCCACATGGCAGAGGAGGGTCTGTGTTATATAACAATGGTTGGCAGGTTAACGTAGGACGCCTCTGTGAGAGGCTGGTGGTCGGCCCTGGGATCAGTAACCAGCGGAGGTTGGGGCTGCAGGAAGGCCCCCTGGAACTGGTGAGTGAAGTGGCCTCCAAAGGAGTGGGTCTACCTGCAGCAGCAAACTTCAGCACAGCTCATTGGCCGGTATTCCTGAAGGAAATGACTTGGACATCAGCCGGGTTTTCAGTGGCAACAATGGCACAAGCTGCTTGCAGAAGCTTTTCCCAGGTTCTCTTCAGATTAATGTAGAGGCCATCACTTTTCCTTTTGAGGATGTACTGTTCCATTTGGAAGTCAAGGTTGATGCCACCTAAGTGAATTCCTGCTGCAAGGAATTTGAGAAAATCCTCCTTCTTCGTTTGCAGGACATCAAGGGCTCTGGACATTGTGAAAGTTTCCCTTTAAGTTAGTGCGGGAACCCAGAACAGTGCAGACGGACCCCTCTATGGGTAGTGCAGAAAGACCTTGCTCTGTTTTTCATAACACCTCTTGGTTTTCACAGGACATCTCTCCAACTGATTGAAGACTTAGACTGTACTTATTCTTGTCTTCTTTGGCCCAGGACCCTCAACCACGCTCTGTGGGGTGGTTGACTCCTCACAGTCTCAGCTGCTTTCCTGTGGATGCACCCCACTGGCCGATACGTCTTGTAAAGTGTGGCTTCCACAACTGGACACGAGATTCCAGGTGGGTGACCTGCATGGAGCAGGGACTCTCACTGAACTTATGCTGTGCAGTCTGTCCAGGTATCTAGCCCGATATCCCTTACAGGATGTTTCTGAAACTTTTATAAAGATGTCTATGGAAGGGAGATGGTTTCAGAAAGCAGAAATCAGGGACATAGGACCCTTAGAATATTAGGGCTAGGATCCTTCAACTGGAGAAATTTTCACAGGGAAAAAACCCCCACGAGAACACTGTAATTGTGAATTTATATCTCCAAAGATTTTTAGATTGTAAAGTCATCCTGAGGATGTTCTTTTAAAATGCTTAGTTATCCCAGACATTCCTTGTTTATACAGAATTCCTTGGACTAACCTAACTATTTTCCTCTTAGAAATTTACCCAGCTCTTCCACCCTGGAAAGCCTGGGTTATCCTATTGTGATGGTCTCGGATTGGTCAGCTCCATGGCATTGGGTGAAATTCTCCTGGAATATGCAGCTTTTCTGTCTATAGGGGAAGAGTGTGGGGAGAAGTTAGAATATTGGAAGAGAACAGAACCAGAGGGTGGCCTCTGGGATCGGCTTCAGGAAGCCGTGGAATGAATGTGGCTCAATGAGATAATGGTAGTAAAACCACAGACAAGTATGAAATTCCATGAAAATATAAGGAGCCCGGTATTGTGAGCGTGCTCTTGTCTGACGTAGTAGGGCAGGAGCTAAGGAGTGTTGCAATCTGCTCTGCTTCTTATAATATGGAACACCTACAGCATTTCCTCTTTGCCCTACTCTGATCCTAATTGGACAAACTGTTTAAACTTTGAGCCATGTTTTTCTTGTTGCTACAGAGATTATTTTACTACTACTAACTGTAACTCCTGCTCCATGTTTTTCCAACCCCTCCCCCACTCTCATAGTCAGTTCTGGAAGGGTGTATCCTAGGAGCTAGTAATCTTTATCCCCTTCCTGTGGCCTCCATGATGTGAGGGCTGGGACATCCATTTATGGCAGTGCTGTCCTGGGCAGAGTGGAGAAGGTACTATCTATTATTAGTCTTTGACCAAATTCCCTTGAGTCAATGTCAGGCTTCCTTTAGGTGGTGTGGTGCTGCCAGCGCCTCCCTGGCCTGCACCCCATGTCTTGCCACCCTGCCAGCAGTGGCTTGGGGTAGGGGAGGGATGTAGGGTATAGGCACTGTTTCTCTTTTCTCTGGAGAAAGGGGAACCAAGGAAGGTTTTGAAGAGTCCTTGAGTACACTGCCAAAGCCTGCCTTTCCCACAAGTGTGGGGCCAGGAAAAGGGAACTGGACTCATTGGGTGACACCCAGAGGTCAGAGCGATGCATCAAGTCCTCCTTCCTGAGCGAATGTGGTGGTTTCACCGGGATGATGTGGGGAGAGTACTTCCGTGATGCTGGTGCACTCAGTAGCTTCTAATTCAGCCAAGCCAAACCTTCAACATAAATCATCCTTGCCCCAGCGTTTGTTTTTTACCCAACAAAACCATCAGATTCTTATCTGAAACTATGCAAGGGAAGTTTTAGGGGAACCCTGTGAAACGAGTTCCTTTTCCCTCTGTTTCCTCCCCCTGCTCCTCTGCAATCCCCATTGTTCAGCAATGGATTACTGTGCAAACCATGCAACCTCTCTTTCACTCAACAAAGAAATTTAGCAATCTCTGAGGCTGTGTCACCTTGCCAGCAGAAACACTGAATGGCAATAGCGCTGAGAGTCAACACTAATAGCCGACACCAAATTAAACTGCCAGACTCGGTGTGATGTAGCTCTGTCACCTCTTGACACTTCTGATGTGAGTACAGGGGCTTCTGCAGGAAATTCATCAGCTGTAGTTCATGACGCATCATCTTTACATATCTGTCCATCTACATTTGTCAGCAACAGGCAAGCCTCAAATGACTTCAGTGATTGGTATATAGATTGCACTACCCCCAGACATCGTAAACAGGGTTTTAACTCTTGGGGTTCCTCCAGCTCTGCCGTCCCTGCTGACAAGGCCTGGTAACTAGTGTTGCCATTCTCCTTGTGTTTCAGGTGGTGATTGACAAAGGCTGATTACAAAGGTCTCCTTTCTTTTTTCCTGCTAACCAGTATCTCAGATGCGCGCCTTCTTTCTGACTTAGCTATTCTGCGGACACACGTTCTCTCTGATGTGTATTTCTAGAATGTCATTTAAAAACGTATGTTTGCTCATTAATGGCTCGACTTACCATTGCTCTGATGGGGAAGATCAGAAGTTTAGTACAGGCTCATCTTGCTAATCAAACTTGTTTGCTTCTCAGTGGAGAATGTCTTTGATTTTCCTATGCTTTCTAGGCAGATCATTTTAGTATTGTAGTAGCTGCTTATGTGCCAAGATCAGGGGCTTGCTGATATAAAAAATATTTTCAGACCCTTAAAATTCTCACTGGTCATTACCACCTGAGATATTTATTTTGTACATTTTTCAACACCCTCAAGCTCATATACTCTCTAGGAGTAAGTTAAGTAGCTTTCCAGGGGGTGCAAATGTGGTTTCTTCTTTGCATGTTTTTAAATGTGACTCCAGAAAGAATAGTGGCAGATATATAATGAGTAGTGAGGACTATGGGAGTCTCCAGTTTTGGTATTATATCACAAACTCTCTTTTAATTTTTTTTAGGGGGGTTTCATTGCAGTGATACCACTCTCCATATGCATTTCTGTAGAATGAAGTCTATGCTTATTCACAAACCACATGTGTGCGTTTATTTTGGTTTTTAAGGAAACGGAGCTTTTCTGTAGTAAGGATGATGCTTTCTTGTTTTTAACACTGATAATAAAGCACTTGCTGTTGTTGCCTTAGTGCCTGGGAAATGTCGTCCTGTGCTGGCTCATGTGGGCCGTTCTCAGGCCATGGGTAGTGCTGCTCCTTGGCTTGTAAGATTTATCCGGCAATTGCTCTTACTTGGGGCACCCAGTCACTTCCTTGAATTCCGGGCCACTGATGGGGCTCATGGTATGTTTGAAGACATCCCTGCTAGGACTTCTCTGGGGTCTGTGGTCAGTTTTGAGGCCTTCTTGAGGGTGGTAGGGGTATGAGAGTATAGCAGGGGTAGGTCCAATGCACTAACTAGAGATGGCAATCCATCGTAAGATGGACTCGCTAAGACGGCGAAACACCTGTGTAAATTTCTTAAAATAGTCTGAATTTAGTTTTAAAATAATCTGGGGGTGCGTGGGTAGAGGTGGTGATGGTGAGTAGAGATGAAATAAGATTTTCCAGGAGTTCATAGTATTAAAGCTGGGTGATGGATATATGGGGCTCATTAAAGTATTCTCTCTGCTTTTGTATATATTTGGAAATCTCCATAATACAAAGTTAAAAATGCTATTTAATTTCTTGAAGTGTTGGATTATGGCTCTGTGAATTGAAATCACACTGGATTTGACTGTTGTTTAATAGATGGATTCACATCAAGCATCTTTAATGTTAATTTTACTTGGGTCTCAAAAAGGGTTCAATGTGGGCTGTATTTTCTTAGTACCTTTTGGACTCTTCTTGTTTCACAGAACCACTGGTTTGAGTGTCAGACTTAAGCTTAGGTCAGCTCTGCACCGTCTAAGGGAAGCCTGACATTCGATATACTTACCTAGGGTATTGTCTGGTACTTCAAGAAAATAAGGCCCTCCCCCCCACCCCCTCACCCTGCAATTCTCCTGACAATTGTGGCTGTGGAGAAGGGGCTTGCTGAGAAGGGAGGCAGTGCTCACAAGACTGCATCTACGTGAATTATGTTTTTACACATATATCATCCCATTTGAGTTTTATTCCTGTTCTTCAAAATGCTCTCTTGATTCAGAATGCAAGACACGCATTTCTTTTAATAGGACTGGTCTATACATCAAGGGAGATCATGTCATGTAAAGGTTTATGGCATAACAGTAAGATTAAACATTTAACACAGTCGAAATTCCACGTGGGTTTCATGAATTAATGAATATAAAGGAGAGCATGCTTAGGATGAATTCACGGAACACAATTGCCGACTGATTAATACGCAAGACTACAGTCTAATATAGGCAAGAGCAGGAACAAATTTCTGCTTACTCAGAACCACTGTGGTGAGGTCAAGACCTAGTGTACGGAGCCAGCGGGAGAGAAAACAGCAAATGAGACGGTGGAAGAAGATGCTTGGAATCCAACTTATATCTCATTTCTTGGAAACATTTCGAAAGACAGTGCTTCGAGAGAACACTTTTGTAAAATGATAGATATCTCAGCAATGGGACGGCTTTGTAGGAGATGGCTCTGTCTAAATATATATTTGAGACGCACGTGAAACACAAAGATGGTTAGAATAAGTCATGGAGTGCAAACAAATTGAGACTGGCCACTCAAGGCTGTGTTTCAGAGGCTGCGACTTGAAGTGGCTGAGATAAACACTGAGCTCACTCAGCTGGGGATTATAATGGGAGTGCTGACAACCCTCACTAATTAGGACTCTCTCAGGCGGCGCTGTAATAGCTGAGGCGAGCTGCTGTCAGGAAACAGTGTTGTATTCGGGGGGTCATTGCATCGGGCATCTCTCTGCACCACAGAGACTTCACTTGCCTTGCTCCTAGCAGTCATCTTGCTTCCAGCTCTTCCTTGAATACCCCAAGGATCTCAGTGCCCTTCTCCAAGAGACACAAAGGATTCTGAGCTTACCCACAGTCTCCTCCACGGGCAGAGGGTGAAAGATGACACCTGCAAACACACAAACTAATTATAGCCCTATTTAGTTCCTGTGGGTGAATCTCTCCGCCCATCCCCTTTCCCGCATTTAATTCCTATTTGGTGAGGAGGGAAGGATTATTTCTGGAACCCAGCCTTTCCCCTCCAGCTCTCCCCCAGCTGCCAAACACAGGCGCATCATCCTGTGGTAATTAACAATCTCATCTTGAGGAGTACGTTTTATGGTACTCTTGGTCAGGTAAATTCTAAATTAGCTCAGTTAAAACGGGTCGTAAGACACAATGCTGCTGTCCCTATTAGCTCCTGGACCTCCGCCAATGCAGCACACTATTTCGGGAGCTGGGCTTCTGGCAAAAGGAATCATTACCCAGAGATTGTGCACAGGAGGAGTGATGTGGAGGATGCACAGTAATGGTGGCCTTTTCTCCTTCTGAGTTCACTCTCAAGTTCTGGGGTGATAAATGAAGAGTTAGAAAGGATTGATTGTTGGGAGGGCAAGATACAGGGATGCTGAGGGAGTGCTCAGGGACCCGTCACTGAGGTCACTGTCCTGACTGTTACCCAGGAATGCTGGGGAGAGTCTGCTGCCTGGTTCACTTTTGGTTTCTCACTGGCCCCGTAAAGGATGGAAGGGCTTTCCGGACACCACCAAGAGTGGTTTGACCTCCTCAGGCCATGCAGTGCAATAGAGTGGGATCAAGTGGAGAGAGGCTGGGGGCTCCAGGCCCTTCCTGGGCAGAACCTCTCGATGCCCTTGGGCAAGTCACTTTCTCCTTTCTTGTCCTGTTTCTTCACCTACCCATTGAAGAGATCAGGCAATATGACCCCCGTGGTCCTTCCTATCTCAATTATCTTGTGACTGTATAGAATTCTCTGCAAAACAGTGGAGTCATCCTGGAATGTGTGCCCAATTCTCTGGAGACAATTTTGGGCTCCATGGGCAAAACAACCCATTGAGTTCTGAATTCAAAGAGAAGATTGCTTAACTTTGCGAAGATATGCAAAAAAGCATTGTTTTGAACGAGCTACAGTGTACCAAAGCAGTTTGCCAGGAGCACGTGTGTCCTGGGGGGAGGGTGAGAGGATAGTTTACTGCCATGAACAAGATACTCTCTTTGCCCTTAAGCAGCTTGCAATCTAAGGGAGACCAGTGTGGGCTCAGAGAATTCAGAGGAGTGAGAAGAAATACAGAGGGAGGGTTGAGTTTGAGCTGAAGTATCCAGGAGATAAATTTGAAGTTGGAATGAGAGTGGAGGAGCAATTTTTAAAAGCATAGTCATATTAGGGTCCTACCTAGATCTGGGATGGGGGGCATTTGGTGACCCTTGATGTTGGGGCACTGGTATCACTAAGGATTCCACAACTTTACTTCCTGTAGGTATACTTTATTAAGCAAGGGAGTCTGTGGAATGTAATTTTAAGCCTCCTAGACTCTGTGATACGCAGCTGGGGAATGGGAGAAAGACCATAGCGGGGAGACTGAAATAGTGTTTGGAGTGAGAAAGAGCTTGAACTGGATCTGCAGGGCAATGAGAAACCACTCTGGCACATTAATTGCGGGCTGGCATGCTCATCACATCCTCGGGAAAAAGAACTTTGGCACCAGTCAGAAGGTATGATGGAGGAGACGGTCCTCAACACAAAAGTTTAACAAAGTGATGACAACAGCTCACATCACAGAAGATGAGGTATGCAAAACTTTGTGAAATTTTGAAGCCAAGAGATAAAAGAAAAATTTCATCCATGTTGAAATATATGCAATATTTATTTGAAAATAATCATGTACAGATGTAAGATGCATGGTCAAATGAAGAAGAAAGAAAAACAGCTACCATTTACTGAATTTTTATTATACACTGGGCATGTTTTACTTACTTTACATATTATCTCATTTAATCCTCACAGTACTCCTATGTGGCAGGTATTGTGACCCCATTTTACAGATGAAGAAACTAAGTCTAAGTGGGGCCGGACCGGTGGCACAGCAGTTAAGTTCACACGTTCCGCTTCTCGGCAGCCCGGGGTTCACTGCTTCGGATCCCGGGTGTGGACATGGCACCGCTTGGCAAGCCATGCTGTGGTAGGCGTCCCACATATAAAGTAGAGGAAGGTGGGCACGGATGTTAGCTCAGGGCCAGGCTTCCTCAGCAAAAAGAGGAGGACTGGCAGTAGTTAGCTCAGGGCTAATCTTCCTCAAAAAAAAAAAAAAAAAGAAACTAAGTCTAAGAGAATTAACTGACTTGCTCAAGGTGCATAGTTAACTACGGAAGTGGACTTATAATTAGGGTGGGTCCTTCCTCGGCGTCCAGGCTTGTCTGATCCCAGGTTTTCTTCCCTATGCAGTACAACCTGATTTGTTCATGAAACACCATGTGTATTATATTTATAACATTTTCCAGTAATGTTTAAGAAAAATATGAATTTTGAAGTATTTTAAGGTCGAGGAGTAAAATATATAAGGTAAAATGTTAACGAAATACTACTGAGACCCAGTCCCCAAATGACTTCTGAAAACCACCGATAGAAATGTAATCGTCGTCATCACAACTCTTGCCATTAAGTGCTAACATCACAGGACAGACCTCCTTCCAGATCTGGAGGAAGATGAATTTATGCCCTTGAAAGAGGACTGTCATTTTCACAAGAGAAAGAAGGAATTCAGGTGGACTTCCTCATGTTGACTTTTTTTTTTTTGAGGAAGATTAGCCCTGAGCTAACTGCTGCCAATCCTCCTCTTTTTTGCTGAGGAAGACTGGCTCTGAGCTAACATCCGCACCCATCTTCCTCTACTTTATATGTGGGACTCCTACCACAGCATGGCGTGCCAAGTGCTGCGTAGGTCCGCATCCGCGATCCACACTTGTGAACCCTGGGCCGCCGAAGCAGACAGAACATGTGAACTTAACCGCTGTGCCACCAGCCTGGCCCCTCATGTTGACTTTTGATCTAGAGATTTGAGGAAGTATTCCTGACTTCCTCCTTTGGCCTAAAAAGACCAGGAGTAGAGGGGAAACTGGAAGTCAGCTCTTTTTTGAAAACAAGTGTTTCATGCCCATGTGACATGGAAACAGTGTCCTTTTATATTAAATATAATATTGATGTCTTTATCTTTTCTCAAGTTTTCGTCTGACTCACGTTAAATTGGAAAAAAATGGAGATGATGATTCCCTAATGTTTGGCAGTTGGCAGCTCCATGTATAATAAAATTAAAACCATTAAGGGTAAATTCAGTGAGAAAATGGGTGATTTAAATACATTTTCTTTTAAATGACTACGAAAAGTTCTTGTATCTCCTTGAGTCCTAAGGTTGAACTCTCCAGCGTTGGGTGTTGTAGTTTCCTGGAATTATGGACTTGTTTAGGTTGTGCAGATTTTTCTCCCTGGAGACTTGAAAATCAGTTTCTTGTTTGAGATGGTTTATAGATAACTGTCTTTGTAAGGAACAGGAGACACCAAATAGCCCCTTTGGGTTTCTTTATGCTTTTATAAAATGATACACATGTCACACTGTATTCTTTCCCATTTATCGGTCACGGGCTCAGTCAAGAAGAACAGAGTCCTCTCTGGCTAGTTTAAGCAAGGAAGGGGTTGACATAAGGAGATTGAAGCTGGGAGAAACAGGCTTGGGGTCAGGCTTCCAGGAGGCTTTTTACACCTAGTTGCAGAAACTGGCCTGTTGGGAAAGCCCTGAAGCTGTTGAGCATCAGATGCCAGACAACCAAAGTTACTGCAAGTGCTAAACCACCAGCCCTGCTGCCACTTTTTTTTTTTTTTTTTTTTGCTGAGGAAAAGTTGCCCAGAGCTAACATCTGTTACCAATCTTCCTCTTTTTGCTTGAGGAAGATTTGCCTTGAGCTAACATCTGTGCCAGTCTTCCTCTATTTTGTATGTGGGTTGCCTGCACAGAATGGCCACTGACAAGTGGTGTAGGTCTGCACCTGGAAACCAAACCTAGCCTGCTGAAGCGGAGTGTACCGAACTTGACCACTAGGCCATGGGCCCGGCTCTGCCTGCTGCCACATTTTTGCCGGAAATTCTACCCTGAACTACTAGTCAACCTCCATGGACATTGCTGCCTCCACTACCCAAAACCGCATGCCTCTGTCACTACTCTCCCCAGGACCAAGGGATGTCCTCCCTCAGCCTTATACATTGCTCACTTCCAAAACACAGTGTCACCTTTGTGTGCCTGCCTGGCAGAGCCTAAACCTCAGGCCTGGGTCCTAGTTGCAGGGAGGCTGGGCATTTGTGTTCTACTTTGGTGAGGTTGGCTTCACAATGCAGAGATGTCCCCAGACAGAGGAAGTCTATTCAAAAGATAATGGGCCCTACAAATGTGGCAGATGTCACTGCTCCATCCCAGGCAACTTCTTGTTTCCAAGTACATGAAGGAGTGGCATGTGGGCAAGGAAAGACAAGAGGAAACTTACTGAGAGGTTCTGTTGCAGATGTTGTGGGGGTGTCACCCATATACATTGGAATTCACCATATCAAGGTACTCCAGCCACTTCCGGCTTCTGGCCAGTATCCGCATCTCTTCGCCCAGGGTGGGTGTACCTGGGGAATTAACACCGCCCTGGGCAGCTATCAATCAATCACTGAGCCCAGCTCCCTTGCCCCTGGGGTGGGATAACCCAGAGGTTCTTGTTACACGATGTGTCCTAGAGTTTCTCCCTGGGACTAAACCCTAGTCACCCACAATGGTAAGTGGCTTGATGTGAGACCCTTTGTTGCTTCCTTTTTTCCTGGTCTCACTTCCTCACTCGCCTACTCGTGTTTCCAGTGCCTCTCAAATACATGACCGTGCCTCACCCTGGGTCTGCCTCAGGGGGATCCCACACTAAGGTGACCTGTTTGCCCTAGGTGCTCTCACATTTATTATGAGTTAATTCTTTCAGTACTGTCGTGTAATAATGTTTAATGAGGAAAGCCGGGCTCAGTCATCAGCGTGGCTTCCATCGTGGGCTTCTTGCTGCCTCACTCTGTGGTCTCCCGGGCGCTCTGGGGCAGGATCGTGCCTCCAGGTCTTCAGCCTCGGCCACAAAAGCCCTCATAGCTTCTCTTTGCTGCCCCTGAGGGTATTTCAGGCTACCAAAAAAAAAAAAAGTCACTCCTAGCTTGGTTCTCTAGCACAAATTGTTGCTAAAATACTTTAAAAGGGTCGCTCAGTTCTCTCAGCTCCTCTCTGCTCCTTTCAAGGTGGGAGAAAACAAAAGAGACCGGGGGAAACAGTACATTTTTGAGCATTTACAATGCCAAAAAACGGAGTCTCTCTGCCTCCTAAGACTAGATTCTCTCTCAACAGAGGGAGGGAATTTCCACTTTGCTCTACAAGAAGAAAGCAAGCAATCATCGTTCTGTCAGTTTTCTAGCTTGGAGTTCTTTCAGGTGGTTTGGTATCCAGCGGTGCCGCTGTTGACAGACTTAGCTGGGCTGAGTTCCCTGCGAATCTTTCCAAAGTCCCTCCACAGGAGCGCTGGCGGGAACTCCTTTCCGAGAGAGCCTGCATGCTCCATAAAGATCAGAAAATTGCCTTCCTAGTTTTTGAACATGGAATGGAACAGAGTTTCAGGAGCCCTTCAAAGCACGCTCTTCTAAGAGTGGCTCAAACACATGGAGGAAGAAGTCCCTTTTGAAAAGGTGCTCTCTTCTCACGGGCCTCGCCCCCCTGGCTCCAGCTGCCCACCGGCCCCTCCATCCTGCACGTGTGTATGGACTTCCCACACTCCTGCCCTTTTGCTTTTTCCAGATATGAAAGTCAAACACTCCTACTGCATTGCCTTTTCTCTGAAAACACTTGACACACGAGTTCCACAAACACTCTCTTTTCAAGTTGAGGAAAATGGAGGCAGAGAAGAGAGAAGGGATGTCTTTAGAGTTATTCGTGGCACGGAGGGGAGGAGAGCTGCCTCAGAAAATGCTCCTTTAAGAGTGAGACGGAAAGGCTTTATACCACTTAGCGCTTGGAAAGAACCGCTAGAAGGGGCGGGTGTGGAGGGTGCTTGAGGACGGATTCAACAAATACTGCAGGATGTAAGGTTTTGGTTTTTTCCTTTCTCTAAATTGTCCTTCAGAAAATAAGGCATTTCTTATAGCCATTTAGTCAATACTAAATTTTTGTTGAGTGCCTTCTATGTGCTAGTCAATGCTCCAGACCAGGCGTCAGTAAACTTTCTGTAAAGGGCTAGATAGTAAATATTTTAGGCTTTGCAAGCCACACTGTTCAGGTCTGCCTTTACAGAGCAAAAGCAGCCACAGACAGAACTCAAATCTCGGGCTGGACTGTAGTGAAACTTTGTTTACAAAATCTTTATTCACAAATTGGCCCAGAGGCCACATTTGATGATCTCTGCTCTAGGCACTGGGATACAGTAGTTAACAAAACAACATCCCTGCCTTCAAGGAACCTACATTCTGATGTAAGTGCTACTTCAAAATCTGAATGCTCACCAATAGATCGGGATAAACACCCAGCTTCTGCGTTACACGTGGATTCAAAACAGGCCTGGATGGAAGTGAAGATGGCGTGCCCTGGAAATTTGTGTGAAGTGACCCAAAAAGTGGCTCTAAAAAGACACTGATGTCAGACATGCTTGTGATGAGTCTGAGTATAATTACCTCATATAATATGAGAGTGACAAGAAAGAAATATTTATAAATTGATATTTCTACATTGATTCTATAGATGTAATTTGAATATGTGTGTGAATGAAATTAAAGTCCTAATGTTCTAAGTAGAAATTCAACTATTTCATACACATTCTGGAAATTGTATATTCAAGTTGGCCAAAATACTCTTTGGGGACCTTCCCTTTGGGGAAGGGAGATGGCCTTCTATTTCATCACTAAGCTGTCATCATCTCCTCACTCCTTGGTCCAGCGGCCTCCCTGTTTCTACTCTTGCTTTCCCACCTCCACAGTCTACTCTCTACAGACTCCTCAGAGTGATTATTTTAAACTGGAAATCAGGTCATGTGGTTCCCCTGCATGGACCCTCCAGTGGCTTTCCCCCACATCTGGAATACTATCCAAAGTCCTTCCCATGGCCCACAAAGGTCACCACAACCTGGCCCTCACCTCCCTCTCCAGCCCCAGTCCCCACCCCTTCTCCCCTCCCTCACTCTGATCCAGCCTCACTTACCTCCTTGCCTCTTCTTGACTCAGGGCGTTGCATGTGCCCTCTTTCTGCACGGCGCTTCCTCAGATATCTGTGGGGCTGGCTCCCTCGTTTCATCCAGGTCTCCCCTGGAATGCCACCTCCTCAGAGAGACCTTCCCACCTGCCCTATCTGAAGACCCCCCTAGCCACTCTCCATTTCCTTAATCTGCTGCTTTTTCTTCATAGCACTTACTACTCTCCGCCTTTGTTATGTATATATTTGCATATTTGCCACTCTCTTCCACCAGAGTGGAAGCTCCACGAGGGCTTTGTCTTTCTTTTTTTAATGCTGAATTCTCAGTGCCTAGAACAGTGCCTTGCATAGAGTAGACAGTCAATAAGTATTGCTAAATGAATAAATCAGTGAATGACTATATGCTATCTGTCGAGTACCAGTCGTGGGACAGACATCATTCCTACTTCTTCCATGTATATTATTATGTAACTTCTCTTGCATATATTAGTCCATGTGTGATAGAGAATAACTAGAGCCCACTTTAGTGCCAATAGATTGCAAATGTTATCTGAGGGTATAAAATCAATTAAAAGAAAAATGAACTTTTCAAAAAAATTTATTTTATTGAGGTCATATTGGCTTATAACCTTGTACAATTTCAAGTGTACGTTATTATATATTAGGTTCTGTATAGACTACATTAAATTCACCACCAATAGTCTAGTTTTTATCCGTCATCATACATATGTGCCCCTTTATTCCTTTCACCCCCTGCCCCATCCTCTTCCCTCTGGTAACCACTGATCTGTTCTCTTTATCTATATATTTGGTTATCTTCCACATGTGAGTGAAATCATACAGTGTTTGTTTTTCTCTGTCTGGCTTATTTCACGTAACATCATACCCTCAAGGTCCATCCATGTTGTTGCAAATGGGACGATTTTGTCTTTTTTGTGGCTGAGTAGTATTCTGTTGTGTATATAAACACCACATCTTCTTTATCCATTCATCTGTTGATGAGCACTTGAGTTGCTTCCACATGTTGGCTACTGTAAATAATGCCATGGATGCATAAATCTTTTGAATTGTTAATTTCAGGTTCTTTAGATAAGTACCCATAGTGAGATAGCTGGGTCATATGGTATTTCTATGTTTAACTTTTTGAGAAATCTCCATACTGTTTTCCATAGTGGCTACACCAGTTTGCATTCCCACCTGTAGTGTATGAGGGTTCCTTTTTCTCCTCATCCTCCCTGACATTTGTTATTTTTTGTCTTGGTAATTATAGCCATTCTGATGGGTGTGAGGTGATATCTCATTGTAGTTTTCACTTGCATTTCCCTAATGATTAGTGATATTGAACATCTTTTCATGTGCCTGTTGGCCATCTGTGTATCTTCTTTGGAAAAATGTCTGTTCATATCCTCTGCCCATGAAAAATGACCTTTTATTTGCCTTGTGAGTCTCTGTGTAGCTGTGTGGCCTTTGTTTTATCTTTGGTTAAGTCCAACCTTTCCCTTTCTTAGTATCCCATGGCTGGTCAGCCTCCCTCTCTCTTCCCTGAGGGTAATAAGGAAATGTATGTGTTCTCTCTTCGCTTCCTGTCTTCCGTTTGCAGACCTCTTTTTTAAGTCCTCTCTGTAGAATTTGGATTCCCTTAATACACTTCTCAGGGATTTTCCATTGGTTTGGACGGGGCAATTCCACAGTGACCAAGCCTAAAACCCTGGTGTGACCCCTCCTCTGAGCTAGAAAACCCTTTGGATTGCTAATCTGTGTTTCCCAGCTAGTGTTTCCCTGAATGTTTACTACTTTTTTGCTTTAAGACTCAGACTTATGGCCCGAATCTACTGACTTACTTTATTTCAAAATTTCTTAAAATGTGCTGATCTGGAGCACCCAGGCAAAAGCTTAGCTATGAATGATGACAGTCACGGAGCTCGAAACTGGCAGATAATTTCTTTTCTATCCTGAAGAATTGTTGGCTGGTGGCCGAGTCCCCCACAAAGAAGGTCGCATATGGTATGATGACCTTTTCATTTGATACTCCTTTTCCACTGCCCTGTGCTCGCTTCATCCTTCATCCAGCTCTTCCCACTGGCAGCTCTTCCCATCTCACCATCAACCTTTACCTTCTCCATGTGTTTTCTTTGAATGATCACCTGGCCCCTCCATTGTCTTTTCATTTCCAGGCATCGTTTTGCCACTTTTTAGGCTTGCTCGGGTATTTCATGTTATTGCTTCCATCTTCCAAACAATGCCTCATGCTCTCTATGTGAGTTGGCATTAATCTTGGTGATGATTCCCAAGTCCATGAAGGATTTCTTTCACCCCATGGGTAAGGCCACATTCTAACTCCAGGTCCTCCTTTTTCATATCTCTTTGAAAGCTTTCTTTCTGAGAAGCACATCATTTTGAACTCATTCATTCCTCCTCCAGTATGAGCTTCAGTTGTTTGGAATCTCTAATCCAATTCCCTTTTTAGAGACTCTCAGTAACTAGCCAGCAGGTGAGGTTACTTGCTCTGCACACGCATACCACTTCTTTCTTGATTTAGCTCCTACAAGATGGGTTTCTGGGATGAAGCATACCATACCGTGCTGCTTGTCTCTGGCTCTTGCTAAGATTTTCCCAAAGGAATATTTATGCCTCTGTACCCTCATCAACATAAGGTGGCTTGAGCACAGACTAAGGAGATACAATTCTTCAGATTTTAATGATGACTTCGTCATTGCCATTCTCTGCAGTTTTTGAGAGCAATGCTTTTGGGGCTGAATTATCTTAGTTAATGTACCATTAGAGAGGGCTAAGTTTGCTAAATGAAGATTCTTTCTTTTAATTTGACTGTTTTCCAGGATCTTCCTTAGAGGTTTTTTTTAAATGGATATTGTTCTTGTCATTTTTATTAGAATGGATTTTGAAATGAACCTTTTCTAGGATTGAGGGAATCTTGAATAGTATCTGAAATACTGCTTTATGATTGGGAAACAATGTGCTTCGAGAAAGTAACTGAACCAGAAAATGGCAGTTATGGCTTACAAATTAGGATTTATTCTACCAAACTAAACTTCAAGTAAATATTCTCATGTATAATTTATAGAAACCTAGCATTATAGGAAAAAAAGTCAAAAAAGAAATTTGGGTAATGAAAATTTGTATCCCTCTATGGTTTGGTTTTTTTCCTTGTGCAGCTTATTTTTTAAAACTTTAAATGCTTATTCTTTTTATCATTTTAAATACAATTATTTTTAAAATGTATTTTATTGAGGTCATAATAGTTTATAACATTGTGAAATTTCAGTTGTACATTATCATTTGTCAGTCACCATGTAAATGTGCCCCTATACCCCTTAAACGCCCCCTCCAACTCCCTTCCCCTCTGACAACCACTAAGCTGTTCTCTTTGTCGTGTGTTTGTTTACTTCCACGAATGAGTGAAATCATATGGTGTTTGTCTTTCTCTGTCTGGCATGTTTTGCTTAACATCATACCCTCAAAGTCCATCCATGTTGTTGCAAATGGCACAGTTTTGTGTTTTTTATGGCTGAGTAGTGTTCCATTGTGTATATATACCATATCTTCTTTCTCCATTCATCAGTTGTTGGGCACCTGGGTTGCTTCCACTTCTCTGCTATTGTGAATAATGCTGCAATGAAATAGGGATGCATAAGTCTCTTTGAATTGTTGATTTCAAGTTCTTTGGATAAATACCCAGCAGTGGGATAGCTGGATCATATGGTTTTTATTTTTAATTTTTTGAGAAATCTCCATACTGTTTCCCACAGTGGCTGCACCAGTTTTCATTCCCACTAGCAGTGTCTGAGGGTTCCCTTTTCACCACATCCTCTCTGACACTTGTTATTTTCTGTCTTGGTAAATATAGCCATTCAAACAGGTGTAAGGTGATATATCATTGTAGTTTTGATTTTCACTTCTCTAATGATTAATGATGTTGATTTACGCTTCCCTAATGACATCTTTTCATAAGCCTGTTGACCATCTGTATGTCTTCTTTGGGAAAATGTCTGTTTGTATTCTCTGCCCATTTTTTGATTGGGTTGTTTGTTATTTCGTTGTTGAGTTCTATGAATTCTTTACATATTTTGGAGATTAATCCCTTGTAAGACATATGATTTGCAAATATTTTCTCCCAGTTGGTGGATTGTCTTTTCATTTTATGTCTGGTTTCCTTTGCCCTGCAGAAGCTCTTTAGTCTTATGTAGTCCCATTTGTTTATTTTTTCTTTTGTTTCTCTTGCCTGAGTAGAAATGGTATTTGAAAAGATCCTTCTAAGACTTATGTCAAAGAGCGTACTGCCTATATTTTCTTCAAGGAGTTTTATGGTTTCATGTCTTACCTTCAAGTCTTTAATCCATTTTGAGTTAATTTTTGTGTATGGTGAAAGATAATGGTCCACTTTCATTCTTTTGCAGGTGGCTGTCCAGTTTTCCAAACACCATTTATTGAAGAGACTTTCGTTTCTCCATAGTATGTTCTTGGCTCCTTTGTCAAAGATTGGCTGTCCATAGATATGTGGTTCTTTTTCTGGGCTTTCAATTATGTTCCATTGATCTGTGTGTCTTTTTTGGTACCAGTACCATGCTGTTGTGATTACTATAGCTTTGTGGTATATTTTGAAGTTAGGGATTGTGATGCCTCCAGCGTTTTTCTCAAGATTGCTTCAGCTATTCGGCGTATTTTGTTGCACTATACGAATTTTAGGATTCTTTGATCTATTTCCGTGAAGAAGGTCATTGGGGTTCTGATTGGGATTGCGTTGAATCTGTAGATTCTTTAGATAGTATGGACATTTTAACTATGTTTATTCTTCCAATCCATGTGCATGGAATATTATTCCATTTCTTTATGTCATCATCAATTTCTTTCAATAATGTCTTATAGTTTTCATTGTATAAGTCTTTCACCTCCTTGGTTAAATTCATTCCTAGATATTTTATTCTTTTTGTTGTGATTGTAAGTGGGTTTGTATTCTTGAGTTCTCTTTCTGTTAGTTCATTATTAAAGTATAGAAATGCAGTTGATTTTTCTAAGTTGATTTTGTACCCTGCAACTTTGCTGTAGTTGTTGATTATTTCTAATAGTTTTCCAATGGATTCTTTAGGGTTTTCTGTATATAAAATCATCTCATCTGCAAACAATGAGAGTTTCACTTCTTCCTTGCCAATATGGATACCTTTTATTTATTTTTCTTGCCTAATTGCTCTGGCCCAAACTTTCAGTACTATGTAGAATAGGAGTGTTGAGAGTGGGCACCCTTGTCTTGTTCCTGTTCTCAGAGGGATGGCTTTCAGTTTTCCCTGTTGAGTGTGATGTTGGCCGTGGGTTTCTCATATATGGCCTTCATTATGTTGAGGTACTATCCTTCTATACCCATTTTATTGAGAATTTTTATCACAAATGGATGTTGGATCTTGTCAAATCCTTTCTCTGCATTTATTGAGATGATCATGTGATATTTATTGCTCATTTTGTTAATGTGGTGTATCACATTGATTGATTCGTGGATGTTGAACCATCCCTGCATCCCTGGTATAAATCTCACTTGATCGTGGTGTATGATACTTTTAATGTATTGCTGTATTTGGTTTGCCACTAGTTTGTTGAGGATTTTTGCATTGATGTTCGTCAGCTAATTGGCCTGTAATTTTCCTTCTTTGAGTTGTCCTTGTTTGGCTTTGAGATCAGGGCGATGTTGGCCTCGTGGAATGTGTTAGGAAGTGTTTTGTCTTCTTCAATTTTTTGGAATAGTTTGAGAAGGATAGGTATTAAATTTTCTTTGAATATTTGGTAGAATTCTCCAGAGAAGCCACCTGGTCCTGGAATTTTATTTTTTGGGAGGTTTTTGATTACTGTTTCAATCTCTTTACTTGTGATTGGTCTGTTCAGATTCTCTACTTCTTCTTGGTCCAGTTTTCGGAGGTTGTATGAGTCTAACAATTTATCCATTTCTTCTAGATTGTCCAATTTGTGGGTATATCATTTTTCATAGTGTTCTCTTATAATCCTTTGTGATTCTCTGGTATCCATTGTAATTTCTCCTCTTTCATTTCTAATTTTATTTATTTGAGCCTTCTCTCTTTTTTCTTAGTGAGTCTTGCTAGGGTTTGTCAATTTTGTTTATCTTCTCAAAGAACTAGCTCTTAGTTTCATTGATCCTTTCTACTGTACTTTTGGTTTCAATTTCCTTTGTTGTTGCTCTAATTTTTATTGTTTCCCTCCTTCTGCTTACTTGGGGCTTTGTTTGTTCTTCTCTTTCTAGTTCTGTTAGGTGTAGTTTAAGATTGTTTATTTGAGATTTTTCTTGTTTGTTAAGGTGGACTGTATTGCTGTGAATTTCCTTCTAGGACTGCTTTTGCTGCATACCATATGAATTGGTATGGTGTATTTTCATTTTCCTTTGTCTATAGATATTTTTTGATTTCTCCTTTAATATCTTCATTGATCCATTGGTTATTTAGTAGCATGTTGTTTAGTTTCCACATATTTGTCACTTTCCCAGCTTTTTTTTCTGGTAATTAATTTCTAGTTTCATGGCATTATGGTCAGAAAGGATGCTTGATATGATTTCAATCTTTTTAAATTTCTTGAGGCCTGCCCTGTATCCCAGCATATGATCTGTCTTTGAGAATGTTCCATATACACTTGAGAAGAATGTGTGTTCTGCTCTTTTTGGATGGAGTGTTCTATATATATCTATTAAGTCCATCTGGTATAGTTTTTCATTTAATTCCACCATTTCTTTTTTGATGTTCTGTCTGGATGATCTATCCATTGATGTAAGTGGGGTGTTGAGGTCCCTTACTGTTATTGTGTTGCTGTTAAATTCTCCTTTTAGGTCTGTTAATAGTTGCTTTATGTACTTTGGTGCTCCTATGTTAGGTGCATATATATTCATAAGTGTTATGTCCTCTTGGTGGAGTGTCCCTTTTGTCATTATACATTGCCCCTCTTTGTCTCTCATTGCCTTTTTTATCTTGAAGTCTGCCTTGTCTGATATAAGCATAGCAACACCTGCTTTCTTTTGCTTGCCATTAACTTGAAGTATTGTCTTCCATTCCTTCACTCTGAGCCTATGTTTGTCTTTAGAGCTGAGATGTGTTTCCTGGAGGCAGCATATTCTTGGGTCTTGTTTTTTAATCCATCCAGCCACTGTGTGTCTTTTGACTGGAGAATTTAATCCATTTACATTTAGAGTGATTATTGATATACGAGGGTTTAATACTGCCATGTTGTCACTTGATTTCTGGTTGTTCTGTTTTTTGCTTTTTTCTCGTCCCATGTATTTCTGACTGCCAATTCAGTTTGGTGGTTCTCTATGATGGTTTTCTCAGTTTCCTCTTTATTTATCATTTGTATCTCTGTTCTGACTTTTTTGTGTAGTGGTTCCTGTGAGGTTTGTATAAAAGATCTTGTAGATGAGATATTCCATCTTCTGATAGCCTCTTATTTCCTTAGTCTAGTAGGTTCCATCCCTTTCCTCTTCTTCATCTAAGTTATTGTTGTCACAACCTATTCCATTTTGTGTTGTGAGTTTGTGATTAGAATGGAGTGATTCTAGTTATTTTTTATATTTTCCTTCCCTTTATCTTTAATGTTATAATTAAGTGTTTGTTAACCTGTTCTTTTTTTTTTTTTTTAAAGATTGGCACCTGAGCTAACAAATGTTGCCAATCTTTTTATTTTCTGCTTTATCTCTCCAAATCCCCCCGGTACATAGTTGTATATCTTAGCTGCAGATCCTTCTAGTTGTGGCATGTGGGATGCCGCTTCAACGGGGCCTGATGAACGGTGCCATGTCCACACCCAGGATCTGAACCAACAAAACCCTGGGCCGCTGCAGCGGAGCATTCAAACTTAACCACTCGGCCACAGGGCCGGTCCCTAACCTGTTCTGATAGAGAGTTGCAATTTTCTGATTTTGTCTGTTTATCCTCTTACTCAAGGCTTTGTAAACCCTTTCTTTTTGTTTTTTTCAGGTATGAGCACCTTCTTGATCATTTCTTGTAGGGGGTTTCTTATGGCGATGGACTCCTTTAGCTTTAGTTTGTCTGGGAAAGTTTTCATTTCTCCATCATATCTGAAGGATATTTTCACTGGGTAGATTATTCTTGGCTGAAAGTTTTTGTCTTTCAGAATTTTGAATATATCATTCCACTGTTTCCGAGCCTGTAAGGTTTCTGCTGAGACATCCACTGAAAGTCTGATGGGGGTTTCTTTGTAGGTTATTTCCTTCTACCTTGCTGTCCTTAATAGTGTTTCTTTGTCATTGACTTTTGCCAGTTTTACTAATATATGCCTTGGAGAAAGTCTTTTTACATTGATGTAATTATGAGTTTTATTAGCTTCATTTATGTGTAATTCCAGCTGCTTCCCCAGGTTTGGAAAGTTCTTGGCTATTATTTCTTTGAAGAAGCTCTCTGCTCCTTTCTCCTTCTCTTCTCCCTCTGGAATACCTATAATCTTTATGTTGCATTTCCTAATTGAGTCAGATATTTCTCAGATAATTTCTTCATTTCTTCTTAGTCTTAGTTCTCTCTTCCTCCATCTGAAGCATTTCTATATTTCTGTCCTCTAAATTGCTAATTCTGTCCTTCATAATATAAGCTCTGTTATTTAAGGTTTCCAGATTTTTATTTATCTCACTTGTGTTTTTCATCTCCAACATTTCTGCTTGGTTTTTATTTATAGTTTCAATCTCTTGTGAAGACTGCCCTCTCTTCCTTAATTTTGTTCCTGATTTCATTGAACTGTCTTTCTGAGTTTTCTCATAACTCTTTGAGTTTCTTTATGATAACTATTTTGAATTCTCTATCATTTAGATTTCAAATTTCTCAGACTTCAGGATTGATTTCTGGGTACTTGCATTTTTCTTCTGGTCTGTAGTGTTAATATACCTCTTCATGCTATTTGATGGGGTGGACTTGTGCTGTCACATAGTGGTAGTTTCTTGTCGCAGATTCCACCTGCTGCCACTGGGAGTGGGCAGGAGCTGTGTATTCTGAGCCTGCCACGATCCCTGGCAGCTGTGCCTGTCTGTTGGAAGCTGTGCTGACAGGGCCTGTCTGCATTTGCCTCCTGGCCACTGCTGCTTTACACATATAGGCATGTGGGCACTCTGGCAGGGGTCCCCTGCTCTGGCCGACCAGCTGAGCTGGTGTGCCAGGCAGGAGGGAGGAGAGGAGCTGCCTTTTGCACATGTGATCCCAGGTGCTCCTGCTCTGCACTCACTGCCTGCCCTCCTGGGCTGCTCAGTTTGGTGAATAAGCCCCTGCAGTTGCTTAGCCTTCTTGGGCTTGGAGGCAACTCCGAGAGCAAAGGTCTTCTTCCAGAGGGCTGCCCTTTCCCCCCCTCCTCTCAGAGTCACATACTGGCATCATGCAAGGTCATACATCTTAGATCACTGCCATTTAGGAGGGAGAGGAGATCCCCTTACCTCCTTCCATTGCCTCCTGGGGGATCCAGCACCCTCCCCTTCAGATGTATGGCTGTGTGGGCCTCTCAGATGTCTGTTGTGTTGTGTGAATGTCCTCTGTTAGTTTATGAATGTCCTTTGCATTGTATCTTAGTGGGGAGAGACTAAAGGAAGAGCTCACTCCACCATGATGCTGACATCATTCTCCTAGAGTTTGTTTTAAGAATTAAGAATATTGTAGCAATGCTTTTCTTTAAATTAATCATAAATGGTAAATGCTCCTTCCAAAAACTTTGAGACATGCAGAAATATATAAAGTAGCAGCAACAACAACTCATCCATAATTTTGCCATCAAGAGGCATGCACTCTTAACATTTTGGCACTTTTTTCTTACATCTTTTTCTAATCCAATGACATGGTTCAGTGCAACCATTTCTACCAAAAGTTAGCAACCTACAAAGTGGTATAAGACTACAGTAAAAACCTTGAAAGATTTGCCATTGCTTATCACTTTAAGTACATATTTTAATTCAAGTCACTTCCCTTATAGAAAGAGTAGATGTCTGCACTGAAAGGGATCTTATTCACCTTCCAGTCTGACTGCTCCTAATTGACGCATAAATCTTCCATGATTTCCCCAGAAAGTGCAGTAAAGTTTCCGTTTGCTGGGCTATGACCTTTGCTCTGTGGTTTCTTTCACCTGGAATGAGTTTCCTCTTTCTCTGTAAGTTTAAATGATCTCTTTTCTCAAATCCCTTTCCTAAAGCTTACTTAATACCTTCATGTATATATTTTGGGTTTACTCTTTCACCCATTTATGTATTTATTCATTTCATTAGGGGGCAATACTCTGAGCCTAGAATACAATGTGAAAGCTTGATAGTGAGTGAAATTTTCTATTGCAAAGATAATAGCAGTTTTGTTTTTCAGAGGGAGAGATTTTATATTTTGGAAGCCAGGAGGACTATTCTCTCTCTTTCCTTTTCTTTTAGTCCAGGGACTCTGACATTTTACTATGCCTTTGGTAACACAAAGGTAAAGTGCAGATCCTGCTTGGAAAGGATAGTTTGAGACCATGAGAAAGGAGCCAAACTCAAAATCATGTAATATGTGGTTCATTGTGAGAGAGTTGCATCTCTGCAGAGGTTGTTTTGATACTGACTGAGAAACAAAGGAGAGAGTTCCTCCTCCAGCTGAAGTGAAGGGGGTGTCAGGCGTTGGTTTCTAGGTGGAAAGCTTCTGTCCATGGAGGTAGTAGGTTGGCTTTGAAACATAGTGGCATGTGTATTGGGGGACTAAGGAGAGAGGTATCTTCAGAGCCATGACTCCATGGACTCTGGAAACGGTGATTGCTCCCACCAAGTTTTGTGGGTCTTCCCTGGGTTATAACTCCCCTCTGGTACCCCCAAGCCTTTAGTAAAGGTATGCTGAACACTGAAGCCTGCCTAAGACTGTGTGCTTGGAAAGTAAGGGAGAGTCAGTGGCATTACTTGGAACGAATTGGTACTGAGCATTCTTAGGTGACTTGGAGAAGCTTGCCAAGCCAAGTAATGAGCCACAGAGAAGCCTAGAGTAGTATTCCAGATCTACACATGACAAGTGGCAGCCAAGATGACCCCTGGGATACAAATCTATCCCTTAGCCACCCCGGAAATACCTGGGGATGGAAACCAGGGTAAAGACTGGACTCTATAGGAAGCAGGATAAGGTGGAACAAGGAGCCCAAACCATTGTTTTTAAAACAATGGAAACAAAAGGAAAGGGTATTCCTAGGGCTAGAGAATGGAAGACTTCCTGGTTATACATGTATTCAACAAATATTTGTTGCCACTTACTCTGTGCTGGCACTTTGGTAGGCACTGAGGATACAAAGATGTCTAAGACACAGTCCCTGACCTGATAAAACTCACAGTAACATGCACTGAATTATCTTGGTGGTAACAAGGAAATACAACACAACTGGGCAAATGTGGTAATAGAGGTGGATACATGACACCTCTTGATTATGAAGGATTGGGTATCTGACTCCTCCTAAATGGGCAGGAAGCCTCAGGAAAAGTTCAAGGAGGAGGTGATGTTTCATCTGAGTCTTCAAGGATGAACAGGAGCTTAGATAAGATGGTGAAATGGATTTCAGGCAAAGAGAAGAACATGAGCTTATATAGAGGCATGAAAGAGCATGTTTTTGGGGGAAGTGAGGTAGTTTAGTAGAGTGGAAGGATAGAAGGGCTGGTTAGAGTGGGGAACTTGGGACAGGGGCTAGGTGGGCAAAGTGTCTGGAGAAATAGGCAAGAACTTATGATACACTAAGGTTCTTGGGTTATATGTACATAATGAGGTATAAATTTTGAAAATGTATGCCAAGGAGTTACATGATAAACTACGCCCTTAAAAATAAATTATTCTCTGCCAATATAAAGGATGTCTTAGGTCGGACTCCCTAGAAGCAGAGCCCGAGATGGGGATCCTTATCCTTGTGTAAGTGACTTATTTAAGGAGTGCTCTCAGAGAAAAATATACTTTAAGGGAGTGAGGGAAGTGGGACAGGGCAGGGGAAGAAGCTGGGCAAATATGTGGTTTCAGGAAGAATCCAGCCTCAGTTTCATCTTGAGGGAGGCCTGGAGCCAGAACTTCATTTCAGATGTTGTCCTGCTGCCTCCAAGGGAAGGATGGCATCTCAGGCATCTCCAGGTAAGATGGCTCCATCAGCTGTGGAGAGTTTTCCAGAAAAGAGCGTAGGTGTGAGCTGTTAGTAGTCTAAACCTGTAGCATCTAGGGACTAAGTGCATCAGGTAGTAAAGGGCACATGGGTGGGCTCCAGAAGTGTCGACTATAGAGGATGAATCAAAACATAATCCTGCTGGAAGTAGAGGAACAAACTATGAGTTGTCAGGAAAAGTGTGATGTGTGGCAGTGGGGAGAGAGAAGTGGGTGGACTTAAGAAATATCTATGAGATAGAATTGATGGAATTCGGTAACCAATTGGATATGATGGTGGTTGAAGAGGAGAGAGGATTCCAGGTACCCTCTCAGTTTGGGGCTTGGGTGATTGAGTGCCTATTGTCTGGGTGCTAATCTCTGATTTATGGGTCCGGGTGAGGGGTATATTTTGTGAGTAATGATGCTGAGTTTGGATTTGCTCTCATTGAATTAGGGTTTCTTGCCAAACATCCAGGAAGCCATGGTCAGTGGACAGGTGGAAATCCATTGCTAGGGAGGGAGCTGAGCTGGAGGGTTTTAGAAATCATCAGAGAGAATCTGGCAATCAAAGCTGAGGGGTGGATGGGATCACCTAGGGAGAGGAAGACAAGACAGACAGTGCTGAAGACAACACTGTCAGTGCCTTCTACCCAGCAGAAGCTTAGAAAATGTTGAATTGAAGTGCATAAATTAATGAAGTGCTCCTTCTAGCTCCCAGATCCAGTTTCCTCTTAGATGTCATCAACAAAGAATTGATGGACTGAAAATAACAATGGTTGTTCTCTCTCTGTCTCTCTCTCTTCTCTCTTTTTTTTAAAGATTGGCACCTGAGTAACGTCTATTGCCAATCTTCTTCTTTTTCTCCCCAAAGCCCCCCAGTGCATAGTTGTATATTCTAGTTTTCTAGTTGCAGGTCCTTCTGGTTGTGCTGTGTGAGATGCTGCCCCAGCACGGCCTGATGAGCGGTGTCATGTTGGTGCCCAGGATCCGAACTGATGAAACCCTGGGCCACTGAAGTGGAGCACGCGAACCCAATCGCTTGGCCATGGGGCCAGCCCCTGGTTGTTCTTTTTGAAATTGTGACTTGGAGGTGTGTCGAGTGAGAGACATAAGTAGACCATTGGTTTCCTCTTTCTACTCCCAGCCTGACATTTCATCTAGAAGTCTGAGTGCCAGGCCCTCAACCTAAGACCTCATCTATCCCTTCCTTTTAGGGTTAGCTGTGTGGGATTCCAAAAGGGGTATGCAGGTGTCCCCATGGACCTCCAGGCACTTCTGGGTGGGTCTGAGAGGGGGGCACTCAAGCATACCCTTAAAAAGGGTGGAGCAATACTTTTACCTACACAGCCCTAGATGCCTCACCCCTGGGGATAACAAGGTAGGAGAAATTTCTTCTACTATCACCAGCCTCCAACCTTATGGATTCCCAGAGGATTTGGGGTGCCACCAGGCTGTCCCTCGGTAAAGCAAATGAATAAGGCAAAACATTTGGGCCAAAAGTTTTTGATTTGCCAAGTAAATGTGGAAATGGCATTAGGATAAGTCTCTGGCAACCCACATGTTTGGGCTATGGAAAGACGGAGTTCTATGTTGACCCTTGCCTTCTTTTTCTTGTGTACCAGACTGCCCTACAGATTGGCCATCTGAGGAGTGCTATTGCCTTTAACTTCTAATGGGTTAACTAACGCTCCTTGAGGATGTGATGGAGAAACATACACTCTGGGCATGTTCAGTGTTACACAGCTCCACCTCAGGCAGCTGACAGATGGTGATTTATATCACGAAATATTGACATATTCTGATGAAGTACCCTGTTATTGAGACATTTTGGCAGACCTAATATTTCCATCTCTGTGTAACAGAAACGTTTTCACTGACATTCTTAAGTTATGCTGCTCCACTGTGACAAAATGACATTTTCAGCTCTATTGAGGTACACTTTACATATAATAAAATTTGGTAATTCTATGCATACAGTTTGATGAATCTCCCCCCTTCAAACCCTAAAAAGTTTCCTTCTGCCTATTTGCAGTCAATCCATTCCCCTGAACCCCAGTCCCAGGCAAACACTGGTCTGCTTCTGTCACTATAGTTTTACCTTTTCTAGAATTAAAAAATGGCAAATATAAAGGGAAAAGTGATTTCCTGTTAAGAGAGGTGAAATACTAGCATGACTAATCTTAAGAAAATCTGCAGATATACAGGATTTTATACACTTACATGGATCATGTCTTTTAGAAAGTAAGCAAAGAGAGAATGGTCCATTCAATAAGGTGTGGCCTTTGGTCAGCAGGGGAGCAGGTTGGTCCTACACTCCAGAACTCAAGTAGACAATTTAGGTTATTATCAGGATAATTCAGGTCAAAAGCATCTACATCATTTGGGTTTCAGGCATTTTTTTGGATCTGGAGTTTCTGGCTGATTGGGCTTCTTCACTTAAGGAAGGTTGGTGTAGTAACTTGTTTCATGCAGCCCTGTGCCTAGGGAGAGTGGTTATCAACCGAATACACATGCTGGAGATGGAAATACAGTCAGTTCCTACCTTCGATCTCTGGAATTGGAATGTCTCTTAGAAAAAGCTGCCTGGGTTGCTTGGTATGGTGGCCACAGGATTCTTCTGCCTTTCTCATTCACCTGCCCCCTTAGCATGCAGCTGACTGGAATTGTCTGTCATCTCATTCCCACCATTTCTGCATCTCCCATCATTCAGGGTGTGAATGGCAAGTTAGGTGGGAAGAGGGAAAGGTGATGAGAGGGTCGCTCTCCTGTCACTCCTCCACTGCTGAGGCTGGTTGTCTCAGGGTTCTTAGTTTCATCCCTTCTCCTTGAAGGCTCCACTCAACCAGATCCCACTTGGGTTTTTACTCCAGGGTCTCCATCTCTGCCCCAGGGTGAGCTTCTGTGATGATGAAATACCCAGGAAAGCTTAAATCTTGGTGATCCCTCTACCTTTTGAGCACACAGAGATTGTACCTCTGTCTGGACCTATCTGGACCAGATTACAAAAAGGATGTGTTGTGTGGACTTGGCAGGGGAGGGGAGGGAGGAGCAAGAGGAATGGATTTATTATGCATGCATTTTGAGCTAGGCTCAGTTTTCCACTTTAATGTAGTATCTCTATTTAAAAAATAATCTCTATTTGAACCAGCAGTATGAGGGAAGCAGCTAATATTTAGCGAGAACTAAGCCTGGTGCTAGGCTTTTTTGCTCTTTTATGGATAAGGAAACTGAGGTTCAGAAAAGTTGACTTACCTGAGGTCCCACAGCTGGTAAGTGATGTCTGTTTTCCATCTGTTTTAGGGGAGAGACCCGGTTTGGAAGTTGTACATGGTGACAATGGAAAGGGTCACTCTCTGGAGTCCAAAGAATTACAGAAAGTAGGTGAACACCTGTTCACCTGGGGATTTGTGTGAGGGCTTAGAGTTGCAGGGTGAGGAGGCAGCCATATCTCCTTCACCCTTTGCCTTCCGGAGACCCCTCACTTTCTCTCAGCTTTCCTCTCATTCCCTACCTCAGGAAGCTTTCTTTTGGAGCTGGGGGAGGAGGGTTTCCAGTCTCACTGCCTGGCAGGTGGATGGCGGGCCCCTACTCACTGCTTCTGTGGACATTGTATTTCTGGGAACACAATAGAATACCGATTCCATTCTCCTATGGCATCATTGACAGACACGGCTATTACTAGGCTCCATAGAATGCAGTGTCCAAACTATGCTTAGTCGGTTCACACCATCTGAGGTGTCCAGGCCCCACCTGCATGTTTGTTTGTACCCATTTGCTAAAAATGCAACCTGGATCAGCTGAACACTGAAACCTTTACCTCTGATCCCTTCAATGACAGAGCTAGGGTACCCTGATCCACAGGGGTGTGGTGTAGAAAGGATTCCTGTCTAACCTGGACTCCTGTCTGATCATTTCCTGAGTTCATGAAGCACATTTGATTGTACAGCAAGTTCTCACCTGTGACTTGGTGTTGTATTAGGCTGAGGCTTCTGACATTGATGGAAGGTGGGCAGGCAGAAAAGCCCTTTGTCACGCCCTTATTCCTTCCTCTGAGGTGTGTTAGAGCTCAGGGCTGGGGAGTAGGACCGACAGACTGCAAAGACACAGCAGTTAGTCTTGCTCTGCCTTCTTCCCGTGGCTCAGAATTTGGGATAATGGAAGGGTGGGGACCTGAGCAGTAGAGTGTCTATCATGGTTTCCAAGTGCTGGAGCAATAGTGTTGTGTGGCCCTTGTGTATTTCCATCTATTGGTTTCTTTTGCCTTGTAGTTTAGGAAAACGTATCACTGGACTCAGGGAGGCATCGGCGGCGTTCTCTCAGGGCAGCCACTGTCTTCTGAGCGACTCCTGCTTTCTTTCATGGTAAGGTACCCGTGCTGGTATTAGGAAATTCAGGACCTGCACTAAGGTGAGCAAGCAAGGGGCCTGGGGTACAAGCTCTAAGGTGGCATTCACCATCAGGGACGTGCAAGTACGGGGTCAGCACTTGCACAACCGGAGAATCAGTTCTTCCTTAAATTTTGAGGCTTTCTTGCCTCACTCTAGTCCCAGCCTTGCTAGGAATTTGTATTTCACAGAAATGACCCTCAGCAAAGGCACACATTTCATTAGGACAGGGAGAAAGCCCACAGCACTTTACCCCTTTGACAAAATGGGCCTGTTTGTGTTGTCATTGGTATGGAAAATAAACTGTAATCAGCCGTCTCGGGTCCGATTTGAACATATTAGTTTTCCTGAGGGACATGTCAGCAGGTACAACCCACATGCCAGGGACCGGGGAGACAGCAGCTTCGATGCTAATTTGAAAATACTTCTGTGGCACTTAGCAGGGTGTGATTTTAATTCATTTTTTGTCCCTTGGTAATCATAAAGTGCTTTCAGCCTGTGAATATCCATTTTTGACCAGCATGCTCATACTTCATCTGGGGACCACACTTAATGGCCGTGGTGATGACGAGGTTCACAGGGGAATTGTGTAAGGTACACATATTTGCTTTCTGCAGAGAAACATGCCAGTGAGACTAATTCACATGGCTGTTCTGTACAAGGAAATGTAGATATGAACACTTGCCTATATGTAAGTATGGTTTGTACACATACGCGCAGACAGAGCTAATTTTTGCATAGTGCTTTGGGTTTATCTGTAGTTTTATTAACATTTATTTAATTTTTGGAAAAATTCTATGAAATTTGATGAAGCTACTTAGTGTGATGGAAAGAGCATAGTCTGTGCTGGGTTGCTCAAATTCTGCCTTTGCTGCTTAACTAGCTGTGTGACCTTGGACAGGTTACTTCATCTCTAAATTTCAGTTTCCTCAGCTGTAAAACGAGATAATCACGCCTACCTTGTAGGGTCCCTAGGGAGGATTAAATGAGCAATACATATGCAGTGCCTGGCACGGTGGCTGGTACATAGTGGGAACTCTGTAGATGTTGGTTCTTTCCTCCCCTGTTCCAGATAGGCCAGTGCTCTTTTCACTTTAGCCCAGATGTCCTTGTCTTGACAATCACTGAGTTTTGAGGGGCTGATTATATAAATTGTTCCCCCACAAGCCCGAGTGTGGCAGGGTGATCCCTGTCAGCTGGAAATCGGCTCGGTTTGCAAGAAACCCAGGGTAAAGCGTGTTATCTGATATTTTTAGATTGAGGTCCAGAGGGCTTGGGAGGGGATGTGGACCGGGCCAGGGCATTCCCCCAAGATGTACCCCTGGGCTCTCTCTCTCTCCCCACCTCTAACTGGTGCCGCATCAGCCTTATCCAGAGGAGAGGCAAATTTGTTGCCTCCTGTAGCCACCTTACCATTCCTTGTTGCTCCCCTCTCTGTGAGTGGAAAGTCTCTATTGTTCCTTTCTTTTATCCTAGCTCTTTGCCTCCAACCTCTCTGCTCTTTACCTGGTATCAGAGACCTCCTGACTGCTTTCTGAAAGTCCTGACGTCCCCCTGGCTGCCCTCCGCCCACCAGGATTTGCGGGCACGAGGAACTGGTTCCCTGTTCCTCTTGTCTTGTTGCCTCACTTGAGGCTAGGAGACGCCATCTGATTTGCCCAGTCCAGAGAAGACACTGGAGATTCTGTTCTCTAACCCAAAGCAATGTCAAACAGTGGGGATCACCAGCACGATCAAGGGTCTATTAGGGATTTATTGTTTAGATAGGAAGAACTTTTCATATCCCTCAAGCAGACCCAGTCCTGCCTCTGGGACGACTGGACTTGCGGTTGGGGGATCAGAATGTCTGTCCTGGCTCTGCCATTCACTACCTTGGAGCAGCCATTTAGCCTATCCGAGCCTCGGTTTTCCTCATATATTAAATGGGAAGGATAGTAACAACTGGACAGGATTTTCATTCTATACGAATAAAGAAAGTAGGTAGATGAAAAGGCTTTCACATTGAAGAAAAGGAAGGCATTCATATTAGAGGCTGTTGCAAGCTCCCTCAATTATTCTCATGCCTAGAGGATAAATTTTGGTCAGACGATTTCTGGCCCACACTCTTGGATGCCGACATTCTTTTTTCCCCCTCTAGGAGTTCTCAGGGGGATCATAGGATTCCCGTGCAGGTGGGAATGTGAAAATCCGATCACAGACACGTGTGCGCTCTTTACTTCTGCTGGTTGCTCTCTGGGCTGAGGCTCATGCAGGGGGCCGGCCACGGAGCCTGTCCTGGGGATTTGAACATGGCATTCTCTCTGCCTTGTAGGGACTCTGCAAGGGGCGGGGCACAGGATGCAGAACTGGAGTGCAAGGAGAGACTGCCTGCAGAATGAGGTCAGAGATAACATTAAGGGCAGTGACAACATCACTGTGAGTCTGCACTTAGTCTCTCTTGTTCTAGAAGCCCACTAGCTGCCATTGGGGAACTACCAGGCAGCGGCTCTTAAAGGTTCTTATTAATGAATTTGCCCGATAACTAAAGAGCTACAACTCATTCTATTTGAAGTGTATTCTTCCAAACAGGTAAAAACCTGGCTGTAATGGGTAGAGAATCCAGCAAGGCCATTTCTCTCCTCCATGCCATCACCTCACACTTTCCCTCCCATCCTCTCTGCTCACGCCATCTTCCTCCCAAACTCCCTTCTCTCTCTAATGATCACAGCTGCTTGTGACACCTCTGGGGAGAACACAGGAAGTAGCCTCTCTTGCTGCCAAAACCAACCTCTGGGTCATTTATTACTTCAGAAGATACCTTGCTATTAAAGCGCCAAGGCTCACGTTTCCCCTTTTCCTTAAGGAACAAATTCCATCATAGTCAAGGCCACACAATTAGGTGTACAGGAGCAGAGCAAACCCCTGATAAGGCTGGCCCTCATTTATTGGGACTTCTTACAGATGCCAGTGATTGCTTCTTGGAGCAGCAGCCAGTGTAGTGTCGGATCTCTCTCCCTCTTCTTTCCTTCCTCCCTTCCTTCTCCCTCCCTTCCTCCTTCTCTTCTTTCCTTCCTTTCTTCCTTTCTTTTCTCTCTCCCTCCCACTCCCTCTCCCTTCCCACCAGCAGACATTTCTTTTAAGCACTAGAGACAGAAAATTGCTGGAAAAATGTAAAGAGCAAGAGGGGATATCCTCTTTGCCCCTATAAGCATAAGATGACTTAAATAAGGGTTTCTTTTAAAGATGTAATGATAAGAAAATACAAGGTCATTCATTATGTTAGATTTTAGACATCACTCAATTAAAACTACTAGAATATTGGGAGTAATCACACTTTTCCTTCATAGTATTAAGTACGTCTTCAAAACAGATCAGTTATTAGTCATACTCTTGATTTATTCCTCAAGAGTGTTAGAATTATTTTTATCATTGGGCACAGAGCTCACAAAGCAGCAAAGAAATTGCTAGTGTACTCTCCCAGCGGGCTGTTTCCAGACCCCACCTTGACCTCTGCGAGATTTCCATGGCTGCCCTGTGCCCTTAATGGCTGGCCATCCAGGGATGGGTCAATCAAGTCTCATGCTATCATGGGGGCAAAAACACCATCTGAGAAGCCATTTGTATCATTTTACAGAGAAAAGGGTTAAAGATGGCAAAATATGAGGGCTTCTTAAAGACAGCTAGGGGAACATTACGACCCATACGTATCTGACCTGGCTTATGCCTTGAGACCTCACTAGATACCATCCCTCCTCTCACCACAAAGCCCCGTTCTGTTAAACACCTCATTCAAAGTAATTATCATGGACCTTGTGTTTTTCATCCATCCTTGCTCTTTGCATTAACCTGTTCCTGCATTTATGCAGCTCCTGACCTTTTCTTAGCTTTCTTTGGCATTTCTAGGATCAATTGGTGGATGGGACTACCCCGGTCTTGACTTTTGGCACTGCTAGGACTGGCTTGTCCTCTGAGTTGGCCTCATGCTGGTGGTTCTGATCACAAGTGGGCCAAGACTCTCTTAGCATTGGTCCAGCCTGCCCCGGCCTCCCTGATGGGCAGACCAAAGAGTGGTGTTTTAATGTTAACCTCTGCATTTTTTTTTTTTTCCTCTAGTGACTGGAGACCTGCTCATAGTAACATCCACAAGGAATTTCAACAGTGAACTATATTGAACTGGGGGGATTGCTCTTCCCATTCTAAGTTGCCTTCTACTCCTGTTGTGTTTATATCACATAGGCGCATGAAATTTAGGACTTGGTAACTTCCAGCTCTCCCTGCATCATTTGGCCTGGCAATGGCTGCTAGGTCAGATCTAACTACTAAGACCTCAAACTCAACCCAAATCATAATCTCCCCAAATTTTGTGCCTTCTTCCTATGGTTTTTACAAGGGGCTCTTAATTAATGCCAGTGAGGTGTTTGTAAAACCGAGTTCTCTCATTGCAGACGTGACAAGCCATAATTCGTAATAACGGAGCTACCTTTTCCCACTTGTCTCGGCCTGGAGTGAAGGGGCTCTGCTGTGATTTATTACCTCGCTGCAAAACCTTTGATAAGTGGCCACTAAATGGCTCCTCATTACTCAAAACTCTTCCAATTCCTTAAACTAAAGTCCTCCCCAAACCTCACACAAGCTACTTGTGTTCAGGGAGAAATGAATCAGGGACTTTCTCGCTAAACTATCTTGGCATAAAAAAATATCATAAATGAGAGGGGAGAAAATCTTGTTTGCTAAAGGGCTGCTGGGTGAACTGCCTCTTGGCCTTTTGATAGCATCTTTGAAATGGAAATGGCCAGCTGCCTGACCTTCTGTTCAGTGACCCTTTTTGTACAAAGTCAAATTGCCGCCGCCTCACAGCAGTGATTCACCTATGGACACAAACAGGATTTCTATTTTTTTTCCAAATCTTTTTTTTCCTGGTGCATTTGTTACTGTGAACATTTTTTTGCTATTCACATAAAAGACGTCGTGGTTAAAAAAAAGAAGCCCTTTGCATCAAAAGGATTGTAACTCATAATGATTTCAAAATACTAGGGAAGTGTGTGTCTTTAATTTTGTTCTCCATCTGAGCCTTTAAATGTATTGTAATGTGAAAAGGCCAGTGAAAAGACTATATTCTGGGACAGTTTGGGGTTGTTAATGTTTCTACTCTTTTCTTGCATTTGAAGGAAAATAATTGTCTTGATCGGATTAAAAAGAGGGAAATCATCTGTATCTCACTGTGAACAAAAGGAGAAAAGGAAAGACAAGTTCTGTTTATGTGATTATGGTGACTCTAAGAAAATAAATACCTTTATGTGCTGTCTGTGGAGCAATGTTGAATTGGGGTTAGGGATCTGTTTTACAAAGGAGCCAGAACACTGTCCCTTTGGAGTGTGTTGAAGCCTGTGGCTGAAGAGGCTGTGATGGGGGGAAGAGGGAGCCCTTGGATATCCCCCCAGCGCTCCCTCTTCCTTCTCCTGAGTCCTCTTTCTCCTCTAACAGGGCAGTGCAGAATTTCTTACCTGAGCCTGCGCATCAATGTGCTGTTGGGCTTGGAGAATGCTCAGGACCTGGGCCCTGGGGAAGCTGCCAGGTGCCCATATGCTGCCCTGCCTCAGATCCCTCCAGGCTGCTGTTCTGCCAGGGTGGAGAGATGCCTGCCTCCCACTCACCGGAGGCACATGGGTGACCGTTCTCCATGGGATGGGTAGGCAGAGGCTCACTCAATGGCAAAGGGGAAACTTCTCTTTCCTAGGCAGTTCAAGGGAGCTGAAGAAACTAGAGTGGGGGCTCACATGTTTTTGATGGTGATAGTGAGGTTCTTATTCAACAAATATTTATCATGCCCCCAGTGTGAGCCTCACCCATTAGCTAATTCAATCCCACAATAACCCTGGGAAGTTGCCGAGTGAAAGCAGCAGATTCTGGGGACAGACAATCCTCAGTTTGGATCCTGGCTTGGCCACTTACTAGCTGTGTGACTGCAAGCGCATTATTTAGTGTCTTGAAGCCTCAGTGTATCACCAGTAAACTGTAGGCTAACAGTTGTCTCATGGGGCCGATGTGAAGATTAGGTGAAAAGATGTATGAAAAATTGCCAAGCCCAGAGCTTGGTACATAGTAAGCACTCAGCAAACATTCCTTCCTTCTCCTTCTTCCCACTTAACAGACAAGGAAATGCGGGAAATGGCCAGGTTGGGATTTGAATGCAGAATCTTTTGAAACTCCACAGATGTTCCCTGTGTACCTGGACCCAAGGATGTTAGCTACTCCCTGTGAAATTTTCATCAAGACTTCAAATATGCGTCTTCTACTTTGCTACTGGCTGAAATTGGACAAATATTGATTACAGACACACAGACAAAAGGAAGAAGTGAGAGCATTCCATTCTATCACCTACTTCTTGTGGGGACTATTTCTCTATACCGTATGGAGTTCTCACCCTGTCAAAAAAATAACTTAAAATAGCCCTCAAATAAACCACACTACAGAAAATTGAAAAATATTCTTTTCCACTACTAATCCTTAATCCTTTCATTTTAATACAACACTATCTTTTACAAACAATGATATGCCATTTACGTCTGTATCTAGTCTTACTGTAAGCAGACCTGTTTTCACAAGTCACAATCAGAACATGTGACAGTTTGCAATCTTTTATTAATATTACATCATAAACATTATTTTGGTTGCGGTCTAGTCTTTTTATTTTTAATTTTCATGATTGCAAAAATGTCCCATCCATTTTGTATGATCAGACTTACCCTTTTAGGTCTCAAATTTGCGTAGGCAATCCAAGCATAGGGAGAATGTCAAAGTACACGTGTGGGTGAATACTCTCATTTGCTTTTAGTCACAACTTAAATGATGGTAAATAAGTCATCCAATGTCCCACACAGTGGGTGAAAAGAACAAGGAGTCTGAAGTTTGTGCAAAACATGAACTATAATGGCAAGTTTAAGGTTTGGAAAGCGCCAGTTTATTTTTCCTTTGCTCTTCTCTTTTATTCAGCTTTTTAAAGCTGACTCCAAGCAGAACAGCAATAAACACCCCTTGCCTACTGTGGCGCATCAGCAGTATCTGGTGCCGGAAGTCCTGTTTTCATCCCGATAACCAGATATCAAAGGGGCTCAACTATGTTGGGCTGTTCCTGATAGAGATCTGAACTTTCCGGGGCCTCACTGAGCTAAATCTATGACCCTCATGAGACAGCCATTGTTACCTGTGGAACACAATCTTTCTGATCCCACATGAGGAAGCATGTTCCTTGCAGAAAACAGGTAGGAGTCACCTTTTATGTGCTCTTGCCCTGAGTTCAAATCAGATCCCTATGGGTACTTGAGCTTCTGTCCCTCTGACTTCATGATGGCAAATCATTTGATGCAAGTCAGCTCTTGTGTGGGTCTTTGTAACTACCTTTAGAGAGCTGGAAAATGTTTTTGAATTTCCACAAATATGATTGAATTTTCACAACTTTATATTTCACCCATACAGTTAGGCCATTTACCCAGTCCTTGGATGAACTAAATCTGAGTTTATACCAGCACTTCTCTTTGGCCCTGTGTCTGACACTTAGAGGTTATCAATGTGTATTTTGTTGAATGAATGAGTGAAACTAGAAGTCTGGATGGGGGTTAAGTTCATGGATTTGCTAATACCTCCTCCAGGTACTCATTATAATTATGGATTTAAAAATTTTTGAAAAATTGGAAATGCTGAAAGTTTTGGGAGTATGTGGATTTAGGTCCCTGCCCTGCAGCTAACTCCTTTTATAACCTTGAACAAATCATTTCACTTTGAAGGGCCTCAGTTTTCAGATCTGTAAAATGAGGTCAGCAGAGTATTAGTGAGCAAGGCAATTATCCAGTGTTCTCTCTCTGGGGCCAGTGCCCTTTCTGTCCAACTGGTTGCGTCCCACCATATCTCCATGTGGGCATACAGTGCCATTGGATGATCTCTGTATCTCCTTCTAGAGCTAATCTTCTATGATACCAGAATTACTCAGGATCCAGACTCGAGGCGAAAGCAGCAAGGACAAGTATTCTTAGTGTAGGTAGGATTTGGGTAGATGTCAGCACTGCTGTAGGTGTTGTGTGTTCAGGCTGGGATGGGAGACTCAGCTGATTCCCTCTTTTCTCAGTGATCTTGGGGAGGGGCACTTTTGAGACTATGTGAGAGTTCGTGCATTGATTAAATACGCCAGCAAGACTGATTTTGGACTCCACGATTTCATCTTTAATTTGGATCCTTCTTGTTTATCCATCTACCTATTTAACACTTTTACTTGCATCTGCAAATCTTCCCCCACAAAAATACAAAACAAAGCTCCCCAAAGAGCTTGTCTTCTTTGATGTTCACTGTCTTAGTTTATGCCACCACCATCCACCTAAAAAGCTAAGACAAAACCCCAGGAATTATCCTTGATCTCTCCCTGAATTCATCACCAAGTCCTCCTCAACTTTTTAACCTTTTGTAGATCTCTGAATTTTCTTCCCTTCTCCCAGTCTCCAAAGCTGCCTCCCTAGTCTGAGTTACTGCAGCTTTCCCCTGAGCGCTGTAGACATCTTCCAACTGGTCTCATCTCACCCCTTGTCTCCCTTTGGTATGTTTTCCCCATAGGAGAGACAGTGGAAATGTCTTCCAGATTGGAAACTGATCACATCACCTACCTTGCTTAATCCTTTGCATGGTCAACCCTGGCATTTTGGTTAATGACCAAAATTTTTAACAAGCTCTAAAAGCCTTATGTAGTCTGGCCCTTGCCTGATGAGCCCTTGATCGCTGTTGTCCATTCATGGACCTTCTGTCATGCAGCATGCTCCTCCCCTGTGGTGAGCATGCTCTCGCCCTCCCTCACATCTCAGCCCGAGTGCTCCCTCTTCAGGGAAGACTTGCCTGACTCCTCTCAGTCCAAATGTGTCCCCCTCATCTTAAGCTCTCATGGGAACATGGACTTTTCCTCTGAAGAACAAATGAAGAAATTGAGGCATAGAGAGATTTAGTTAATGTATCCCAAATTAAACAGCTAAGAAGAAGTGAAACAGACCCAGGGTCTCAAGGCTAGTAATAACAAAGAAGTAGGATTCAGAACTGTGTTTGATTCTAAAAGCTCTGCTGCTAACTACTATGCCAGAGTTGGGAAATAGGTTTCACCTCACATAGTAATTTTCATTAATAGTGTTGCCTACAGTGCTGTGATGAAAAGGACTCTGAGGCTGCATCCTGATGCAGTGGAGAAGTCTACCAGGATTGATTAGTGATGCCTGCCATGAGTGAAGGATTGGAGAGAGAAGGTACATAAGACAGGTATTTGCCCCAGGCAAATGCTGCAATACACAATGTAACACTGCCCATTTTGTTTTTTTTTGTTTTTTTAAAAATCAGCAACAGAACCTCCTTACAGGTCAAGAGAGTCAGGAGCAGAACCCAAGTCCCATTAAGAAGAGGTAGAGAGCTTTAGACCACTGGGCTTTTGAAGGGTGCCAGTCAAACAGTTGTGAAAATCTCTCCTATTTCTTACTGGGATGGTTTCTGTACAAACTCTTTTA
Organism: Equus asinus; assembly: GCF_041296235.1. Classification (NCBI taxonomy): domain Eukaryota; kingdom Metazoa; phylum Chordata; class Mammalia; order Perissodactyla; family Equidae; genus Equus; species Equus asinus. Next base: position 144,837,963 of record NC_091791.1, on the reverse strand, counting down.
TCCTCCCTGCTGTCAAGAGAGCTTTGATTGGCATGCTACTGTGAACTCTTGTAGCAGGAGACCAGGACTATCAGATGCAGGAGGTGGACATGGGAGCTTGCTCCAGGACTGTCCCAGGCACACACCTCCAAGATCCCTTTTAACATGGTACATTGGAAAATCAAGCTTACTTTTCACAGTGAGCTTCCAGGAAAGTGAGGGTGGAGGGTGATGTGAAGTGAGGCTTCTCCCACACATCAGGTTAGGCGTACAGCTTCTAGCCACTTTCTCCTCAATCCACTTGGCTGGCATCTCTTTGAAGAGCTGGGATTTGTCTTACACATTTCTGCAGCTGCCCTGTAGTATCCAACACAGGACTTGCCCACAGCATTTCATGATTGTTGGAGCCATTTTACTTGTGGAAGGTTCCCACTTTCTCAAAGCAAAAGGCATTGCCTTCCTTGTTCTCCACCTAATGAGTTCTTTTCTTTGTTTTTGTCTACTGCCCATGATCTGACACTGGTTATTCATGCTGAAGGTTTAGACAACTTTCTTGCTGCTGTAGTTAAAAGCTTTCTTTCCTCTTAGGCAGGAGGCTGTACCAAGGGTATAGAAGCATACTCAGCTTACCTCAACTGAGAAAGCACAAGCAAGTGCATTTGTGCCCCCTCTCATGGTCCTTGCCTTCTGATATCCATATGAAAGGGATAGAGGCTGTACTATTTCAGTATTCTGGTTCAAGATTCTGGGTTTTGGTTCAAGATTCTGGCTGGTGAGGATCTTAGTTCTTGTCTGTCTCCTTAAATCCCTGCTGCTTTCACACTGGTATGTGACTTTTAGTCAATATCTTCTTATTGGACTCTAAATGTTGGCCTGCTCCTGGGCAGTGTTCAGTTGACTACTGTTTGCTTTGCTATTTACTCTCCCTGGTCACCTCATCTAGTCCCATAGCTCTTGATGTTGTATACAAGTTGATGATGCCCAATTTTCTGTCACTAGCCCTGAATCTCAGATATTTATATTCAGCTGCTGCTCGACGTTTCCACCCAGGTGTCCAACACAGCATTTCAGATTTAAAGGGTCCAGAGCGGAGACTTTGATTTCACTTCAAATCTGTTTCCTCCTCAGTCTTCTCTTCTCAGCATCATCAGGTCAAAGATCTGTTTTTCCTTCACATTTCACATCTAGTTCAACAACAAGTCTGTCAATTATACCTTCAAAATATACTCCAATTCTGACCCTCTCTCACTACCTCCCCCATTCCCATCTTAGTCCTCGCTTCCTTTCTTTCTTATCTAGACTAGCAGTAGCCTCTTCAGTGATTTCTCTACTTATCCATTCACTGATCTCTATTTTATTTTCCATATAGCTGCTAGAATGATCCTTTTATTTTGATTTAGACTTTGTTTTGTAGAGCAGTTTTAAGTTCACAGCAAAATTGAGTGGAATGTACAGAGATTTTTCCATACACTCCTTGCCCTCATGCATAGCCTTCCCCACTATCAACATCCTCCACCAGAGCTGTACATTTGTTACAACTGATGAACCTACATTGACACATCATTATGGCCCAAAGTCCATAGTTTACAGTAGGGCTCACTCTTGGTGGTGTACATTCTCTGGGTCTGGACAAATGTATAATGACGTGTATCTACCATTATAGTGTCATACAGAGTATAGCTTCACTGTCCTAAAAATCCTCTCTGCTCTGCCTATTTATCCCTCCCTCTCCCCAGCCCCTGGCAACCACTCATCTTTTTACTGTCTCCATAGTTTTGCACTTTACAGAATGTCATATAGTTGGAAGCATATAGTGTGCAGCCTTTTCAGATTGTCTTCTTTCACTTCTTTCATTAATATGCATTTCAGATTCCTCCATGTCTTTTCATGGTTTGCTAGCTCATTTCTTTCCAGTGCTGAATAATATTCCATTGTCTGGATGTAGTACAGTTTATCTATCCATTCACCTATTGAAGGACATCTTGCTTGTCTCCAAGGTTGGCAATTATGAATAAAGCTATCATAAACATCCATGTGCAGGTTTTTGTGTGGACCTAAGTTTTCAACTCCTTTAGGTAAATACCAAGGAGCACTATTGCTGTATGATATGATGTTTAGTTTTTTAAGAAATCGGCAAATTGTCTTCCAAAGTGGCTGTACCATTTTGTATTCCCATTAGCAATGAATGTGAGTTCCTATTGCCCCACACAGAATGATCTCTTAAAAGTGTAATATAATCATGTCATTCCTGTACTTAAGAGTCTACAAATGGTTTCCTAACTCACTTAGGGTGAAACCCAAAGTCTATCCTAGCTTACATGGCCCTAAAAATGTTGTCCTTTTCTATTTTTTTAAACTCTCTTACTCCTCATTTGCCATGCTCCAATGACACCAGACTTCTCTCAGTCCTTTAAGCACACTAAGTTCATTCTTGCCTCAGGACCTTTGCACTTGCTGCTCCCTTTCCCTGACATTTTATCTGAAGTAACATGCCAACCCCACCATCTCTTTACTCCATTTTTCCTTCATGGCACTCATCTCTTCTTGAAATTATGGCATATATTCATTTGTTTACTTGTTTATTGTCTTTCTCCTCCATTACAATGTAAACTCCATGAGGGTTGGGACTTTGTCAATTTCCCCAGGGCCCAGAATAGTGCTAGCATGCAATAAATGTTCAATAAATATTTATCAAATAAATAAATGGATGGATTTGTAATCCACATATCATTTTCTCTCTCTGGATGGCAATTTTTTCATCTGGAAAATGAGAGGTTGAATTAGATGACTTCTGAGGATCTGTTTGGTTCTAAAAACACCAGAAGCATGTAAGTAATTAGCAATTTGATAGTAAGTAAAAGAAGCCTAACTTCATTATGAGAATAGGAAGAATATGTTAATACTAATATCCCCCTTTCCCCATTTGTAATTGCATTTTCTTTATTATTTTGATCAAAATGTTTTTAAAATCCAATTGTGTGTCCAGCATGGGGTTAGGAAAAACTCTGAGATCCAAAACGTATTTTAAGCACTGATGCTGAAGTCATTCGGAGTTGAGGAAAGACAGCTGTGAACTGGAGAGTTTTATCAGGAAGACAAGTTATGCTTTGGGTTAGAAGGTAGGTAAATTTTATATTTGATCTGAGAATAGGTAGGCAGCTTTTAATGGTTCTTCAGAAGGGAGTAGCATGCTAAAAGTGTGCTGCCTGGGAAGTTATCTGTGGACCCCCTACCAGGATTGAGCTCCCTGACCAGATTTTTGAACTACTTAGGGGTAGAGATGTGCTTTTTTGACTTTGTGTTGAAGCACAGTTTCTGTCATATGCTAGATGCTAGAAGATTATTTATTAGATGAAATTGTGGAGGAAGTTGAGCCTGAAGTGTTAAGAGATGGGAGCCCAGCAAGGATTACCTGTTGCATTGGCTTCTACACATTGTCTTTGCTATGAGACGGGCAGCTCCAGTATCCTCACTGGCTGGGGAGGAGACTGAAGGTGAGGTGGGTTCACTTCTCAAATCCTATAATCACAGCTTAGACTTGAATCCAGAGCATCCTGCATTCCATGAGGGCTTGATGCAATAGGACCTGGTCTTGTAGCCAATACACACGCTCAGCACACAGATACTTATATGCCAGCCCCTTCCTGAGTTCATAATTACAACATAATTCAATCTGAAGTTTTTTCCCATAAGGAATTAGTATTCTATTCAGTAGCCACCCAGATTGCAAACAGTGAAAGCTCACCATCAGGAGCTTGATTGAATGACCCACCTGGAATTGTTTATACTTCATTAACGCTTTTCATAAATCATGAGTTTGACAGGTTACTGGCATGGACTTTCCAAATCTCATAATTGTGTTTTGTTTTTCCCTTGCTTCATCAGTTTCCTTTCTCAGGCTGACAGCTTAGCAAATGTTACTAGAATTACCAGCTACCGCAGTGACCACTTCTGGTGTGAGCACTCACTGTATGCCCAGCACAGCTGGAGGGGTCTGAAGATTTGCGCTGTATGCAGTCTTGGCTTTGCCATGTGTTAGCTGGATGACCTTGGCAGATCTGTGCTGTCATGTCTGTAAAAAAAAAAAAAAGATAATATATATAATGGTAACTATTTCTTAAGGCTGCTGTGAGGACAACATGAGATAACATGGGTAAAGAATTTGGTGCAGTGTCTGACACACAGTAAGTGCTGAATAAATGCTAGTGATTATACTTATACTATTAGTAAGCCCTGAGAAGATTTGAGCATCGAGAGGCTGGAAGGATCTCAAATGACCAGCCCCTGAGTTGTAGAGTGACAGTTATCACCTTTATGTCTATTCATAATAGGTGAGTTTAGAGGAAGACAAAGAACTTGAGTTGATCAGGGTCATTATTTGAATTCTTTATCTTGCTTGTTTGGGAAGCCAACCCAAGATTGTGGGCTCTAATGGAAGTATAGAGAGTAGTGTTTCCTATCGTTAGATTATAACCTCTCTAAAGGCTTGCCATCTACCACAGTGGCATTCAGCAGATCAACAGACTTTTGACAACTGTCTGTTGAATGACGAATGGATAGAGAAATGAGGCAAAATGGAAGATAATTCCATTGTTTACATCATGCTTTACTATATATGTTTACATTTGTGTATATATATTTGCTGATTAAAAAAGTAATATATGCTTCTTATAAAAAATTGAACAAAATGAAAATATGTAAAGAAAAAAATTCCCTTGAAATTCCACCTCCAGAGATAACTATTGTTAAGGATTTTTTTTTTTTCAGGAGTATTAGCCCTGAGCCAGCTGCCAATCTTCCTCTTTTTGCTGAGGAAGACTGGCCCTGAGCTAACATCCATGCCCATCTTCCTCTACTTTATATGTGGGACGCCTACCACAGCATGGCTTGACAAGCGGTGCCATGTCTGCACCCAGGATCTGAACCCGTGAACCCCGGGCCGCCGAGAAGTGGAATGTGTGAACTTAACCGCTGCACTACTGGGCTGGCCCCAAGGATTTTTTTTTTAAAGATTGGCACCTGCGCTAACATCTGTTGCCAGTCTTCTCTCTTTTTCTTTTTCCTTCTTCTTCTTCTCCTCAAAGCTCCCCAGTACATAGTTGTATATTCTAGTTGTAGGTCCTTCTGGCTGTGCCATGTGGGTTGCTGCCTCAGCATGGCTTGATGAATGGTGCCATGTCTATGCCCAGGATCAGAACAGGCGAAACCCTGGGCCACTGGAGTGGAGCATGCAAACTTAACCACTTGGCCATGGGGCTGGCCCCCTATTGTTAAGGATATTGTATCTATTTTCCCTGATTTTAAAAAAAAAGCATATACTAACATATATGCATTTTATAAAAATGGGTTCAGACTGTTCAATCCATTCTATGATTTATTTGTAAATTTAGCTGCATCTTAAGAAAGTTTTTCTGAATCAGTTCATATAGATGTACATTTCTTTTTAAGGGTTGCAGAGTTTCTATTGCATAATTGCATCATTTATTTATCCACTCCCCTCTTGGTGGAAATTTAGATTGGTTATAATTTTTTCTCTATACTATACAACATTTCAAGGAATGTTCACATATCTATCTTTGCCTTTTTGGGAAAAGGGTTCTACTGGAAAAAACCCTAATAGTGGAATTGCTAGATGGAAGGATGTGCACATTTAAAATTTTGATGTCATGCAATGTGCTTTCATAACTTCCTTTGAATCTGGAAATGTGGTCTGTGCCAACCTGCAGTGTCCCCACCTGGGACAACAGGGTGAGCTGCTCATGCCAGCCCTCAGCCATTTTTACGGTAATAAGGGATGCTGAAGGTGGGTCCATAGGATGTTTGTAGGTTGTAGCTGAAGAAGATTCTTCTATTGGCAGTTCATCCTCTTGGACCAAGTAGCTTTATGGGGCAGATGTGTATAGAGGGGTAAGGAAGGAAGGAGTTGCCTCTCAGGAGTCTAAATAAACCAGAAGATGAAGAAAGAGCAAAGATTTCCGATAAGGTAAGACAGCCTGGTGTGGTGCCACATTTCTATAGTGTGTCAATAGCTGAGTTGAGAAACAGAAAAAGTATTCCCCATTTGTGTGGATCCTTTTCCTATCTCAGCATCCTTTTCCCATCTGCCCTTGACCCCAGACCAAGACTGTGAAGTTTTACATCCAGAAGGATGAACGCTTCTGGAAATCATGACAAAACCGAACAATGGAGACTTCCTTATTGTGGCGACGATGGGCGGGGAGAGGAGGAAGGGCCGGGTCGGGCTGGCTTTGCGGCGCTGGCTGGGATTTTCAGGGTGATTTAGTGGGGATTGATTTGCAGTGGATTCTGCAGCCATTGTTTGTAATGTGCTTTGCCAGCTCATGTACCTGGAACCTTAATCGTTCTAAATTAAACTATAGGGACCAGACAGCACACATTTCAATCAAAATGACAAAATATTGCACCAAATCCCCTAGGGAGACCTCAGCCCCTGCTAGGATGGGCTTGGCCACAAGGGAAGAGGGAGAAGGAGCTCTCAGGAGGACATCTGATTAGAGTCGAACAGGCTCTGTGCTCTTTGTACACAAGGTGAAACCCAAGTGGGCCACCCCAACTGGAATGTATGAGAATTTGAATAGTCAAAGACCGTAACTGTGGTTTGTACTAGGCCATTTACCTAAATATTAAAGAAATGCAGCTCTGAACTTAATTGCCCTGTATTTCGTATATTAGTGTTGATTTTAAAAAATGAGATGAAATGATACTTGGGTTGGGGAGAGTTCTGATTATACCAGAAAAGCTGCAAGGAATTCTCAGGGCTTATTCAAATGCGCAGAAGCTCAGTTTCTTCTGGCAAGAGGCTGCTCGTTTTCCTTTTATTGTGCCTTGTCGGGATGTGCCTTTTTAAGTCAATGTGGAACCTAGGAAATGAGCTGGAGTGTGGACAAGCAGCTTAGACTGCAGCGTTCCTTGTTGCCTGTAAGACAGTTACATGATTTTTCGCCTCATCCTTTTCTCAAAATGTGACAATGACCATAACTGTTAAGACAGATAAACACCACAACCTACCTCAAGTAATTCATTTTTTGACATTTAGAAATATAAAAAAAAAGGTAATACAGCACACACGCATAAATTCAAATAATATCAAAAGGCATAAATGAACAGTAAAAACTAATTCTACTCCCTATACTCTTCAAAATCCAAAGGTAACACTGTTGATTTTCTAGTGTCTTTTGCAGCATGTATCCGTTTTACAGAAATGAAATCATACTTATTTATATTGCCTTATTCCTTTTTTTTCTTTTTGGATTCAACAGCATATTTTCCCCACTTAACACGTTGTGTAAGCTCCTTTTCAGGAGTAACTCTAACTTATTCTTTTTAATGGCCATACAATATTCTATTCTATGGAGGCCTGATAATTTATATAGTCCTCTGTTGTTGAGCGTTTAGGTCATTTACGGCTTTTACCACTGTAATTGTTTTATGACTTTGTAAACACATTTATTCACAAGACAAATTCTAGCAGTGCTGTTGATGGGTCAAAAGACGCTCACAGTTATCATTGTGCTAGGCGTTGTTGAACAAGGGTACGCCAATTCACACACCTGCTAAGAAGATCTGAGAGTGTATGTTTACCAAGAAAACCACGCAATTGAAAAATAGACACATGTAGGGCAAAATTAAGACTTACAGAACTATAAATACTTCAATATCTGTCTTAGCCTTAACTATTGTAATCCCTGGTCCTTCCTCTCTTTATTGTCTATGACTTTGTGCCTTAGTTTTTACTTCAGGCAAATGTCTTCGTTACTTTTAGGCCTGTTTTCTTATTTTACCAATAATGGGGTCCTCCAAGGTGTTGGGCTCAGCTAGTTTTCCTTTGCAATGTGACCCAGAAGCGGTCTGTTCTCCTCAGATTTCATGCAATCTCTTTTCTTGATTTGGGCCCCCTCTTGGACTTATGCACAGATCTCTGCATGGAATCTGTGCCATGTCCTGGAGTTTACGTTGCCATTCCCATAACTTCCGACACAGCCACAGGCCTTCTTTTGTCAGTTAACCTCAATTTTTATGCAGCGAGCACTGGTTAAGAACCTACTGTGTGCCAGGCACGGGATCCCTGCCCTCTGGGGGCTCACGGCTCACTTGGGGAGACAGACATACAAAGAGATGGCTGCACCCCTCTGGTGAGTGCAAGACAAGATAGAGGTGTTTGCTAGATCTTTTCGGATCAGAGAAGAGAAAGCATTTAATTCTGTTCAAGCAGGCCAGGGGAGGCCTCTTGAAGGAGGTGGCAATTGAACTGAGGCTTCAAAGATTGACACTTGTTTATACTCAGTAATTCCACCTCAGTTATATCCTAAAGGAGGTCATGAACATGCACACAATAAGGCAAGCATGGATGTTCATTATAGCATTGTTTGTCATGGTGAAAACTTGGAAGCAAACTAAATGCCCGCAATAGGGAAATGAATAAATGTGGAATAGCCAGGTAATGGAGTAATATTTAGCCCTTAAAAGAAGCGAGCCAGATTTATGTGTATCATTATGGATAGATCTTGGAAACATCATGTTGAGTAAAAAAAGCAAGCTGCAGAAGGATGAATACAGTATAACATATGTCATTATAAAAACATAGAAAATAATATGCAGGTTCAGGGATATATGCGTGTAGAGTAAAAGAAGGAATTCGTTAATAGCAAGAATAAACACTAGCCTCAGGACAGTGGGTATCTGGGCTGAGAGACACAGAGGAGAATGGGATTGGGGAGGAGAAAAAAGGGGTTTTCACCTGCTTCTGTAAAGTTTTATTTCTTTAAAAATGATGTAATCAAGTATGGCAAAATATTCACATCCATTAGACATAAGTGGTGGGTACTTTGGTGTTCACTTTAAGATTCTATGTATGGTTGAAGAATTTAATTAAAGAAGGATGAATAGCATTTCCATCGATGGATAAGCCAGGGCCCTCTGTGTTTGTTTGAAGAGGCAGTAGTTTTAGGATATTTGCCGTGGTAGGTTAATTTGAGCAGCATTCTTGGACACGTTTTACAGAAGGGAGAGAGGAAACATCTCTTTGGGGTGACTTCTAGAGGTTTTGAACTTTGCTTTACGGACCCCTTGAGATCCTAGAGCCTCCCGCCGTGACACTGCTAAGGTGGGAGGGAGGAGAGCATTTACCAGGTGGGGCTTCTCCCCAGCCAGAGCAGACTCACTTACGTTTACTGTATTTGTTTGCATATTCATGTAAGGTAGCCTTTGAACAAAGGTTCTGATCCTAAAAAAAAAAAAAAAGAATTTGAAAACACCTGACTTAGGTAATCCCTTGCCTGGGTATTTGTTTTCATCCTTTTATTTTGCAAATATAGGCTCCACGAAGTTTGGCGTGGGTAAGCTTGCACTAAAGTGAGTGGCTGTCTGTCCAGCCCTCCTTCTGACCTTTGTCCAGTTCTGGCAATCCCTACTCTCTCTGCATGTTCTTTGGTCTCTGAGATCTCGTCTCATAAGCATCTTTAGTGTCTCTGATTTTCACAATCGTGGGGCTCCTTTTAGTCTGTACCGTGTATTCATCTTGTTTTCCTTCATAGCAAAACATGCAAATTTCCTGGATTCACCCTCTACTTTTTTTAAAGAGTAATATTTTATTTTTAATATATAAGAACTTCTTTTTTTTAGCTTTATTGAGATATAATTTGTATACAAAAAATTGCGCACATTTAATGTATACATCTTGATGAGTTTGGTCATATGTATATATCTGTGATACCATCGCCACAACCAAGGTACTAAATATATCCATCACCTCCAAAAATTTCCTTGTGTTCTTGTGTGTGTGTGTGTGTGTGTGTTGGTAAGAACACTTAACATTAGATCTGTCCTCTTAACATATTTTAAAGTGCACCACACCTTATTGTTAACTATAGGTACTCTGTTGTACAGCAGATCTCTGTACCCTCCACTTCTTGCTGCCCTCTGCTGCATCCGCTCTTTCTCAGGAGCTCTGCCTCTGATCTATTCCATCTGATCTGCAGCCTGATCTCATTGCCTCTGGCCCTTGCCCTTTATTATCTGTCAAACACACTCTTGCAAAGTAATTTTCCTCTGGCACCATCTTAATCACATGATGGTGATCAAGACTATTACCTTGATCCAAAAACTATTAATAATTTCCCAACTTCAAAATGAAATTTCTTTTAAATAATTACCTCCCCTAGACAGGCTTGTCTACATAATTTCTTCTTCCCTTGATCCTTCAATTCATTCCCTGCTCAGCTACCTTGCTACCTCCTTTATCTAATACCCAACAGTCTGGTCCACTCAACAGTCAGGTTCTCGTGTAGTGTTGACAAAGCCTTCTGGATCTAATGAGGCTGCTAAACTATACTCCAATATTTGTCACATAATACCCCTACATGCAGAAGATATTGAATTAGTAATTTAGTTAAATTATTATTTGCCGTTGTCCATTGTACCGTTGTGCGCCATTTGTCCACATGAATGCAGTCTATTGAGGTTATAATCTGTTTAGTGCAGGAGTAGTGGCTGACTTGTTTCACAGTGCCATTTGCTTGTGGGGCCTTAATAAATAGTCCTAGGTCATGAGAATAAGCTTTGTGTGTGAAATTTGTAGACCAGTGAAGTTTTATTGCTCTTGGTGAATCCTGGGAAATAGCAAACTCTGGGACAAATTTCTTTATAGTGGAAATTATAAATATAAAGTCTCCTTGGCATAAGAACTGTTTGTCTTCATTTGTCCAATTGATGAAGCAAGTCAATGCGACTTGGGCTGCTTTGTAAATTTGCTAAGCCTTCAGGATTGTCCATTTAGAATCACTTAGGTTACAAAGAATGCATTATATATATTTTCATGTTTATTGACCCTAACACATGACATGGTGCCTTGGCTGCCTAGAATAAATCCCTCATTGACTTGACTGTTTGCATCAGTAAATTAGGGATTACCAAAACTAACATGGATTTTACCAGGTACTATATTGAACAAACTTTAAGGCTAGCATGGATTTCTTCAATGCCTTAATGGCCAAAAAGTTTGTCTACAGGCATGGTGTGTCAGTTATGCACCTATAAATCCCTGACTTTCACCCTCTGTCTCTCCCTCCATTCCTGCTAGACAAAGAGGCAGAGTTGGATGCCTCTCCTCATCCTTTTTTCATACTAGTTGTAAGAGGCTGCCTGGCCTCGCGTATCCTCAAAATGATATGGGTACAAACACCTTGATTATAAATTCCTTGTGGATGGATTTGGGAGCTATCTATGCATGCAGTTCTATTCAGTCTAAGACATGGCAACAGAGAATGTTGCAGGAACTTCGATCTATGATCACAAGCTTACATTCTCCCCAGCCTACTTTTTTTCTTAAGGTATAATTTACAAACAGTAAAATTCTCCGTTTTTAGTATATAGTTTTACAAGTTTTGACTAATGTGTAAGTCATGTTACTACGACCACAATCAAGATATAAAACAGTTCTATCATTCCAAAGAATTCCCTTTGCTTCTTTATGATCAAACCCTCTTTCCACCCTGAGGTAACCACTGATGTGTTCTTTGACCTTGTGTTTTGCCTTTTTGAGAATGTCATGTAAATGAAATCATACGGTATGTAGCCTTCTTTCATTTAGCATATTGCATTTGATATTCACTCATGTTGCTGAGTGTCTCAGTAGCTGTTTCCTTTTTATTGCTGTATAGTATTCCATTGCATGGTATACCAGTTTGTCTGTCCATTCAGAACTCAAATTTCTAGTTTGTGGCGATTATGAATAAAGCTACTATAACCATTCAAGTACAGTTTTTTTTATTTTTGGTGAACAGACGTTTTCATTTCACATGGGTAAATGAAATGGAATGGGATTGTTGTGTTATATGGTAAGGTATATTTAACTTTGTAAGAAACTACCAAACTGTTTTCCAAAATTGTTGCACCATTTTGCATTCATATCAGCAATGTATACGGGTTACAATTATTCTTATCAGCATTTGGCATTATCAATTAAAAAAATTTTTTTTAGCTATACTGGTAGGCATGTAATGGTATCTCATTGTGATTTTAATTTGCATTTCCGTAATGACTAATGATGTTGGACATCTTTTAATGTGCTTATTTTCCACCCATATATCATCTTTGGTAAAATGCCATTTAAATCTTTTGCTTGTCTTTTAGTTGGGTTGTTTGTTTTCTTCTTCTTAAGTTTTGAGACCTTTTCATATTTTCTGTGTACAATGTCCTATATCAAATATAAGATTTGCTAGTACTTTTTCCTGGTCTGTGGCTTATCTTTTCATTCTTGTAATAGTGTCTTTTTGTTCTGTTTTGTTTTTTGTTTTTATTTTTTGTTTAATTATTTTATTGAGGTCATATTGGCTTAAACATTGTGTACATTTTAGGCGTACGTTATTGTATTTCAGTTTCTGCATAGACTGCATCATGTTCGCCATCAATAGTCTAATTTTTTTTTTTGGTGAGGAAGATTGGCCCTGAGTTAACATCTGTTGCCAATCGTCCTCTTTTGCTTGAGGAAGATTGTTACTGAGCTCACATCTGTGCCAATCTTCTTCCGTTTTATGCAGGATGCTGCCACAGCATGGCTTGACGAGCACTGCTAGGTCTGTGCCTGAGACTGGAAAGTGCATGCCCTGGGCCACTGAAGCAGAGTGTGCAAACTTAACCACTATGCCACTGGGCCGACCCCCCAGTAGTCTATTTTTTATCCGTCACCATACATACGTACCCTTTACCCCTTTCGCCCTCCTCCCACCCACTTCCCCTCTGGTAACCACTAATCTGTTCTCCTTATCCATGTTTTTGTTTATCTTCCACATATAAGTAATAGTGTCTTTTGAAGAGCCAAAATTCTTGATTTTTAAGATGTTCAGTTTATCAATCTTTTTCTTTTATGGATTGTGCTTTTGCTCTTGTATCTTTGCCTAACCCAATGTCACAAAGATTTTCTCCTCTGTTTTCTTCTAGAAGTTTTATAGTTTTAGGTTTCACAATGAGGTCTGATTCATTTTGAGTTAATTTTTATATGTGGTAGGAGTGTAAATTGAAGTTTGTATTTTTGCATGTGGATATACAAGTGGTCCAGCACCATTTGTCACAAAGACTGCATTTTCTCATTGAGTTGACTTCGCACCTTTGTCCATAATCAGTTGACCATATGTGTGTAGAGTATCTGTTCTGTCCCATTGATATATGTGTACCCTTCTGTCAGTGCACACTGTCTGGATTGCTGTAGCTTCATAGTATATGTTAGCGTCAGGTAGTGTGACTTTTCCAACATTCTTCTTTTTTTTTTTTCAAGATTATTTTGTTCACTCTAGTTTCTTTGCCTTTCTATTTAAATTTTAGAATCAGCTTGTCAATTTTTGCAAAATATCCTGCTGGGACTTTTATTGAACTTGTGTTGAACCTGTATATCAGTTTGAAGAGAATTAACATGTTAATAATATTGAGGCTTTCAACCCACAAACACAGTATCTCTCCACTTATTTGGTCTCTGTTTATTTCTTTTATTGGTGTTCAATAGTTTTCAGTATACAGATCTTGCACAAATTTTGTTAGATTTATGCTTAAGTATTTTATTTGTTTTGTGCTATTTTTAAATGATATTATGTTTTAATTTTCAATTTCCAGTGGCTCATTGCTATTATATAGAAATACAATTGATTTTTTGTATATTGATATTGCTCAACTCACTTATTAGTTCTAGTTGCTTTTTTAAAAAATACACTTTATTTTTTAGAGCAGTTTTAGGTTCACTGCAAGACTGAGAGGAAGGTATAGAGGTTTCTCATGTACTCCCTGCCCCAACACATGGGTAGCCTCCCCCATTATCAACATCCCCGACTAGAGTGGTCCATTTGTTATGACTGAAGAACCTACTTGGACACACCATCACCCAAAGTCCATAGTTTACATTAAGGTTCACCCTTTGTGTTGTATATTCTATGAGTTTGGACAAATGTACAATGACACATATCCATCATTAGGGTATCATACAGGGTAGTTTCACTGTCGTAAAAACTCTCTGTAGAAATCCTCTGTGCCCTGTCTATTCATCCCTCCCTTTCCCCAACCCCTGGCAACCACGAGTCCTTTTACTGTTTCCATTGTTTTGCCTTTTCGAGAATATCTTATAGTTGGAAGCATATAGTATGCAGCCTTTTCACATTGGTTTCTTTCACTTTGTAATCTGCATTTCAGTTTCCTCTCCATGTCTTTTCATGGAGATTTTCTTTCAGTGCTGAATGACATTCCATTATCTGCATGTACTCATTTTATTTATCCATTCACCTACTGAAGGACATCTTAGTTACTTCCAAGTTTGGCCATTATGAATGAGCCAGTTATAAACATGTGTGTGCAGGTTATTATTATTATTTTTTTGGTGAGGAAGATTAGCCCCGAGCTAACATCTGTTGCCAATCTTCCTCTTTTTGCTTAAGGAAGGCTGTCACTGAGCTGATATCTGTGCCAATTTTCTTCTATTTTGTATGTGGGATGCCACCATAGCATGGCTTGATGGGCAATGTACGGGTCTGTGCCCAGGATCCAAACCCGTGAACCCAGGCTCCAAACCCAGGCTGCTGAAGCGGAATGCATGAACTTAACCACTATGCCACTGGGCTGGCCCCTGTGTGCAGGTTTTTGTGTGGACATAAGTTTTCAACTTCTTTGGGTAAATACCAAGGAGGCTGATTGCTGGATTGTATGATAAGAGTATATTCAATTTTGTGAGAAACTGACAAACTGTCTTCCAAAGTGGCTGTGTCATTTTGCATTCCCTCCACCAATGAATGAGAGTTCCTGTTGCTCCAGGTGTTCACCGGCATTTGGTGTTGTGAGTGGTCCAGATTTTGGCCATTCTAATGGGTGTGTGGACTTGTAGTAGCTTTTTTGGCAGATTCTTGAGGATTTTTCCATGTAGACAGTCATGTCACCTATGAGGAGAGAGTTTTATTTCTTTTGTTAACAATATGTATGTTTTTATTCCTTTGTATTGTTTTACTGCAGTGGCTAGAACCTCCAATATGATGTTGAGTATGAGTAGAGAGTGGATAACCTTGCTTTGTTTTCAACCTTAAGGGAAAAGCAGTTAGTCATTCACTGTTGAGTAAGATGTTAGCTGTAGATTTTTTGTAGATGCTCTTTGTCAAGTTGTGAATGTTTTTTATGCCTAGTTTTTTAAGTTTTGTTTTTTTTAAAATCAGGAATAGATTTTGGATTTTGCCAATGGGTTTTTCTGCAACTATTGAGATGACTATAGGGCTTTTTTCTTTAATCTTTGATATGGTAAAGTAAGTCAATTCATTTTCAAATGTTGAATCAGCCTTGCATTCCCTGAGATAAATCCCACTTGGTCATGATGTACTCTTCTTTTTATATATTGCTAGATTCAATTTTAAGTATGTTGAGTATTTTTGTATCTATGTTCTGAGGGATATTGGTTGGTAGTTCTCCTTCTGCTGAATTCCCCATCTGTTCATGCATGCTTTCCACCTTTTACACTTGAACCTTTAATGTGTCAATCAGAATTATTTCAAATTCCATGTCTGATAGTTCCAACATATGGGTCATATCTGAGTACAGTTCTGTTCATTGTTTTTTCTCTAGACAGTGTGTTGTGTTGTTTATTCTTGCTTCCTTGTGTGTCTCATACTTTTTGGTTGAAAGCTGGACATCTTTCTAATGTAGGACATTAGAAGCTGAAGTAAATATTTGTATGGCCAAAATGGGCATACCTCTTTTTTTCCCTAGGCCCTTAGTGTGTGTGTGTGTATGAGTCAATCTAGTCAGGAGTTGATCAGGATTTTGTTGTTGCTGTGGTTACCCTCAGTGCATCATAGATTTTACAAATTCATTTCTCTAGTATGAATTTGTGTTTAGATTGGTGCTAAGCTTCTGGAAGTTTTTTCTCAATGTTTTTGTTCCATCCTCAGCCTTAGGCCGTCCAGTGAGCCTGCATTTTGGAGAGTTTCTCTCTCATGCGCTTGTTTCTCTGCTGTTGCTTGCTACTTGATTCTTGTTACTCTGGTATCGGAGTAGTGGGATGGGAAATGTTCTGTTTCCATGGTTCGGCTTCAGTCTTTGGCAGGCTCTGTGCTCTTGAGTCTTGATGGTGGGGTCTTCTCAGTAATCTTGTCCCTTCCCAATGTTAGGGATCTTTAATGGTTTGGGCCTGTCTTGTTTCCTGCCTCTCCCCAAGAGATAGAGGTTTTTTCTCTTTCTTTTTCCCAGCTGCAGTGATCTTCACCTGTGCCCTGTGGGTGACTGGTTTTATTGCCCTCTCCCCAACAACTTAAAGTTTTTGTTCCTTTGGGGAAGACTGTGGGCAGGACATTGTGTTTTTCCTGCGGTGGCGACTTCTCTCCTTTTCCAGGCCTGTACCACTGAGGATGGTTTTCTCTGGCCTCCCACTCTACACTAGTCTTTCTTGTGAGCACCTATTGAGGCCTGTGAAGAACCTGTGAATGGGTGTGGATTTCCCTATGTCTGTGGCTTCCAGAGGTTCCATGGTCTCATGCTGGCCCACTTTCAGCCTTTAGCAAGTGGTTAATAATTTTAGCTGAATTCTCCTTACCAGCTTGTTTGGTGGCCATTGTCTGTCCCAGGTAAATCAGAGCTTGTGTTCTGTTTCTTCTTGAAGACACTTGTCTCTCCTTAGATTTCAGGCTTCTTATTTGCCCTGCAACCTCAGCTCTTGCATGGGTTCAAGAAAAATTATGATTTTGAATATTATCTGGCTTTCCCCTCATTGTAAGCGTGGGGGCAAAACTCTTTCAACTTTCTACATCTTAAGTGGAAACTAGAATTCAGCATGTGTTATCAATGAAACTACAAATCCTCTCCTATATAGTCACTACCTAATGCTAGTTATTATACTTAATATACAATCGTTTTTAAGAATTTTGTGGCCACTTTACTAAGAAGGCCAAAATCCAACCAATCAACAAATATGGATTAAAGAGAAAATCTGTGTCTATTAAGGTATTAGGTAGTAGATTTTCATCTGAGAGCCCTTTTTCCACTGGATTGGTAGTAGCTGCCTGAAACATTTTGTTGAAAAGGATCGTGAGGCAAATTTGGATTTTGTGCCTGATTGCTCATGTCTACCATAAACACAGGATGGCCAAGGGGAGCTTTTATGGCATACATCTACTTTCCATGATTAGGCCCTAAGGAAATGGGGAGAGTAGGGATGAGTGGGTGAGAAGTGTCTCTAGAGAAGCTATAGATATCGTTCTTAACCAAAGAAACTTGTGGTTTAGTTGGAGAGGAATGATGTGAGCTGGTGCAACAGTTGCAGACAGTATACAGTAGAAGTTTAAACTGTGCAGGGATAGGAAGATGACAGATTTTGGGAAAGGGAGAGGTCCTGGTGGGCTTTGGTGATCCTGGAAGTCATATTCACTCAGGAAGAGGGCCCAGAAGACCAGTCATGGCCAAGAAAGTGAGGTCAGGTCTGAGAGTATTGAGTTCTGGGTTGTGGAGCATCTCATGAGTAGAAATGTCCTGTGAAGGGAGAAAGACCACAGGAGAGAGGTTTGGCTGGCAACATCATCAGAAAATTGATAATTAGAAGCAATGAGAGGAGACGAGCTGACAGAAAGAGCGAGTGTCTATGGAGAAGAATAAAAAGTGAGGGCAGGCTTGGTTGGGGTTGGAGCAGAGCTGGGAGAGCTACCTTTAGAATGGGGAGAGGAATTCCTGGTGAAGGGGAAAGTGCTGTGATGGCTGCACAACAGCTGATATCTCAGTCTCCTCTTCATCCTTCAAGGCCCAGGGGAATCCTTCCTGTCATGGCTTTCCTGATCTGCTCTGGACAGACTTAGTTGTTCTCCCATTGGTTCCCCAAGCCCTTTGAGCGTACTCTTTGTGCAGCACTTACTACATTATATTATAGTTAGTGGGGTGTGTGTGTGTGTGTGTGTGTGTTGGCTTTTTATTTTGTAAACGACTTGAAGCCTTGGGCTATGTCTTATTCACTGTCTCTCACCACTCACTCACATAGATTTTTGCGCATCACCAATGCTCAGCAATGCTTGTGGAGTTGAATTTAAAAGTGACATATCTGGCAAGGTATCTAGAGAAAAAGACTTGGGTTTGACAAGAAATTAGTGAATCGTGACTTTCGAGGGAGCAGTTTCAGGACAGTGATAGAGACCCTTTTGAAGTTCTGGTTTTGTTCTGCTTGAGGGTTTTAAAAACCGCAGAGATGTGGTTATCACTTTGAATCATCTCCCTGCAATCTTTCTACCTAAGCAAAAAATATTCACATCTATTTGGAAAGTGCAGCAATTAAAAATACTAATGGATTTCAAATTTCTCTTAAGAAAATCTTAGGAACAGAGAACATAAAATTTTTTGATATTTTATGAGCAATTAAGTAAAAATATTTGCAAATGAATATTAATGCATAATTGTGGAAGAAGGGAACAGAGTAAAGTGAAATACAGTGCAAAGATCAAAATGGTATTTAGAGGTACATTAAACCCCCAAATTTTCTCCAGTTTATAGTGGTTTGACCTGGAATCATAGTGGTCAGAGGAAACAGAGACCAACTGGTTGGAACTCCTTCAGCTTCTCCCTGCATTCAACAAACTGTCGCCAGATGCAGCATTTCTCCTCCTATGGAAGACGAATCCCTCCACTGTTTCCTGGGTCCTATTCCCTACGTCTCTTCAGGGATGTGCTCTAGTGATTGTCCACTCTACAGTCTCTCTGTCTCTGTTGGCTCTTTTCTTTCAAATTCAGACATGTTCAAATTTCTCCCACTTTTGAAACAAAAACCCAATCATCCTGGATCTTCTGTTCTCCTCCTTGCCCCATTTGTCCTCATCCCCTTTTCCAGTCAGACTCCTGGAAGGAGTGCCCTACACGCCATGTCTTGACTTCTTCTAGAGTAATCACTCTTCACTGAGCAACACGAGATCTCATCTAGTCAGATATTTACTTGAGTGAAGACAAGTTACTGAACTAAATAACCTCCCATGGATGATTAAACCATGCAGTTAAGTGATACTAATATGCTCATGAAATTCAACGAGACATTCACATATAAAATGACTTTTAAGAACATACCCCAACCTAGGTTGCAACAAATGGTCATCACATACGTTAAAATATGAAATTTCTAAAAAGCAAAACCTTTCTGTTGGTCTAATTTTATAGTTAGAACATTGTGCCTAAATTAGGCATTCAAAAGAGATTGACACCTAATTCAACTGGAAATCATTATTCTCTAGACATATGTGGTTTAACAGAAGTCTTGCGGGTTTAAGACATTTGCAATTACACGATTAAATTAAAGAACTTGAAAAACTGAAACTCTTACAAGTTAATTAGCATTGACGGTAGAAGTGCACAGAAGGAAATAAATAGAATCTGCATTTGGCTAAATGATAAATTGAAGCCAAAGGGAAAAGTGAAAGCTGTTTGCTTAGAGTGCTTTCCAATAAAAAAGGGATACTCTTTGGGCTTTGAAGAAGCATCATTTTGGTTTTTTCAGGATCAGAAATGCTGTTATCAGGACCAAGGTCTCAAGAGAGGGCTCCCTAACTAAAATATTAGAACCATGAACTAGTAAAGCTCTGAATTCATGGTTTTCACTACATCACCTCTTTGAGATTTGCTGGCGTCTCTGCAGGGAGCAAGACTTACCTTTAATTTTTCCATGTCTGTTAGGAATTTCACCAAAAAGAACTGACTTCTCTCCTTTTTTCTGCTCAAGTAGTTTAGGAAAATGCAACTGGATCCTTCTCACAAAATGGTGGACTCCTTTTGCTAAAATGTCTCTGAACTGTAAGAAGCTATTGTATACAACTGTGCAGGTTGTACACTGAAAATAACCAAGAGGGTTGACCAAGTCCATGGTTGGACTACATAGACCATGGTGTTTGTGGTACCCCTGGAGTTATGCAACATGGTGGCCTTGCAAAAGCTATGGAATGGGGATTCACATGGAGGATAAGCTTCTTAGGGATGGGATGCTGAATGCAACACAGTTCAGATCATGCTAACTGCTCATAAGCTTTTAATTGCCATGTAAAGGGGTTTCAAGGACCTGTAATCGGCTTGGTGTGGGTGTTCCTTATTAACTCAAATGAGGAAGACAGGAAACTACCCCCAAAGGCTGACCTAGAATGGACTGCCAGGTGTCATGGCCTTTATCACTTATTTAGTGATTGTATGCTAAGTGCCAAATGCTGTGTTAAGTGCTTTTAGCTTTCTCACTGGGGTGATATTATACTGAACCTATAACAAGCTTCGTGGATTTGGAAAACTGTAATAGAAGAATGGCCAGAAAAATTGTATTGAAATAGAAGAATTGAATTTGAAAAAACTTCATTTATATATATGAAAATCCGTTTCTTAAGGAGCACAATTGCTATTTATGTTTTCAACGTGTGCTGAAGAAGATCGTTAGCTGCAGTGTAATGCTTTCTTTTTTCAGAAGATGCCAAGTGGCTCAGTGAAGTAAAATGGGCTTCTGTCCCTCTGGATACAGAGGGATGGCTTGTGTGACCACTGGAAGTCCCTTTGGTTAAGCTCCATGGTTTAATGATTCTTTGGCTCTGGACCAAACTCACATAATGTTCAGACCATAAGCCTCCAACATTAGTTTTAAATTTAGCCCAGACTTATGGAATCATTATCATCCCCTCTTCGGATTCTTAAAGTGCAGACAATCTGTCTGAACCAGAGCTGTAAGTCCATGAAGCCTACAGGAACACAGGTTAGGATTAAAAAGAATAAGACCACTAAATTATTGCGATGTGTTCAGTGATTTGTGTGTTGGGCCGTTATCTTTAATTGGGAAGAGGCTTACTTCTAAACAGTTAAATTTTTAAACTATTTCTTTTTTTCCTTTGATAGTTCCCCAGTCTAGACTTCAAAGTTGGAGAAAACTGAGTTGCTTCCTGACCCCACCACTCACTAGCTTTGTGATAATAATAACAATTATAATAATGATAACAGTCTTAGAGGACTTGCTATGTGCCATGCACTGGGATAAGTGTTTCACATATTATCTAATTTATTCCTCACAATTGCTCTATGAGATGGGCACTTTTATTATTCCCATTTTATAGATAAGAAAAAGAAGGCTTAGAGCGTGCATACTGATCCTGGGTTAGAGTACCCTTGCCTCAGTACTCCTGGATAAGGAACAGCTTAAGACCAAGGGCAGCAGTTAAGAGCTCAAACTTTGGAGCCAGATTGCCTGCATCAGAATCTTGTCCTCACTACTTACTCAAGGGAAAGTTACTTAAGCTTTTTGTGCTTCAGTTTACTTATCTGTAAAATGGGGATAATAAGAATAATAATTTTATCTTAAGGTCATAGAGAGATTTGAGTTGGAGAATAATTGTAAAGTGCCAAGAACCTTGTCTGTGGGACAGGTCCAGTAAAGGTTAGCTCTTGTTACAGTAGTGCACCGTAAGGTTGAAGAAGACAGTTTCTGGGATTGGCCACCAGCAGTTCCAACTGGACCTGGAAATTTATTTATACTAAACTGTGGATGACTGATACTGGATCAGTCTTTGAGTTGATGTGGACTGAGAGAGAGCATATTCTACACCTGGAGTGGGTTCTTTTGGTGTATGTGCTGCTCTCCCTTTTGCCCAGGACACCATTTGCCTGTTTACTTGTTCTCCCCCTAGGCTGGCTCCATAGACCCCTTGCTCCTAGAAGCCAGGGCTTATGGATAGCGGTCAGGAGAAGGTGTGAGGTCACAGGCACAACCAAGCCAGAACGACTGCTCTCCAGAGCAGTGTGCTACAGTGGTGAGGATGGAGGGATGAAGTGGGAGTCACTCTCAGTGTCTTCACGAATGGACCCACATTTCTGCAGTGATAAGGGCACAATATAAATGACAGTGTCTCCTACTCTTTGTGACTTGACTCTGTCCTGCCGAAGTTTAGAAAGGAAGCAGAATGCATTGACTCCAGGGCGACAGAAGGTTGTGAGTGTGAGGGTGCACATTCTCCTCTCCAGAGAGACTCTGGGCTGCCGCTCTTCAATCAGTCCTTTTCTGAGATTCTCCTCTTCTTTCTCATCATCAGGCATTGAAGACTCTCTGCTTAGTCCTCTGGCTACTTTCTTGGAAATGAAAGGGACTGATATGTGCCACCTTTCATGTCTTTGGAGATGGCGAGAGGACAAGGAGAAAAGAATTTGAGGGTAAAAAAGACACTCTTCACAAATTTCAGGCTATTCCCTAAGGATGGCCTGGAGCCTTCTCTTTGTGTGTTGGTGGGGCATCTTAAGATCCATCAGAGGTGGCTACTTGAAAGTAGGGTGTAGAGCAGGGCTTCTCAAGCTGGGCACTATTGCCATATGGGGCAGGTTGATTCTTTGTTGTCGGGGAGCGGGGCTGTCCTGTCATGTAGGATATTAGCAGCATCTCTGGTCTCTACCCATTAGATGCCAATAGCACTTCCCATGGTTGTGAGTATCAAAAATGCCTCTAGACATTGCCAAATGGCATAGAGGGAGCAGCAGTTCTTAATTACTTTCTCTGAGGTTGCAATGGTTTAGAATGAAGTAGGCTGACTGTTTCAGTCTGAGTCTGAGAACTCACTCAACAGGTTCATTCATTTAACAGTATTTATCCAGATACTCTGCTGTCCGCATGTAGAAGTTAGTCTCAGTCTAAGCACATGTGTGTGCAAGCATTTGTGTGCATGTGCGAATGTGTGTGTGTAATGCATGATGCATGGTACTCTCTGGAAAGTACCTCCCATTCTAAAGGGTTACATGGGACCACAATTAAAACTGTCCTACCCACCCAACGGGGCTTTGGATCAAACGTGGAAATATTTGTGATGGAACTTTATAAACAAAAGAACAATGTTATGCATTGAAATCAAGGATTGCATCATGGATGCATTCTCTTCAGTACTGGGCACCATGTGGGCTGGTGCCAAGTCTGACCACCTCCAGCAAATGCTGATTATGGTGTCTTTGTAAGGAAAGCAGGACCGTGGTCTTCCTGTTAAGTTTCAAGGGTCTCTACTTTGCTCATAAAGCATCCAGGGGCATCTCCTTTCCTTTGAGCAGCCAGAGAACCTGCCTTCCCATCCTTGGAATAAGAACTGGGGTGTTGTAGTTCTCTCTGACTGGTTGTGACACTCACAGTGGTCTAGGCCGGGTGGTGTGGCCAAGGAGTGGGATTGCCAACTAGGATTAGGCTGTGGGTATGGCAGCACTCCCTGACGTGGAGGACCAGGTCTGACCTGGGAAGTGTCAGTCAAGGGGGCTGCTGCCTGAAGTAGATGTAGGGGGAATGTAATTCCAAGGAGGGGAGCGGCACCTGGATGTGGAGAGAGCTGGAAGGTAAGTACAAAACCACACTCAGGGTAAGCCGGGAGCTGCAAAATCAGATAGTCCATTCTGTCTTGGGAATGGGAGCTGGCAATATTATTCCAATGTCAGAGCCAGGAAAACAGGGCTTGAGAAGGAGCCAGAAGGGTGGAGGAGCAAGCAACTCTTAGATGGTTTTAGTGAATAGGAACAGCAACCTAAAGCGCCTTCTCGCTGGGTGCTAGTGCCTGAGTATGGGTGTGACGGTTGGTCTAGAGGCCCAGAGATGGGACAGGCAGACTGGAATAGGAACAGGAGCTGGAGGAGATTTTCTGCTGTGAATTTTTAATGGCAATACTTAGGGATGAGGCCCTCATATATTCATTCAATCAATCAGTCATTCAACAAACATGTGGATGCCTACTATAAATGGAGCACAGAGCCAGGAACCATAAAGGGTACAAGGAAGGAAAGACCTAAACCAAGCAGCGGGGAGTCTGGAGTGGGAAGGTGTGGCATGCACACAAATCATGACCAGAGGAAGTAGAAAGTGTTAGGAGTGTCTGGAGGAGGGAAAAGTGATGAAACATGTAAGTAACTCATGGTAGGATTAACAATCATTTAAAATACTGATTGTCCACAAACAGCCCAGGAAGATGGACAGACAGTGTGTGAAGGTAGCTAAGTTAAACATACTGAGCCTCAGATCTCACTCTTGTTTCGTTGCTTAGTCTAGATGGAGGTTCATGGCTTGTCCCGATTTCTATGGCTTTTGATTGTTGGCTGGGGCCCTCCAGAAGGCACTGGCTTCCAACAGCTACTAATGGCTTGTACTTCTCTCTCAAAGGTTACTTTCTGCCCAGTGGATGCTTTTATCATAGGTAACCCATTCAGGGAAGCCCCTAAAATGTAGAACTTGTGGACAGGCGGGGATTTTTACTCAGAGACCCACCTGGATGTGTTCGAAGATTCCATCCCAGCCAACGCCAGTGACACATGCTCTGCACGCGAACTGCCGAAGAATTAGATTAAACACTTTCTCTTGGCCCTTCATTCTTAATAGCATTTGTCTAGACTTCTCCTGCAATCTCTCCACAAAATAACAAAAATATTGACAAAAATAATGGAAAAGATGGCAATTACCCTGCCTCTAACCCCTCCCCGCCTTAGGTTGTCACCACAGCAGATAAAGCCTGTTTTATGGGAATCCAACCTGCTACCACAATTCCTAAAGTAAAGTTTATTTGCACAGAAAAATAAAGGCAACTTTTTATTTGTCACCCTGCTGAGAAGAAATATGATTCCTGTCCTCTTGCTTCATATTAGCCTTCCTTTTTCCTACACGTTTTCATCTCGAGGTGTCTGGTCATTTCACTGTAAAGAGGATTTCTGCTTTTCACCTTACCTCTTGCTGTTGTGACATTCCAATTTCCAAATGGCCGGTCACCATTTGCCATCTTTTTTTTTGGGAGGGGGCATGTTCCGAAGTTTAAGCATACAAGACTCTGGCCCATTTTTTAAAAAGCTCGCTAGGTTTCCCACGCGATCGTGGCTCCTCCGGAAAGCTATTCTTTGATGCAGCAGCAGCAGCGTCGGCATTGATCAGTGGAAAGTTCAAGGCGGCCACTCATCAAGCACAGCTTCAATACCAGATTCCAGACAAGGTCTGCAATAAGTAAGAGCAGTAACAAAGAATCATATTTCCTTCTCGCACAGAAGATCAGCCATGACATAGTTCTAAATTTCAGGGTTTGGGCATGGTGTCTTCTGCCTGCACTGCAAATTGAAAGCAGGATAGCGTTCCTCTCGAAGTTACATCCACGCGCAGTTAGCCATCCTTTCCTTAGAAACAGAGTCAAAACATCATTTTGAATTTTGTAGGTTGATTGGGGATTTTTCAGTTTGTGCACTGTTTATCGTTTGGGTTGTTCAAATAGAACCTGCGTTGTTAAAAAGACGTGTTTAGATTTTCTCACGTTTATTTTAATTGACTCATCTCCCTTTCCCTTCTATCCACTCTCTCCCCAATAATAGTGGTGCCATTTCCACGTGAACATATAAAAAGAACAATCTTTTGCTCTAAGTAAATAGGGAAATTTTTTTTCTCAAATGGCAGTGTGATAAAAAATATACACCCTATGAGTCCCTCACGGATTATTGCTATTGATTTCTTTCCTTGAAACGTGGAAATGTTACCAGATGGGGTGTTAGGACTAGGTGTGTCAGTGCAAATGCAGTTTATTGCTTGTTGACTGCAAATCAGTGAGAACCTTCACTATTTGTGTGCTTGCGTTGCATGTAAAGGTGAATTTTAATCCCAAACCAGTCCTTAGATAAAGCTTTGTGCGATGCAGTAAGTGACATTTTTAGTGTAAATTTATATTTGAAGGAAATAAGCTTTATGGCAGACTCACAACACATAAAGATTTCAAGGATTTGTTCTTTCTTGCTCATTGAAACTATTGCTGTTTTAAGTGAATGTGATCAGTGAAATTTACTCATCACAGTCAGGTTTCTGTCGTGTCTGTTTTCATCTCCACACCCTCCGCGGGCTGCTGGTTTGAGCTTCCTCTGGGTCCCCTGCTCAGGGAAGTGTGAATCGAATTGCTGCAGGTTTCTGGAAGCTGGGTGCCTGTGTGTAGCACGCAGCCACAGAGCCTGACCCTCAGGGACCCACCCATTAGGAAAAAAAAGGCTGACCTTCTGTCGCTTCCCTTCTCCTCCCTTTTAATGATTCCTTCTCTATCCTTTTGAGAAGATCTTTCCAGCCCTTTGACCCCTGTTAGAAGGGGAAGGCTTAAACAGCTAAGAGTACCCTCAATCTCAAGGCTTGCCAAAGAAAGCTCAAGAGGCCTTTTAGGAAACGCCAAAAGACAGGAGCCTCAGTTCTCAGTGCATTTAGAAGGCAGATCCCACCCCACCACCATTTCCCTCCTCATTTATTTTATAGAAGCCACCAGTTTGTACGGGGGGAGGCCGCCTGCCTCCCACCCTCACTTGTCAGTGCCACCAGAATCGACATGTTCGGAGAGCAGCTGACTTTTAATGATAGCCCTTGGACTCTGTGAGAGCTGTGGTGCAATTTGAAAAAGAGCAAGGAAAATGTGTCTGACGTGGGTCACTAGGTCACTACTTTGTGGGCTCCGGATCTGGCTTTCGTGTTCATGGAAAAACAACCATTGCTGGGTAGGTTGCTGTCCTACCCTAAGATAGTGAACACAGATTTCTGAAAGGAGGACAATTGTGGGTCTCCAGTGCCTGCTCACACTTTCTGATGTGACTTAGAGTCATACAATTGAAATGGCAGCTAACACTAATAATATGGTGTTCTCAAGTGGTAGACATTGTTCCAGAGACTATGATATGATAACGTATACTCCAAAATTTCATTCTATCCTCAAAAATTCACACTACAACTCTGAAGGTAGGAACCAGGAAACCCAGGCAAAGAGAAGATAAATGCAGTTTTATCACAATAAGAAACTTTGTATCAGAAATTCAGCTCTGCCATTTATTAATAGCTCTTTAACTTGGGTA
Source organism: Equus asinus (assembly GCF_041296235.1). Taxonomy (NCBI): domain Eukaryota; kingdom Metazoa; phylum Chordata; class Mammalia; order Perissodactyla; family Equidae; genus Equus; species Equus asinus. The sequence goes on along the minus strand of NC_091791.1, from coordinate 144,811,155 downwards.
AATCACTTAATCTTTCTGAGCGTCAATCTTCTCATCTGTAAAATGGGCATTGTTAATCCCACCCCCAGGGTTATCGTGAGAATGAAATGGGATGCTATGGAGTCCTGGGACCAAGGATCGCTACTTCCTTTCCACTCTCTCATCTCACCCCTCACTCTTCTCCAACTGCCCATCTTTCAGAGGTACCGACGGGGAACAGCAAAAATAGAGAATTTTAGGCACTCTGCCCAGACAAAGGGGTGATTTTCAAAGGCATAGCTTACTTTCCTCCTTCCAGGAGAAGCTATAGACAGTGTTTTATCTGTGTCACAGAGAAGAATCCACACCCGGTTGCGTAAGTCAATTACAGTTGAGTTGGGAGTGGCTGAAAGGTTTAGGTACTTGACTGCCTGTTAAAGGTACTGCTGCCATGCTACTGTAGGAAAGGGAGGAGTAAAAGGAGGACTTAAAGGTTCATGTTCTCATTCAGATTAACCAAGTGACCCCCTTCCCCTGTTCTCCCTATTTTATCTTTAATATGCACATACGTGCCTGTGTGTGTGTGTTCCCACCCAGGATGCATTCACATGTCACTTGCAATCATGATTTATTTACAAGTAATAGTATCCCAAGAGCTTAAAAATATTTCCCTGATTATAAAAGTAATGCATGGATATCATATAGACTTTGGAAATATAGAAAAATATAAAGAAGATATTAATTTACTTACCCAGCACACAGAAATAACCATTTTATGCAGCGTATTCTGGTGACTCCTAGTTTTTCTATGTAGACACGCACATATTTAGCCTATAGACTACTTTTTCATTTAATAGTATATTCTGAACATTTCTATTTATTATTAATGTATTAGTTAGTTACTAATGCATAATAAACCACCCCAAAACCTAGTGGCATAAAACACAGAATAATTACCTTTCGGAGTTCTGGGAGTTGACGAAGCTCAGCTAAGTCGTTCTCGCTCAGGGTCTTTCATGCAGTTGTAGTCAGGTGGTGGCTTGGGCAAATTATCTGAGCTTTACTTACACACGTCTGGTGCCCGGTCTGGAGAGACTCAAGCAGCTGGGTTTCTTGGACATTTCTCCCATCTCTAATGTGGTCTCTCTTGCATGCTGGCTTCAGTGTAGCCATGCGCCTTGTATGGCAGCTCAGGGCTCTGTGACAAGTGCATGTTCGTAGAGAAATGTCAGGCTGAAGACAGCTCACCTTTTATGACCTGGTTTTGGAAGTCACACAGCATTCCTTCTCCCACATGCCATTTACCAAGGCAATCACAAAAACCCAGCCAAAAGCCCACAGAAGCTCTGCCCTTGAATAGACCTCTGGAATGTTTGTTAGTTTCCTATCACTGATGTCACAAATTCAAAACAACACAGATTTATTACCCTACAGTTTTGGAGGTCAGAAGTCTGAAGTGGGTTTCACCGGGCCAAAATCGAGATATCAGCAGGGCTGTATTCCTATGAGGCCCTAGTGGACAATCCATTTCCCTGCCTTTTCCAGCTTTAAGAGGCTGCCTGCATTCCTTGGCTCATGGCCCCTTTCTCCATCTATGAGGCCAGCAGCCCAGAATCTTCAAATCTCTGACCGTGACCCCATGCTCTCATCATTTCATTTTCTTCTTCTGACTTGGATCCTCCTGCCTCCCTCTTATAAGAACTCCTATGATTACATTGGGCTCACCTGTATAGTCTCGAATAATCTCCCCATCTCAAAATCCTTAGCTTAATCCCATCTGCAAAGTTCCTTTTACCATGTAAGGTAACATATTCACAACAGGGATTAGGATGTGGATATCTTCGGGGGCCCATTATTCGGCCTGCCACGGTGGGAAATGGGAAGGCTCTGGAAGAGCATATGTGACCAGAAATATTATTGCAGTCATTTTTGGAAAATACAATGTGACAAAATTAAATAATTTCAGTGGTTGCATAGAATTTTACTGCATGACCATCACCATTTACTTAGCCTTTCTTTATTGTTAAGCATATAGGGTGTTTCCAATACAAAAAAAACCCTATAGAGAACAAACATTACTATAAATAAGTGTTTGTGGAAATCTCTGATTATTTCCTTAGGATAAGTTATTAAGGATGAAATTATTATATAACAAATAAGAATATGTATAAATTGCCAAATTGCTCTTCAGAAAGGTGACACCAGTTTTCTAGCAGCATTATCTAAAAGTGTTTATGTTTCTGCATCCTCATCTTCATTGAATATAAGGATTTAGAGAAATCTTTGCAAATTTTTAGGCAGAAAACATGATTTTGCTTTTATATCAACTTTCTTGATTATTGGTAAGGTTAAACTTTTTTTATATGTTTATTCATGATTCTGTATTTTCTTCTTTTGTTCATTGGCTGTCCATAATTTCATTTATTTATTTCTACAGGCTGCTCATATTTTTCTTATTGATTTGCAAGAACTCTTTATATATAAGATATGTTAAACCTTTTCTCATCATTTGATGAAAATAATAGTTACAGTTTTATATTTTATAAAATAAAATATATTTTCCTTTGTTGTTTGTTTGTTTCTTTCTTTTCATAATTAAATATTACTTCCCTTACATAGATCAGATAACTATTTACCCATAGTTTCTTCTTGTTGCTTTTTGAATTCATTTTATCCTTCTGGCTGTTTAAGTGATATATTTACATATATATAATATATATGTCATAGTTTATCTTAACTAACAGTGTAAAGAAGTAGATGATGAAAGAGAGGAGTACAAGCAGTTGATTTGATTTTACTAGAAATAAATTACAAGCCTATTTACTGTCCATCTGATTTGGTCAATTCCTAATTATCTATGGTAAAGGGGAGCTAGGAAGAATAAGGATAAAATATACATGTACTGATAATCTCCCAACCACATTTCAGGACATGTCTGTGCTCAGAAACCTTCTGATGGCCTTACATTTTGAGGGCAGAGCACTTTAGGTGTCTTTCCATGATCACATCACAGAGATCAGTGATTCTGTGGTCTATGTGGGCAATCTTGTTTCCACGAAAGAAAAAAATCCTCTCCTATGGCATGTAGATGAGCTGCTTTTCTCCAGAGGAACTATGGCTGATGGTGTCTCAGGTTAGAGATTGGCTCATAGGCCTAATCTCTAACCATTAGAGAGTTATTCCTATAGGATAAGTCCTTGTCTTTATGGGAAGTGCTTTAAGAATAACCCCAGACAGCACTGCATTGCTTTACGAGGAGTCATTGGATCTGTAGACTGAGTATATATAAAGTGGATGAAAGGATTACCTCTTTCTGGGAGGGCGACAGAACACTGGAGAGAATGTGAGGGAATGAGGGAACCCAGAATGGTTATAGGGTGGCATGAAGGGGCCAGAGGAGGGGTGTGGGCAGGTACCTGTACAGGTAGGATGATCTTGGGGGCTGAGTCAGATCAAAGACAATGCTGCAGTATGACAGAGTAAAAAAAACAAAATATATTACATGCTGAGTATTCATAGCTCCCATCCCTTTCACCTCCCCCACCATCCTCAATTTTGTCAATTTCTTTTTGGTACTTTATTTTGCAGTGTAAGACTAATGGGTGGACACATATTTTTGAAGGCCCACTGTGTATTGGGCACTGTGCTGGGGATATAGCAGTGAACAAAACAGACAACAGCCCTTACCTTTATGGAGCTTGCACTCTGGTGAGGGGAGACAGAAGATGAAGAAGTGGAAGATATAGTATGTCAGATGGGGATGCATGCTATGGAAATAGAGAAAGCAGGGAAGGAGTGTGGGGGTGTGGAGTGTGTGATGGGAGCATGCACTTTTACCCGGCATGGGCTGAGGAGGCCTCACAGCGAACGTGGCATGTGAGCAGGGGCCTGAGGGAGGAGCAAGAGTGGACCAGGTGGACATGGAGGTGAAGAGCATTTCTGGGCGGAGAGAACAGCCAGGCCAAGACGCTGAGGCTGGAGGGCACGTGGCTCATTGAGTGCACTCTAGAGCAGTGAAGGAATGAAAGGATAGAGGGGAAGGAAAGATAAGAAAAAGGAGTCAGTGGGGGCTGGACACCTGAGAATTTTAGGGGAGTTTTGGGTGAAAGAAAGAAATATTTGGGTTAGGTGCCACATGTGTGGGATAAAGAGAGATGTGGTGAAAGGGATTTTAGAAAGCTTCACTGTGTGCTATGGATGGCATCTTTGGGCGACTTCAGGAACTATTAAATTACTTCATGCAGGACTGGACTGCAAGGTGCTTGAGCTTTATATAGGTTACATGAAATAATCCAAGAATTTATTATTATGATGGAGAGACAGTATTTGCTGTTGGATGAGCAGAGAATGTAGTCAGGAGAGCTGGAGTCGTGTATACATATAACGTGAAAGGGTGGTGATAGGAGAGATAGCAAGAAAACTGTAGTAGGGAGAGTCAAGATAAATGGGGTAGAAAGTGCTAGATGGCTTAGGAAGTTATTCCAGTGATGGGCCCCATGTCAGAATGGTCTTGTGGTGCTTGATCTTGGCTGACAGAGGCCTGAGCTGCTCTAAAGAGCTGAGCTGGCTGGCCGTGGAGGAGGGCTTTGGGGGATAGGAGTCTAGGTGGTTGGGTCTGGCAGGGTGGGGCGGTTAGAAGGCAGGGAGGGCATAAAAGAAGCCCTCAAAAGGATCTAGGAAGACACAGCCTGTACAGCTTGGCTTCATTTAACTAGGCGTCGCCTAACTGACAGACGCCTATCCAGGATGGTGAGCCTGTCTTTCTCCAGTTCCTACCACAGTGCTCAGTGCATTGTGGGTGCTCAATAAATATTTTTTGAATGATGAAATGCAGTGAATGTGTGTTTGCTAGACTAACTTCTATCTGTTTTTTCTACCTCTGGGCTTTCCTCCATCCTAGTTTATAACCACGTCTCTTTAATCTATTGCTATTTATTGCCACTATGACAATGTTTCCTTATTTTGTCCCTTCTTTTACCTGGGTAGCAGTTGAATGAAAAGAATGTGAACTTTGGAAAAACATAGGCTAGGATTCAAATCCTAGCTCTGTGTTTTGGGCAAGTGACCTCAGTTTTCTTGTTTGTGAAATACAGATAACGTTCCTATGGTTAATTAGATTATAGTTAAACAAATATTTGGTCTCCTTTTCCTCCCCCTCCCCCCATGGGAGGAGTATACTTTCCCACCCCATTGATGTTGGGCTTGGCCATATACCTTGTTTGGGTCTCATGGTTAGTGGAATGTACTTCCCTGCACTTTGATTTTGGGCCTGGTTATGGGATTTGCTTTGACCAAGGCTTAAAGAAAAGGCTTAAGATGTCCTTCTGGAGCTGTGCTTGCCTTCTTGTGCTTCTGAATTTTGCTAGGAGAATAATATGTCTGAGTAGCTACTGGTCTAAGGAGGATGAGACTGGTGGAGCAGACCTGAACCCAACCTGCAGTCAAGTCTCGCTTAGATCAGCCAAACTGCAGCTGACCCCCTGATTTGTGAGTGAGCAATGAATCTTTATTGTTAATTGTCCCTGAGTTTTAGGGTGGCCTGTTACACAGCATTGTTGCATATAACTGACTGAGACAATGCCTTTTCCTTTAGGTTACTCAGTGTTGGAAATCTTGGGAGATGACTACTTAATCCTGAGTGAAGCATTCTGTCTGCTTCCCAGTTAACCCAAGGAAAGGCTCCAATTTCGTTACTGGAGCTACAAATCAGCTGGGGTGGTTTGGATCCTTTCCCTCTGACGTGCCTACGACTGAACAACGGAAAATAGTTACATCTGGCACCTGTATGGCCACCAAGAATGTGAAGTTCCATGAGATTTAGTTTGCCAAATCTGAAAAGCCTTGTCAAAATCTTTACTTTTCTTTTAAACTTCTCTCCTTTCCAGATCTATCCCTTATTGGAAAGGAATGTCTTTATTGTCTTTGTCTTTAGACAAGGAGGTTGCTCCTAGTACCCTGATGGCTGCCAGCTCTGTCTGATACAAACCATTCTCAAATTCTTCAGGAAGGGTCTGTATCCCCTGCTTGGAAAACAGAATTATAGAATATGGTGACAATAACTCAAAAACAAGCTTTTAGAATAGACATCTGAAATTGTTGTCATTTACCTGCAATGATGCAGTGGTGCCTGTGCAAGTTCATAGCCTGTTTATCTGGACAATCTCCACAATTATTCTTTCTTTCCCCAGGCCACTTTCATTTCCTCCTCTTAGGTACCAGAGCTAGGAGCACAAGTTGTGCAGTTACTACCTTTGCAACACTCGTATACAGCCCCATTAACACTTCTTATGCATGTGCTTACCTTGCAATTTTCTGTTTTCAAATCTTCATTAGTCATCTTGGGCTGCCCTAACGAAATATCACAGACTGGGTGGCTTAAACCACAGAAATTTATTTTCTCACAGTTCTAGAGGCTGGAAGCCCAAGATCAAAGTGCCAGCAGGGTTGGTTTCTAGTGAGGCCTCTCTTTCTGGCTTGTGGATAGCCCCCTTCTCACTGTGTCCTCACATGTGGGTGTGAAGAAAGTGTGAGTGGGGAGAAAGATGGAGAGGGAGCTCTCTGGTGTCTCTTCCTCTTCTTCTAAGGACACCAGTCCTATTGGATTAAGGCCCACCCTTATGACCTCATTTAACCTAAATTACATCTCTAAAGGCCCTATCTCCAAATACAGTCACATTGTGGGTTAGGGCTTCATCATATAAATTATGCCACAATTCAGTCCATAGCATTCCATGTACAGAAAAATAGTAAAAGGAAAGAGAGGACACAGAAGGAAGGCAATGTGGAGTTTTGCATGGCCTAGTGTGCAGAGCGGCATGTCTGGCTCAGTGTGGGGAGTCATACAAAGGGAGAGGAAATGGAAAGAGGGATGGTCAATGTACCGATTGCCACACTAGCTATAATTTAAAATCAGACTTGGCAGAAAATCATCAGCCATGTCAGTCAGGCTGCCTCTGACATGCCAAAGTGACACATATACGGGTCTCAAAATTGTCAATGAATTAGACAAGGTAAGTTCTGAATTAAGGTTCAGCTAGTAACCATGATGGTGGCCATGACATTTGGCTGATAAATGAAGAGAAACCAAGCAGGAAAGAGCCTTAAGGATGGTGGCAAGAGTGGACAATTCTCTTGGTTCCCTGATGTTTTTTGCCTTGTGATTCCTATTCATTCATGCTTCAAATCTCAATTTAAATGTGTCATCCTTAGAGAGGTCTTCCTCAACTCCTTGGGATTGGTCGAATCCTCTTGTAACACTCCATCCTCAAAACTGGTCTTCACGTATACCAAAGGGTAGTGAGATGATTTGTCATGACATTAGTTGTTTAACTCATCTGAACAAATTTGAGCTCCATGAGGGCAGGTCAACGTTGTCTCACTCACCGTTGTATCCTCAGTGCTTGGCATAATGTTGGCCTGGAGGAGGTGCTCAGTAATATTTATTAAATGAATGAAAAAATGAATGAATGAATGAAGAGGAAACTCCAAGGATCTGTTGAATGAATGAAGAGGAATGAAGGAAAGCCTTTCCGCTTCTCCAGCATGTACTTACAGTTTATTGGATAGAATAGCTTGTTAAACCTCATTCTCTGGAAGTCCGTCCTCTACACTCCCCCATACCAGCATTCCATTTCCAGAAGCCTTCAATTGCTCTGAGGTTCTGACGTTTGCCTGACCTGCCCTTTAGAGGGAGGGCTGATCTTTCCCTGGATATTGGTGCATTGCTTTTAGAAATCACTTGCCCTAAATACAGTAAAGGCCTTGTTAGAGTGGAAAGAACATGGACAGTTGAGCCAAAAGACCTCTCTTATTTTTGCCACTTGGTATCTCCGTGAACTCAGACAAGTCAAGTAATCTGTTTCCTTACCTGTGAGGATAAATGCAATGGTTTAATGGATAGTGCTTTGTGAGCAGTAAAATCTTTAGAAATCTTTGTTATTTTAAATGGAAGTGGTAGTGAGCACCTCCCCTGATTGACTAGAGCCAGCTTGGGAAGCTCTCATACCAACACCATTATATACTCTTTCACGTGGTTTTATTGTGTCAGCTAAAGGGCTGCTGATTTACAAACCTGATGAAACTACCTAATTTGGCTCAGTTTTCAATGACAATAGTGAAATCTACTGAATAGGTGGAAAGGACATCAATAAGGAATCACACAGATGCATTGAAGCCATTAACTCAATTAAGATGTGCCTGCTCTGAGAATGTGGTACCAATCACAGTCTAAATGGATATATTAATGGTAAGATAAAGAGTTTCTGCATCTTAAATATCCTCACACCTCTTGGTTCTCTGAATATATGATGGTTTTATTTCGGGCTGGCTGGGAGATTTGATTCTTCCTTCTGTAGTGGAATATCTGCTTTGGGAGTTGTGTGGAATGGAACACTCATGGATTTAGGAATCAGAACTGCTAAGTCTGAGTGCTGGTTTTGTGACTCATGAGCTGTGTAGTCTCCCTGAACCTCAGTTTCCTCATCTATTAAAGCAGAGAATGATTCTTATCTTTTTGGGATAATCTTCACAACAAAGATGTGAAGATTAGATGAGATGATACATATAAACATACTCACTGAGCCCAGAGCTCAGTGAATGATAATTTTCCTCCTCTCCTCCTTTCCTTCCTTCTTCATGAAGTGCTAAATGAGTTGTAAAATGTTTATTGAGATCATCCAGGTGTGTTTTAGAATTAGTGTATTTAGAACTGGAATACAAATTCGTTCTAGCTCTACTTTGCTACTCTCTGTTGTCAATGAATCAGAAAAAAAAGGCTTTCTAAAGAATGCATGTTTTAGTTCTGGGCTTGGACAATGAATTATTTCCACTATCTCAGGGAGGAGGGGAGTCAGAAGGCTAATATATGGAAATAAGTGCTCCATGAATGATTCTTATCATTTAGACCAATTAGTGTTCTATGATTACCGTGAAACAGGCAGAACACAGTACTCGGAATTCACTAGACAGATTGGGGAAGCACAGGCAGGCACAGGACAGAAAGGGGTTAGTGAGAGTTCATGAATGAATAGCAAGCAGATACACTTAATACTTTACATGATCAAATTCAACAGTACAAATACATTCTGCAAAAATTCTTCATTCTAAAAGTACAACATTCATTCAAAGCGGGGAAAATGGCCCTTGTACCTTTAATGAGCCTTGATTCATGCAGATTTTACTATTAGCCTTGAGCGGATCTAGGGAATTAGACATCTGAAGTTGCTATTGAGTTCCATCCGCATTCTGAAGGAGCCAATGAAAATTACATGCAAACGTTATGGCCATTCGTTATCATTATAAAACGTGATAATGTCATTGCTGACTTACCAAGATGATGACCTGAAAGGCCATGACATTATGACATTACATTTTATCAATAATGAAAAATTGCTGTCTTTGCACGGTGGCTGGTGAGCTCAGGCGACCATGGAAGGGCGTTGCAAGCCTTTTTGTCTATGCCAGACTGAAAAGGGAAACAAATCAGCAGTTAGTGATTCATTAGGTAGCCAAAGAAAAAATGGCATCTTTTCTCACTCTATCTGCCAGGGAACCTGGAGGACCTCATTGACCCAAGAGATTTAATATTTATTAGTGAGAGGCTTGCTTCCAAGCACCATAAATGGTGCTGTAGGCCCATTAATAACAAGTTTTAGGGCTTGAGGGAAAATGCATTACCCAAAGAAGCTGTGATGTGTGGGCATCAACAGAGAGTGTGCCTTTTTGGGAAGGGATGCTGGGCCGAACAGATGGACTTTCATTCCAGGAATCAAGAACAGCTGATGTGAAGATATCGAGCAGCTTATTAGCTTGTTCTTAGATGAGAAGTAGGAAAATAGATTTCATGGCTGCTGAAACAGTTTTATTCAAACTTTAGAGGACATAATGGAGGCAAAAGATGGATTCCAGATCATTCAAAACTTCACACGGCATGGTTGTGTTTTTCTGACCATGAGGGGTAGTAAATCTGGTACCTGCAGATGAGCTAAGAAAAACTTGAGCCCATATGCCATGGCTGAATGGTCTACAAAACCTTTGGCTTCTAAAGCCTTCCTAGTAAATCATGCAGAGTTTGAGGCTTTTGTGAGTCTTAGAAAAGATAATTTTCACAAAATATGAGGAAGGGGCAATGTGGTAACTCGTCTAGACTGTTTTCCCCCTCATATTCATTTTATCAGAGAGCTATAAAGAGTGGGCTACACGTATAAAACGCCAAGTCCAGACCTTAATATAAAAACTTGAGGGGAATGTAAAATCTTTAGATTTGAGGTGTAAAATAGATTTTCCTCCCTTTTCTCTTTTATGCAGGTGTTTCATGGCAGACACATAAAATGCCTATTTATTTGTAGCGTTTTTTTCCCTTTTCACTCTATGCTTCTGCTTAGGTTTGGGGGAAGTTCATGTCAATATCAATTTCTTTGGAGGGAAATAAACTGATCACCCTTGGTGTGAGTCCCCTTACCCAAAGGGGTCATTTCCATCTACCTCCTCTGTTTTGTGCAGTTTCTGAGGGGTGTGTGCGTGTTTGTGTGCACTGCCTCCTCCACCCGGTCTTGGGTACCCCAGTGGAGGCCATGGGTCTGAGAAGCATAGTTCTCTCCCTGTCCTGCTACTGATCTGACTCTCCACAGCCCTGGGGGCCTCCAGCTCAGCCTCCCTGGCCAGTCTCGCCCAGTCTGACTCTGCAGCGGCTGTTGATCTGATCTTTTCCTGGTGGAAAGCTCTTCCCAAGGCACTTGGCTGCACTGACTCTCATTCATCTTGCAGATCTCAGCTCCAGCCTCACCTTCTCACCTCCCTGAGTGTGACGCACTGATGTCTATCTCCCGAACTATGTCTCCCTCAATGCCTAGCATAGTGTTTGGCGCATTACAAGAGTTCAATACATAATAGATGCTGAGAGCTACCCTGAGAATCACTACTAGAAATGAACCTCTATTAGCTTCTTCATTCATCCCAAAACACCTAGGGAAATCCAACACATTCTTTGCCTACCATGGCAAGAAGCATTTGTTTCTAAAGTGTAGTCCTTGGATCAGCAGCATCAGCATTACTTGGGAACTTGTTGGAAATGTAGAATCAGAAACGCTGATTTGGGGCCCAACAATCTGTGTTTTAACAATCCTTCCAGATCATTCCGATGCAGGGAATGTTGAAGGACATGTTTCAAGTTTTTTCTTATTAGCATAGCATTAGTGGGGCAGTTCCCAAGTATCATCTGTGCATGAAAAATAAATAATTGTATTTCATTTCCTAACTGTTCAGTTATGGTTTTTATGTCCTTTCCTTCTGAAAAACCTGGAAGCAGGGGTGCAGCAGTGTTGAGTCTGGCCTGCGTGTTTTGTCTTACTTCCATCAGTAAGGCTTTGTACGTGGATGGAGAAATGGTTATTTGGTCTGGCATAATCTGAAAGGATACAAAAACATCTCTCCTTCTTTGCAGAGAGGTGGTGCCTAGTGTTCAATCTTTGACTATTAATCCCTCTGGTTTAAGATATTATTAGATGACAAATATCCCTGTTGGGGGGGGATAACACGTTAACTGCTTAATGAAATATTTTTTATTAAGAATGGATTTGTGGCAGAACCCTGGTATTCCAGGATTTACCGTTCTAAGCTTCAGTGATTTGCAAGTGATCTTGAAGATTCATGACGTTTAGTAACTGTACATTTTGCAATGGAAGCCGGTCATATTCTTCCCTAGTGAGTGAGCCTAGCAGACTACCCAGAATCTTTATCCTAAGACAGCTTAAAAAAAATCATGGCCATTTTGTTGCTTTCTGTAAAAAAAAAAGAAAGAAAAAAAGAGAGAGTACAAAATGACATGAGCCTAATTGGCTACTGGATTTATACATGTGGAGAGTCAAGATTTTGTGGTAGACCCTTCTCCATATCCACAGTGTGGATTCTGATCAGCTGGCTAGTTTTAATGGGCAGTGTGGAGGAAGGGGCAGTCTGGGGGCTTGGGGAGGGGGGTGGAGGGTGAGATGTTGCCTGAAATGGGAGGAAGGCACTGAAATGGGCAGTGAAATGGAAGGGAGTGTTGGTGCTGAAGATAAATTTTGCCTGGGTGAGGTAGTATTCCCGCTTTTTCAGGACGAGTTCAAGCAATCGTTTTCTATATTATCAGCAAATATAATTTCAGCAGAAGGAAGTGTCGGATGAGAGGTATGCAGAAAACTAAGCAAAAACAAAAGTCCTAAACAGAAGTCCTAAAACAAAGTCCAGAATTTTAGGCTAACATATTTAGAGTGGGGGCCCAAACAATAGGAGATTTTTCTACACAATATAGTTAAAGGTTGCACGAATGTCCTTTCATACCCCTGGAATTCTTTCAGTGAGCTTAGGATGGCTTGCTTTCTGGTGGGAGTAGAATCTCAGGACGTCTGCCAAGATGTATTACTTAATGTTCTCTGTTTCTCAAAGGTTCAGTAAGCAAAAGGGGTTATTCTGAGCAAGCTGCCGGGACGATGACAGGAACAAACACCTCAATGTATAAATTTGAGACCTTTAACCTCTCAGCTGTCAAATTTCAATATTTCTGGTCACAATGTTAAATGCACTCCAGTATCCATTTCAGAGAGCTCTGATGGAAAAATCAAAGTTTGCTTTTATATTTACACACTGTTAGTAAGTTGTTAAAAGAAGAATAAAGCAAGGTGACTGCCAGCCATATTTTGTATTCGTGGCTTTACAGCTTCAGCATAATAAACCAGAACCTCTGTTTTCTCTGTAACTTATAATGCATTCTCCAAATGACTGAGCGTTATTGCCAGCTCTATATCCCCTACCTTTTAAGAATAATAAACACAGCACGTTGAAAGTAAAGTTCAAAACCAGGATTATGAAGGGTGTAGGGAATTATGGGCTAAAACGTGACTTTAGGATTTTTTCATTTAAAGTTAAATGTGTGGATGTACGTGAAGGACACAGCGTGTGCCTGTGCAGTTTCTCTCTCATTCCATCTTATGCATATGTGCATAATAACCTAGGGCACACTACCAGGATGGAGCACAGGGACCTCACATTCTCTTATGTGAACGCACTATTGCCTTTTGGTAGCAGTGCTGTGTTCGTTTGTCCTGTGCAATTCTGCAGACACGTCTTCCATCATAATGACCTTTCTGACAGCAGATGGGTGGGGGAAAAATGGTTTGAGAAAACCATTTTCCTTTCCCACAGTAAGTAATAATTACTTAAAGCATGTGACAACGATGGAGTGGGCAGACTTATCCAAGGACCCATACTGGAAACTTTGATTCTCTCATTTTATTCCTTGTCAATACACTTGTGCACACTAGAATGTTTAAAAATTTCCTTTTAGAAATCTGTGAAGGTTGGCAACCATTCAGTTCCACAGATGTTTTCAGGTATCTTTCTGGGAGTCTCAGCTGGACTGACCTGGGCCCAGGCAGGCTCCACATATATTCATTTTACATGTATCTCTGCCCTGCTGAGAACTGCAGCCATGGTACCATGGAAAGGGCCACCGTGGGCCACTGCAGAGAGAGTGGACAGTGACAAAGGAAGCTGTGCTCCCTGTCAGGACACGCATCATAGGATCTGAGGAATATGAGTAATGACCATGTGCCTCTTGGGCCCAGGGTTTTGAGTGTTTTCCATCCATACATCCTGGAACACTTGCCTATCGATATAGAAAAGTTCAGTTTCTTTATGTCAGTGTATTTCAAATATTGGTAAACTAAAGTTTTAGAGCAAAAATCAGTGTGAAAATGTGTCCAGATTTGTGACATTGGAAATTATTCATGCACTCCATGCTTCTCATAGAGAGATGAACAGTCGTGGGGATGGGTCTGAGAAAGTATCCTGTTTTTTCAGTGCCTTTGTTTTCTTCTAGATGTAAACAATAGTTTCTGATAAGAATTTCATGAGATCAAAGCATATCCTCTCTTTTCTGACCTGTTAAATACTTTTCAGTCAGTACTGCCGCCTGCTTAGTGTGTAACTTTCACTATACAAGTGACTTGCCATTCACATTAGTATATGGTATCTTCTCTTATGTTCATATTTCATGTGGACACATACAGTTTCCTTGATAAGACTGAAAGCTTCTTGATGGCATAGTCTGCTTATAATATCTTGAACAGTGTCTCTTGTTCCTATGGCTATCCCAAGGGACTTCTGTCTCCTCTTGCTTCAAATTCTTGCCTCTGCTTGATTCTCTGTCCCCATCCAATGTTTTGAATCCTGAAGCTTCTGCTTTCTGTAAGCCCACATTGCTATTACCAGGGAACAGAAGTGCTGTGCCCAAAATGCCATCAACGAAAGGTATCACAAGTCATAGACTTTGACAGGAGGTTTTGGGGAATCTGAGGGGTGGTACATCACTGCACAGATAAGTAAATACACTAAATAAATATGGTCAGCATAGTTATCCTGAAGTTCTCCAATCTTCTCTATAACAGAACCTCTCCTTGGCCATCTTTCCTTTGATTCCCTGCCTGATGCTAGATAACTTTCCATTCCAGGCCACTTCTCTCTCCTCTCCTCTTTTCTTAGGTCCAGGGCTGGCAGCCCCTCTGTCTCTTGAGAATGCTCCAGGAAATCAGAAAATAAAAACTCAGTTACTATATTATGTAGAGAAAATTAGCCTTCTCTTTGTCTTACAATAAGCCTCAGTCAATAAACATGGATATAAATGATTTCAACACTCGTGGAGGTGATATTTTGAGGCAGGGTAGCAATGTGGTAACTATCTCATTCCACTGAGCTGAAAGCTGGCCCTGCCGCTGCCCCTTCACAATATCTCAGCTATTCCCATTGCATTTCTTACCTCACTATTTTATTTAGCTGAAGACTTAGGAATTACAGCAGAGAGACACCGGCATATCCTATGACCCTTTCCTCTGCATGCATGAAGTTCAGTCAAAAAGGGAATGAGAAGGCATTCTTTCTCAGTTGAAGCCATACGGGGTGGACCACTCAAGCAGAAAGGGATTATTTTGACTTCTAATCTATGTGTACATGCACACGCACATACTGCTTGTACTGTAGCATCTCTCTCATCCAACCTCCACTTAACCTGCTTCTCCACTCCCTCTGGAGAATGTACTGACTGAGCCCAAGGCGCATTCAACACCTGCAGCCAGTGGGCTGGCACTCAGGATGCTCCACCAGGTGAGTTAATGCTTACCAAGAGGCAGTTGTGTTTGCTCCAAACCTGTTTCTGCCACGCACACTTATTACTGTAACTATATAGTTTAATTAAATATTACATAAATCAATCAAGTGTGAGTATAAAAAGGAAAGAATTGTTTCTACCAGAACTAATCTGAATGCTTTGGAAAGTCTTAGTAAAATCAAGTCTCTAAAATTTTTGCTCTTGGGTAGGTGTGGATGAGATAACTATAAATAATTGGAAGGAATTATAAAAACCTACAAATCAGATGCTTTGTAAATGCATGTAGGTTATTGTTCTCCTTTAAGGAAATGGAAACTAGGAATTGTAGGCAAGGCGTTATGAGTGTAGTGACCATAAGCAAGACTACAGACCCCAGTCAGAGGACCCACACTCGGGTGTTGGCCCTGCTTCAAAAGATTAACAAATGAATATATACATGTGCTTTAAGATTAAATAACAAAGTTTAAAGTATGAATCCATCACTATTTTTATTTCCTTCCCAACTTACTCGTTCAATTAGCTCATCAGCTATGGAGTATTGTAATGGTGAGAAGGCTTCTACTCTTATGTGTGCATGCATGGAACACCAAATACCAAATACAGGTGGAAACTCGCTGTGTTTTGATGTTAATTCTCACACGATCTCACCAGGATATTGGTGGGGACTTTAGACAGGAGTATCCAGGGAACTGCTATTTAGTGTGGTTTTTGTTCTTCTGTTTATGTATCTTAATATTTCAGGCTGACCCTGGCTTTGCCACGATTCAGGTGACCTTAGGCATCCATGGTCCATGTTAGACTTGGCACTTCTTGTATCAGAACTAGCATACCAATGATAGAGAACACTCAGTGTCTACATTGGCAATTATTCTAAGTTTAGTCTCTAAGGGCCAGAGTTTTGGCTTATGCTACACAGGCTTATAAATTGCCTTCTTAGATTCCAAGCTATTTATGTGCTTAATTACTAACTGCAAAATCCATGCAAATGTGAGAGGTGTGACTTTCCTTCAATGTTAAAGAGCAGTTGTTGGTGAATCTCTTCAAGGACTAGGGATGAGGGGTTTTATAGATTTTCTTGACCTTAAGAGAGAAAAGAAGTGTTGTAAGGCATAGTCTCTCACAGTGGCTTTGGAATTTCTTCCTGGTGGATTCCTGTTTAATCTTTGCATGCCTACACTTAAGTGGGTTACACAAGCTCCTTAGCAAAGTTCCACTACGATTTACTTTTTTTCCCAGCACTTATTATTCTCTGACATTATATTATTCTTCGTCTTTCTTCCTTTAGCAAATATGGAGTTCAGTGAAGCAGGGAGTAGTAGTTAAGCATTCTTTTAAAAAGTATCATACCTTACCATAGTGCCTGGCACAGAGTTGACGCTCAATACACATTTGTTAAAAGAATAAGGTTATTTGAGGTCGGCCCAGTGGTGCAGAGGTTAAGTGCGCATGTTCTACTTCTGCGGCCCGGGGTTCACTGGTTTGGATCCTGGGTACAGATATGGCACTGCTTGGCAAGCCATGCTGTGGTAGGCATCCCACATATAAAGTAGAGGAAGATGGGTATGGATGTTAGCTCAGGGCCAGTCTTCCTCAGCAAAAAGAGGAGGATTGGCAGCAGATGTTAGCTCAGGGCTAATCTTCCTCAAAGAAAAAAAAAGAATAAGGTAATGTTAAATGACTTCAAATACTTGCAACTAGGTTGTACCTAGTTATTAGTTAACCTTTAAGAATTCCCCTATATTCTCATCTGCTGCAGTTTTCAAATAACATTGATCTGATGATGTCTGTCTGCTCCTCTGGAATTTCTTTATTTGCATAATCCTTTATGCAACAAACGGAGGACACCTTATTAACCAGAATTCTTCCTAGGAAAGGTGCCATATTTGTTTGCGGGAAATGCTTTGATGGAAGCTTGGTATAAAAAAGAGACCTCCAAGAGGAGCCCTGACGGTGGGCATGTGTGTTCTGCATGGGAAGAGAGGAGTGTCTTGTCTGTTGCTCTGGGGAGATAAGGGAAGAAGAGAAGAAAAAGAAAGCTGGGTGGAGTCAGGCTGGAAGGCTGTCAGTTCTCTGATGTTACGGACCTTATAGTCCCTTCCTCTGACCCTACTCCAAAATCTTCAGTAAGGTTAATTCACTAAATGCTTGGCTTTGAGTGAATATTTTTTTCTGTTTGTGTGTATATATGTAATTGGCATTGCAAAAACTTATTGTGGGCTGATATTTGCACTAAAATCAACATGAAGTGGGAACTGAGGCAGCATGTGCTGCTGCTGGCCCATGAGATATAGTGACGCTTTAGCAGAAGGTTCTGGGAGCTCCCCAAGGCCACAGGAAGGCACAGGACATCAGGAGGCTAGGGACTGATGTTGGGTCAAGTTTAGCTATGTTTCCAAGGAACACGGGGATTCTTACATCCTGGTGTAGAGATGAGCATATACCAACTGCTACAGGCATTCTTTGAGAATGGATGTTTGAGTGAATGAAAAAAACCTGTCCAGGTCAGAGTCCCTCTGTGCTTCATGTGGGCCTATAATCAGTCAAGGGGCTAATGAATGAACTGTCGAGATATGGCTGCAGGAATTGGTGCCAGTCAGATGGAGGAGTCACTGGTGCCAGCCTCCCCAGTATCCTCAAGGGGCTGCCCTCTCCTCAGACTGCTAAGCCAAGGTCCACGTGCCCCTAGGGCAGCCACTTTGAGACACTTCGCCAAGATTCAGATGATGGTTTTTCAGAGATGTATATTTTTTTTAAATTGGGGTAGTGCCAGTTTTTCTAAATTTAGTAGAAAAGGCTGACTTTCTTGATGACTCTTTCCTATTGGCTGCTAAGAGTGAAGTGAGCATTTTATTGAAGAACTGACTTCAGTGAGCCAAAGTTGGGGTATTGTTATTTAGGGGAAGGCTTTCCTAAGGCCACTGGTGGCAGATTTTCCAGAGTGGATTCAGAGGTCATTAGAGTGCTGGAGTTGCAAAGATACTTAGACATAGTTTCCTCTTTTGCACCCTCCAGAGCTTTTGTTCTCATCTCTATTATTGTAATTATCACATCATAGTATGTGTAATTAACAAGCCATCTCTCTCAATTTATTGCAGGCTCCTTGAGAGCAGGGACCAAATCTTATCTTTTTATCTTCAGCACTTTGGACAGGGGCCTGGACCATGAAACGTGCTGGTTAAATGTGAGTGGAATGAATGAATGGAAGGATGGGCGTTAGTGTCCTCATATTTTCACAGGAGGACACCAAGACTTTCCCAAGGACAGAGAGTGAGTTGGTGGCAGTTAGGACCAGAAATAACTTTTCTGATTTAAAGGTTCTTTCTTATGTTCCCCTTTTAAGAAATTTACTTGGAATGGGGTCCACACCTTATGCATGCACAGAGTAACACCTAGTGTAATTTAGGATGTATCCAATGAGGTCAGGCCACTTATTGCCTTGGTAACTGGAAAAAGATAGGAAGATGGTGGGAATTGTCTGTTGGTAGCACTGGCCTCATGTCAGGATCTGAATTGTGGCTTGCCTTGCTCATCCCTGAATAATAACCTCAAGGGAGAAGTGCATTAAGAAATCAAATGCTTCTCTAAAGTTGCATGGTGAATATTTTAGAACTATTTTATGGAGTAAAGAGAGCAGTTCCACTGGGTGAGAGCTGAGGGGGACAAGAGGCTCCCTGGCTCATATCTGCTCCTCTGGGAGACTGGGAAGTTAGTGTTGAGGCTGATTGTCCCCCATACACGCTGCTTTCTACACAGCAGCAAGAATGATCCTTCCAAAACATGTCAATGATGTTATGTCTCTGCTCAAAATCTTGCAATGGCTTTCTCAGAATAAAAGCTGAGGTTTCACAATGGTCTACAAGGCCCTACATGATCTAAGGGAAACCACCCCCCACCCCCTTACATCCTACTGTTCCAACTTTGTTTCTGACCATTCCTCCCCTTGCTTGCTGTGTTTCAGCACAATGGTCCCTTGCTGTTTATTGCACACCCCAAGCATGCTCCTCACTGCTCTGTGCTGACAATCTCCTCTTTCTGCTGTACTGTTCCCCTAGATATCTGCATGGCTTGCTCCCTCACTTCATTTTGGGCTTGGCTCAAATATTTCCATATCAGAGTCTTCTTGGATCACCTTGTTTAAAACAGCAGCTCCTCGTTCCCATTACCCTGTCACTGTCTATCTAATTAATTTTATTTTTCTTCATTTAATTAATCACTACCTTTCCTGCTTCCCTCCCTCTCTCCTTCCCTTCATCCTTCTCTCCCTCCCTCCCTTTATTGTGTTTTTGTAAAAACAATGTTTTGTCTCTCTTGTGAACTGCCATATCCCAAGCATCTAGAACAATGCCTGACACACAGCAGTACTTAATAAGTATTTGTGGAATTAATTGAATGCCTTTGACTGTATGGGTTCAGGGAATGTAAAATAATTCAATAGAGCTCAAGTTTAACATCAATAGAAGGGTACATCTGGTGCACAGAGTTTAGCATTAAGAAGCTTGAATTCAAATGATGTTGGCATGCACCCTGCCTGGCTTTTGGCCTGAGTTCCCTCTGAATATGGATGAATGGGCATTGAGCAGACTGTGGCAGAATTGTTGCTGGGTTAAGGCCTCTGTGCAGTTAATTTTAGGGGTAGAGGTCACTGAAAGCAAAATTGAATGTCAGATTAGCCTTCGTCTTCACATACCAGCAGCATCTGCAGAAGATGAATGATTTACCTGCTTTTTTATTGTAAATGTTTTCTGTACTTTTTTTTTTTATCATTCTGGTGGAAAATGTCAAGTAGCAAATGCCACTCCTGACAATTTTCCTTATGCACTGCACACCAAGCTGGTTGTTTGATGGAGAGGAATTGAAACCCCAGGGATAGCTTGAAGGGAGTGGAAACAAATAAAAGCAGGATGGAAAACAGGTTTGCAAAGAGAAAGTTACTTCTTCTCTCTGCCATTCATACCTGACAGAGCTAGATGAGGAGGAATTGCCCAAATTCTGTCCTCCTTTCTCACTCTCTGCTTGGTTCTGGAAGATAATCACTCAGTTCTTAGCTGGTGGCTTCCACAGCCGCCAGGCCACTGGGCTGACTAAGGGGCTCTAGAAGCTGTTGAGGAAGCCTTGCGGGTGGGGAACTGCAGTGTACCCAGCCTCCCCAGCCCACCCAGACAGACTGAGCCAGGACGTGGGGCCTCAGACACGGTGAGGCTTCCTCAGCATCCTTACACAAGGATTGATGGTGAGTAGGTGCTGGCCATCTTATTCTTCTTTTTGCCTCTATCCCTAAAACCTGACAAGGATCTGTTCTTGAAACTTTGTAGACTAGTTTCTAGTGCTTTCTTGGGCTCATTGTGCTATTACTCATCAGTTAAATTTGGTCTTCACATATGATAACAAGAGGATAGTGTTCAAAGATAGTTTAATCCATATCTTTTCACTGTATACCTAAGTAGTCAAAAGTTCTGTTGTCCAAATTTGTTTTAACAAACCGTGAGTCTCCAGGACTTTAAGACCACAGCATTTAGGTGATACATCTCAATTGCTGAGATAATTAAATTATTCCACAAGTTTTTGTTTTATTTACCTATTATATGTGTCTAGCACTGTGGTAGGGACTTTAGTATCCATGAATATTCCCATTTGGCAAAGGGGCTCAAAAGCCACCTGAAGCTTGATGTAACCACCTCTGTATTCTCTACTGGTACAGGGTTAACTTCTGTCCCTGTTGTGTACCTGAGAGAATACATGTACCATCTTTGTGCTTGTTTTCTTACCATCTCTTTTTGCCTGGAATGCCCTTTTTCTCACCTTTCCTTTGGCCTCCAACAGAGATATACAAGCAGTATTAAAATGGTATTTAGTTTTTCAACAGCTGGCTCAAAATCCACCTCCTCTGGGAAGCTTTTCCTAGTATTCCAAGTTGGTAATCTGACTGGAGATGCTGGGACCACCCTCCTTCCCCATGGGTGGCAGGCAATTTGACAATGTGACAAGTATTCCCAGTTGGTCAAATTCCCCAATGCTCTCTTGGGCAATGACCAATGCAGATGTTACCTGCTAGGTCTAAGGATTGTCTAAGGTCAAGCAATAGCTTGGTTCCGCAGATGAGGTCAGTAGTGCTCAACGTAGGCTAAGAGGAGGGGAGCATCAAGAGGCTCAGTTAGGCTAGTGAGAATGCAGTCATTTTTGAGGATACTTTCAATCTTTTTACATGGGACCACAGTCTTTGTGGTACCATAGCATTTTGTGCCTCAATAATTAGACATTTCACCTTCAACTTAATCTTTTTCCCAGCGGATCAGAACTCAAGGGTAACAACTCCTTGAGAAAAGGGACAGCTTCTTAATGTTTTTCTTCTTCATAGTGTTTTATACATAGTGAACACTCAATATTTGTGAGAATGAATAAATAAATGAATAAATGAGTGAAGAAATGAATAAATAAAGATAGTCAGGATCCAAGGATCTGCTGAGATCCTTTGGTATCCCTGTCAGATGGGTGACCACATCTTCTATCCTGGGTTGGGTGTTAATAAGACCTGGAAGCCTTAGAGTCATTGCAGAGTTGATCCTGGGTGGAGTGGTGAGGCGAGCTTGTATCTTTGCATTTGAGAGTGGGTTCTGAACAGGAACTGGGGTTCTGTCAAGAGTGAAAAAAATCAATGATCTTATCAAGCCTTAGAGTAGACTCAGGACCGTGAAATGAAGACTAGTTCCAAATATAACCTCCAGGCACTTTTAATGAGGTAGTCCTCATCTCTTGGACATATTGAAAGAGCTCTTCCATAATAGCTAGAAAATGATGCCCCGTTTCTTTGGTGACCTTGGACACCAAGTCACTGAAGCTCAGATCTTCTGAGGCACTTGCTGTCCTCAAGTTAGAACTAGTCACTTCCTCTTCTGCTCTTACTTACCACTTTGTAGCTCTGCTACAGGTCTGCTGCTGACTCTGGATGCCCTTTCCCCCACCTCAGCATTGGTTTTATCTCCTATAGTTGTCCTACTTTATAAAATCCTGGAAGAGACCTCAGTCCAACTTATTGATTTTATAGGAAGAAATGACTCAACCAAAGTCAGACACCATCTTGAGACTAGAACTCAGACATCTTTAATCCTGGTTCTAGTTTTCTTCTTTTATTTTCTTCTGCTATAGACTGAATGTTTGTCTCCCCTTAAATTTGTACCTTGAAATCTAATCCCCAATGTGATGGTATTTGGAGGTGGGGCCTTTGGGAGGTGATTAGGTCATGAGGGTAGAACCCTCATGAATGAGATTGATGTTCTTATAAAAGAGACTCCAGGGGCCTGCCCTGTGGCTGAATGGTTAAGTTTGCATACTCCATTTTGGCAGCCCAAGGTTTGCCGGTTTGGATCCTGAGCATGGACCTACGCACTACTTATCAAGACATGCAGTGGCAGTTGTCCTATATATAAAATAAAGGAAGATGAGTGCAGATGTTAGCTCAGGGCCAATCTTCCTCAGCAAAACGGGCGGATTGGTGGTGGATGTTAGCTCAGGGCTAATCTTCCTCAAAAAAAAAAAAAAAAAAGGAAGCAGAACTTAAAGATTTGGGAAATTCCCAGCCTATCCACATTGTAAAAAATGAAAAAGTGTGGTTGGGAGAGAACACTAAGGGTGTGGCCAACCACCTTTTGATGAGGAGATTATTCAGCCATCTCAACAGAAGCCAGGGGCTATTGTTCAAGATAATGGAAGATTGTAAGGGAGGAGCAGCCAGTGCCTATGGAACCTCTGCAGGCTGCCCAGCACCTCCCATCACAGTCTCCATGCCCACACTCCTCTGTTCTCCTTGGCCACCCTGTGCATCTCTATGGTGGGCGCCAGAGCTGTGTGGATGGCCCCCAGTAGAGCTGTGGGGGCATGACTACCTTCACCTAGATTTCAAAGGATGAAGTCTACTGGCAGAGCCTTGGGCACTGGGCTCCAGTCCTGGAGATCTGCTGGGCCAGGCAAAGAACTGCTAGGCCGGGGCCATTAGGGTGGGGCTGCCCTAAGCTATGAGGGCCTAACTGTTGCCTAGCAAAACTGCAGGGGCAGGACCACTGCCTCAGTGGGCCCAGAAGGTGGGACCTCTGCCCTAGCGAGCCTGGAGGGCAGAGTATCAAGCCAAAGAGGATTATTCTTCAGCCTTAAGATCTGGAGGAATTTGCCTTGTAGTTTGGACTTGAGATTTGTTAGCATTTCTTCTTTCCCATTTCTCCTTTTGGGACTGCCCCATCACTGTGCTTTGGAAGCGCATAACATACTGGTTTCATAGGTTCACAGCCAGAGTGCAGTTTGTCTCAGCACGAATCCTACTTTGAGTCTCACCCATATCAGGTTTACATAATATCTAGATGATACTTTGGGCTTAGACTTTAAAGTTGATGCTGGAATAGTTAAGACATTCATGGCTATTAGAATGGAATGAATGTATTTTGCATGTGAGAAGGACATGAATTTTGGGGGGACAGGAGTGGAATGATAGATACTGGATGTGTCCCCTCAAAATTCATATGTTGAAACTTAATTCCCACTGTGATGGTATTAGGAGCTGGGGCCTTTGGGAAGTGATTAGATCATAAGGGTGGAGTACTCATGAATGGGATTAATGTCCTTATAAAAGAGGTTCCACAAATCTCCCTTGCCCCTTCTGCCATGAGAGGACTCAGCAAAAGAGACCACTATCTGTGAACTAGGAAGTGGGCTCTCAGTAGACACTTCATCTGCTGGCATCATGACCTTGGACTTCCCAGCCTCCAGAACTGTGAGAAATAAATTTCTATTGCCTGTAAGCCACCCAGTCTGTGGTATTTTGTTACAGCAGCACAAACAGACTAAGACATCTTCTAATCTGGACTTCTTGGGTTCTCTCATTGACTGTGGGTGATGTTCTCAAGAATCTTAGAGTTTTAAGTCAGCCTATCTTTAATTTGTTGCCTTGTGGCTTTGGATAAACTTCTGGAGTCCTGTGTTGGAAGAGGAGGGACAGAAAAGAAACAGTGCCTCTTCCTTGACAATCCCAAATACCTAAAGAAGAGAGAAAAATGACTGGGAAGTTGAAATTTAACTTTGTAAAGATCTTGTTTATTTAATTAAAAGTCAGCTGTTGTATACAAATAGGAATTCACTTCCTTAAAAGAACTTGTTGATTTTTCAATGCAGTTAAAAGTGCTATAATATTACCTTGTTGTTTTTATTTTATCCTGAATAAAATAGTTTTGCATGCTTGGATGAGTTCTGCTCATAGAGTTTCGGAAAGGCCAGCTTTGAAAAGGGGCTGTATTTTGCATGTGGGCTTTGCCAGATAGATGAGCATCTTGTACCATGTATTTAGCTCAAGAGCAGAATGTGTATGTTTGTTTTTTGAAGATAACCCTTGAACAGAATTGCTTCCTGAGCATATGCATTTAGCTGAAAAGATAAATGTGTGGTCAGAAGCCCTTGCCCACCTCTGGTTGAGAGTTTTTGTTAATGGTGTTCCAGGTAAGGGTCCTGTCTACTTCAATAGCTCTGATCACTACTTAAAAATGAAAGGCAGTTGGGTATAGTCCATATGGAAAAGGTAGGATTTTGTGATGAGTACATTTGGGACTAAGATGCATCTTTATCACCCTCTTTCTTTCCCCTTCCTCCTTTAATGGCTCATTGAGGTGTATTAGCCCAGCTCTTCAAGACCACCAATAAAGTTGTTCTGGATTCTTCTCCCACTGTGGGCTCCATCGAATCTTTCTGTGCTTTTCTGTGGGCTCCTATAATTGTATCAGACACATTGCTAAGACCTCTTGTCTTTTTTTTCCCTAAAATGCAAAGCATCCTTACACTCAGACACATATCTACATATGTGGATCGATTAAGCAGCAAACTGGGAGTACAACTGACAGACCACAGGGAACAAAGCCTGCTTCAACAGCCAATTTAGAACGAGCAGGTCAGAGCACCCAGGTAGCATATGTGGACTCTTGAATGTTCTAAACATTCAGAACATTTTCTTAGCCTTCCCCACTCTCTTTTCAGAGTTGAAATTATACTCAGAGGTGAAATTATAATAAGAAAGCCTTTGGAGAATGGCTCTCGAAACAATTCAGAAGGTTAAACTACAAGTAAGTAGTTCTGAATTCTAATTACTATCATAATAAAACACTTATGAAGTGCCTACTTGTCCATGTCAATGTGCTAAATGTTGTATGTCTTCTAGAAAGACTGCCCTGATCCCTGGAATTTCAAACAACCTGTTACCTTCCTTTCCTCTTTCAGAGCATATGTTTACCTCTCATTATTACAAAGTTGGAATACTATCTTCCTTTATTCTCATGTGAGTTGAGACTCTTTATTGAGCCTTGTTTGCTGGTTTGTGTATCTTGGGTAGCTATCTGATCTGGATTATAAATTCCTCCAGAGTAAATTTACTCCAAGACCTCAACTCTCTATTTTAGCAAGAGAATATAATTAGCTCCCTGGTCTTGGTGCTTTCTGATGCTGTAGGGCACGTGCAAATTTGATGGCAAATTACTGACCCATCAGAAAAGAGGGTCCTTTAGATCCATCTTATCATAGCTTCTTTCCTTGATACTTGTCCTAATTCTCTATGCAGTCATGCGCTGCATAATGACCTTTGGGTCAACAGACCGCATAGGCAAAGGTGGTCCCATAAGAGTAGTATCTTACAGCCTAAGTGTATAATAGGCTATACCATCTAGGCTTGTGTAAATACACAATCTATGTTTGCACAATAACAAAATAACCTAATGATGCATTTCTCATAGCATAACCCCACTGTTAAGCAACGTATGACTGTATATATATTGAATTGGAGGCCTGTATTTAATAGCATGTATCAGATATATTATGGAACTGAATGTGTTGTTAAGTATCACAGACAAAAGTAGAATCTAGGCCTGTACTCAACTATGCCAACAGGTCTAAGGACCAAGCCCTTGTCTTCCTGGATGTTGCATAGTAATAATTATGATGATGATAAAAAAATAAAATTTAATATGCTATTTATTAAATACTGAATCAAGCACCATGCTGTGTGTTTTCAATCTGCTAATGTCATTTACTCCTCATCATAGCTCTATGGTCTAGGGACTATGATCAGCCCCCTTCAGGAGGAAGTTAGTTGAAATTGATGAAGGTTAAGTGCCATAGCCAAAGTCACCCAGGCCATGAGTGAAGGGGCTGGGGCCAGTACTCTGACTGTGGCCCCAGAGCCCTTGCTCTTAACCAAGAGCCAACAAAACTCTATTTTTGCTAGTAGCATTGAAATTGTATTATGTGTTTTACATAAATAAAAAACATGCATGGACTACTGGCAAGTTCTGGGTTGGACGGTGTGGCATGATTGTTTAAGATCTCAGGCTTCCGGGTCAGGCCACGGTGGAATCCAGCTCCGCCTCTTAGGAACTGGATGAACTTGGTGAAATCGTGTAAACTGTTTGAGCTTTCGTCTTGGAAATGGGGAAGAAAATCGTAGTGCCTGCCTCACAGAGCGCTTTTGAAGTTTAAATGAGATCCTGTACACAAAGCGATAGTATGGTTCTTGGCACAAAGTAAGTGCTCCCTAAATAGTAACGATGATTATTATTACTAACAGGGTCCTTGGATTTGGCAAGTGAAGCCTTAACATTCAGGAACAGGAATCAGCTCCCAGTTCCCTGTGTGGCCTGGGTGGTAGGAAAGGGGCATTAACTCTCCTTGCCCCTGGGAAAGCCAGGACTTTCTCAGCAAGTGGTGCAGCCTCAGCCTAGGGGAGAGTTTGCTGCTGTGCCGCTCAGTGCTGGCTCCACAGTAGAATGACCTGGGCAGCTTTGAGAACTCCTGCTGCCGGGCTGCACCCAGCTGATTCAACCAGGATCTCCAGGGGTGCAGCGACGGAATCAATATGTGTTAAACTCCCCAGGTGAACCCAAGGTGCAGTCAATGTTGAGAACATTCCTGTGACTGAAAGATGATCCCAGATGCTGTCCTTCAGGAACAACAAGCACCACACACCTGGGAAGTACAGGGGTCAGAGAGGCTGGTGAAGAAAATTAGACCTGTTTCCAGACCCTCCACATATGACCTCCCGATACGTTTAGTGAAATGGTCCGAATCTTGTGGACAGACCTTGTAGCAGTGGCACCACTTAGTACTTCTATGCTCTGGATGGTGAATTCGAATCAAAATACCTAGATTTTAGTCCAGTTCTACATTTCCAGGCTCGAACATATCACATGACATCTTGGGGCCTCAGTTTCTCCAGCACGATGGGGATAACAATGCCTGGGCTGCCTAAACAAATATTAGTCAAGTCTCTTGAGTACCTATCACTGGGAAGGGATACTCCCACCCTTCCGTTACCCACTTCCTAGATTCTGCTCCCGGGGAAAGGGAGCTAATACCATGATGGACCAGAGTCTAGGGTTTTCACTGGGCCGTGTTTTCCCTGTGGGAGGGGAGGGCTATAGAGACAGAAGCTTCCCCTGTTCTTTAGCACTTCCTGCTCCCATGTGGGAAACCCTTCTGTATAGGCTCTGCCTCTGTGGCCGGCAGAGAGGGTGGACCTCTCTCCAGTCCTGACGTCTCTACTGGATGGGTAGTAATTTAAGCAGGTTCTCAGCACAGTTTACCACAGCTTTGGCGCACTCTGGTTCCCATCTAGCTACTGTTCCTGCACTGGAGCTTCTGCAGGAGGGAACACCGAAGGTGAGGGTTTAATAATAAGATTACCCGACTCCCATCTTGAACGTGTAGCATTGTGCTAGGAGGAGCTCTGTGTGCATGTGTGGTGGTCAGTGGGAGCGTGGGGAGGATGGGGGTGGGCAGAGAATAGATATAAAAGAAACCTAGAGTTTAACAG
The DNA here is from genome assembly GCF_041296235.1 of Equus asinus. Lineage (NCBI taxonomy): Eukaryota > Metazoa > Chordata > Mammalia > Perissodactyla > Equidae > Equus > Equus asinus. The sequence goes on along the minus strand of NC_091791.1, from coordinate 144,783,226 downwards.
AGGAGAAAAGACATGCACTAGAATATTCACAGTCCAAGGTATGGAGTGCTGACAGGAGCAGGGGGCATGCAGAACTTCTAGACTCTAGATCTTCCCTGTTCTCCTGGCCCAGGCAGTAGCTTGTCATCATAGCTGCTCCCAAACTGCCCGATTTTCTTTCCCTTGGGCCCGATGCCTTGCAAGGCATCTATCCTGGAAGAGCTCATTGTTTTTGGAGCCCAAGTCCTTCTGTGGAATGCAGGTTATGTGGGAAGGTAGCCTGCACATGTAGGAGCGTTGGAATAAATGGTCAAATGAAATAGGATCCCCAGACTGAGGGTGTCTAGAGGGACCAGGCAAGACATATAAATGAGTGAAGTGGGCCTGGTGGGGACTGCGTTGTACCGGAGTGTGTGGGGCCCTCTGACTGGGCAGCCACTACTCTGGTCAGTTGTGGCTGTGCAAGAACGTGGAGACCAGTGAACTCAGATCATCCACTTTCTCAGGAGAAGCCAGAATTATATATTTCTGTGTGATAGTCTTTATTTTTAACTGTTTCTGAATAGTTCTGACTTTAAAATACAGACATATAATAATTCCTTAGTTAAAGGCTTTTCACCCTTAATGGCTTTTGGAAAATTACACCTCCTTTTGGCCTCCCTTTTTTGGTGTGTGTATAATGACTTATTCACTTGTATACACATTACATAAATGCATTTGTAAAAAGTGATATTTTTATATTATGGTTCTAGGCAAAAATACACTTGCCAATGTATTCAACATAGTAGTTTCTAGTCAGAGTGTGTCATATCAGTTGAATTTGAATTACACGCACTGTTTGGATAAACCCATAATGCTTTGCTTTGTGGACGGATGCAAGTGCCAGGGGTGAAGAAATAGCAGCTTCTCATGACTGTCCAGCAACTGCATGTGTGTGCTATTTCCGCATTTTGAACTGCTCTCTGATTTAGCTTTTATTTTGCCTGGAGGGTGTTTTCCTGTGTTATAACTTTATTTTCAAGTGCAGTTTGAGCGCAAGATGACCCTGAACCCCCAAAATGTTGAAAAATTGATGAAGAAAATGATGTGGAAAGAAGGAAAAAAATGAGCACAATAAACCTTCATCATAATCATATTCACATGATATTTTATGTGCAAACTGTATTTGTTCACTTTTAAATCGTTGTTTATTACCTATATACTCGTTTTCGTTGTTCAATCGCTATACCCTTTTTTTTTTTGCTGAGGAAGATTAGCTCTGAGCTAACAACTGTGCCAGTCTTCCTCAACTTTATGTGTTGGATGCCTCCTCAGCATGGCTGATGAGGGCTGTAGGTCCATGCCTGGGATCTGAACCCATGAACCCGGGCCATCAAAGTGGAGTGTGCTGAACTTAACCACTATGCCACGGGCTGGCCCACAGTATACTCTTTTATTTTTAGAGATTGGCACCTGAGCTAACATCTGTTGCTAATCTTTTTTTTTTTCCCTTCTTCTTCTCCCCAAAGCCCCCCAGTACATAGTTTTGTATTTTTAGGTGTGGGTCCTTCTGGTTCTACTATGTGGGATGCCGCCTCAGCATGGCTTGATGAGTGGTCCCATGTCTGCACCCAGGATCCCAACGGGGGGAACCCTGGGCTGCCCAAGCAGAGCATGCGAACTTAACCACTTGGCCATGGGGCCGGCCCCACCTTTTTTTTTTAAACCCGAGAAAGTAGTTTGGGCCTCTTGATTTGGGATAGAACATATCACCATTTTTCCCATCCAAATGGATGGAAATTTTTTTTTAATGGCTTTTCGTTTTACCATCAATTTTTCAGAAATGAAAAGCCCGTAATAAGGATAGGAGTATCAATTTATGGGTCAATGCACAGTATGTCTGTGGACTAGTTTAGGCCAGCAGGATGCTAGTTCATGACATTCAATGCAGAATGGCTGCAAAAGTACTGTGAATATGTACAGTAAATGCTGGACACGCATGAGGGTTATTATTCTAGGCCTTTCAGGGTACAGGGTGGGGGGTGGTGCTTATATTCCCTAGGGACAACCCTTTTTCATCCCCATCCCTTTTCCCATGGATTTTTCTAGCCCTATCCTCCATGATGCACAGGACCCAGAATCAAAGTTGGACTTTCTGCCCGTTTCCTTTGAGACCAGTCAGCTTTGTGAGCCTCTTGGTCAAGCTCAGAACCTGGATGTGGAGTTAATGCCTGGGGACTGTGTGGGGCAGTGCAGAGGACAGCGACTTAGAAGTCGGGAGGCCGGGGTGGGGCTTCGGCTTTGCTGTAGATTCACTGTGTGGCTTGAGGAAGTCACTTAACTTTGCTGTACTTAGCAAATATCTATTATTATTATTACTACTACTAATATCATCATTGTCAGTATTTTCTAAACCTCAGGCTAGACTAGAACACCTCTAAGTTTTTGTCCAATTCTAACATTCTGTTGTTCTAGAAACATTCCTATAAACCGGCACGTCTATTTTCACAGAAGCAGGGCCCTCCCAAGTCAGACATGGAGTTCTCATGGCCAACACCTGGTAATTCATTCACCGTATTTTGATGGAAGACCTACAGAGTACCAGACATTGTTCCAGGCACTGAGGGTTGAGCAGTTAGCAAAACAGTTAAAATCTTTGCCCTCACTGAGCTCACAGAATCCCATCAGAGACAATCGTCCCTCCTTGTTTAACACCTGTCAGTACCTGGAGAAACCAACTCTGGTACTCCATAGGGAGCCACATAGGTATTAGGGAAAGAAGGCATTCTCAGTGGCATACAGGAATTAAAAGGAAGCATTTTGAAAGGTCAGCGTGAACTTATTTGGGCTTGTGGGTAGGTTGACTCAGAGGTTTTGAGACACCAGTTAGTGATTTGGTTTCCTCTTTGATGGTGTTTATAAGACGCCGCCATTCAGAGGTGGCCCGCTAGCGTCAGGCCCAGGAAGTGTTTTCACATGGAGCTGTGTGGTGGAGACAGACGAGTCAGGCTCAGGGATAAAATGGTCATGTGGGTAACCACATCTGTAAGCTGAAACTGGTCAAATCACAGAGAAATCAGTAGTGTTACATTTATGGCTGATTCTGTCTAAAGGATGTCCTTTCTCTCCTTTTTAGGCAAGCTTAGCAAAACGTCTTTCCTTGGTGAAAATAGCTTGTCCTCACTCTTGCTTAAGGTGCCCTGATTTTCCTTGAGGACTTTGCCTTTTAAATACTTTGGAAATAGTTATCCCATCTTTCTTTCTAGCCTCTTTTTTTCTCTTTCTTTTTTCTTTCTCCTCCTCTCGCTCCTCCTCCTCCTTCAATTAAGTAAAAAACGATTACAAGGATCTGTGATAAATTAATGTCCCCATTAGGGATTTAAAAGATAACTTTTCTAAAGACCCCAAGAAAACACAGCCAAGGCAGTCTTGACATAAAGGGACCTGGGCATCACTTCAGCTTTTCTAAATAGAAAACAGACCACCGATGCCTTGAATAAGACCTGGTAGATGCTCCTGTGTTGCTTTAAACCAGACCAATCCCTATTTAAAGCTAAAATGGGTAGATGCTTACCAGCCGCTAGAAATGGACCAAGCCTGAGAACAAAACTGGTTATAGCAATTGGGGCTATCTTAATGGCCGATTGTTAAGTGGTTAGAGAAAAACAACAACAAAAACAACAAAAAAATCACTCAGCTTCATAGTCAGGAATTTGAGCAGAAGCTGTAATCAAGAAATGGCAGCCACTTCGTTAAGATTTCTGAGGTGAGTCAATTGGCTTATTCTCTTCCTTCTTATTTTATTTTATTTTATTATTTTTTTTGAGGAAGATTAGCCCTGAGCTAACATCTGCTGCCAATCCTCCTCTTTTTGCTGAGGAGGACTGGCCCTGAGCTAACATCCGTGCCCATCTTCCTCTACTTTCTATGTGGGACGCCTACCACAGCATGGCTTGCCAAGCGGTTCCATGTCTGCACCTGGGATCCAGACCAGCGAACCCTGGGCCGCCGAAGCAGAACATGCGAACTTAGCTGCTGCGCCACTGGGCCAGCCCCTCTTCTTTTCCTTGTTAAATGTTGATGTGCCATTACCTTGACAAGGTCTTTCTGTGCTGACTATGTAGTTATTCCATTGAGGCCTCTACCAGAGATGCACTGAGTAAAGTCGCTCCTACACTTACACGAAGGATGCTGCTAGAGCCTTGTGATGCCATGCTGCAGTGCCTCCTAGATGAAAGCTCATGTGACATTTGTGTTTTTCCTGACTGCTGAAGGCTTTGTTTCCTATGAAGAGCCGTTTTTAGGTATTTTATGTTTTTGGTCTATTTGGACACTAAGAACTACCCATGTCTCTATTTTCCCTTTGGTTTCTAGGATGCTCAGAGCCAAATTTGAGATTCAACCTGTAACAACATACAGATCCCTATATAAAGATCCTTCTGTAGCAGCCTCCCATTTGAGCTCTCAGCCTCCTGCCTTGTCTCCCCTCTATCCATTCTGCTGGAGTTCTCTCCTGAGGGCTCAGATCTAAGCAGGATGCTCCCAGGCTTAAAACCCTGTCGGGATTCCCCTCTCTGTCGGCAGACTGAGCTATTATGATCTGCCCTTACTTATGGCTCTAATCTTGATATAAGCTCCCTTTCATGCACTTCATACTTCTGTAAATTTTGTTGAATGAGTAATAATATAAATATAATTTCACTACAGCAGTAATTTCTGTACACAGTAGCCTGGTGATTTAGCAAATTTCCTTTACCAAAAAGTATTAATGATATAATCATTATAATTTTCACTGCAGCAGTAATTTTTGCACCCAGTAGCATGGGAATTTAGCAAATTTCCCTTATCAAACAGTAGATTAGTACTATGTCCATCTACTCAAGTTAAAAGGGAGTAGACAAAGGATGGGAAGGCTGTCAATCTGCTGAGGCTACCTGGTGCCAGTCTGGCAATTTAGTTATATCCAGAAGAGAATTTACTGCAAATTTGTCAACCTAAATATTCTCTAGACTCCTCCTTCAAACTATCCTTCCAGCTCTCTGAATCTAAAGGAATATTCTTAGAAAGAATGAGCAAAGATTCCAGATTTCCTTATTCATTCCTTTCTTAGTAAATATTTATTGAGCACCTACTGTATAAAAAACATTGTGCAGCCTAGGGGATACAGAGAAGACACAGAGTTCAAGAAACAATTATTCTGCCATCACAGAGCTTGAAGTTTAATTAGGGATTTACATAAATATCCAAAGCACGAAGCAGAAACGTACTGATGCCATCAGAAACACAAAGGTCATAGAGCCATGATGTTAGAGTGAGGTAACCTCGGATATCATCTGGTCCCTGCTTCTCCAAATGTGTCCACGAGCCAGCCTGTTCAGCTTCACCTGGGTAGAATCTTGAGCCCTATTTGAGACTGAATCAGAATCTGCATTTTAACCAGATCCCGAGGTGATTCATATTCCCATTAAAACTTGAGAAGGACAGATCTGGTCCAAATCTATTTTACAGGTGAATAAACAGGCACTGAAGGATGAAATAACTTGGCTGGTTTAGTGGGAGAGTCAGGACATGAAACCACAGCCCCCGATTCTTGGTGGAGTATGTGTACAGTGTGTCACCCCTTGTTATGAGGTGCTATGGGACTTCGGAGGAAAGCAATGATTGGAAACTATGCCTAGTTCAATTACAACATATTCCACTGAACCTAAACTTTGCCACTTCAGCCAGATTGAAGTATCCAGGCTGAGTAAGCCTGCTCTACTGTCTATGGATCACATGAACTGCTGTTTCTCACTAATAAAATCAAGGCTGTCTCATCCTTACACTCTCTCTGAAATGCAGAAGTGTTGGCAATCACCAAAGAGGAGAGGAAACTTCCTGCCCCGCTGGAGGAAATTCCCAGGCTAGGCTTAATGCCGTGACGTCAAATCTGCCACCAATGGGGAAAAAACCGCCAAACACTTCCAAGCACACACCCTCCTGAGAGAGGGTCACGAGAGGCATCTCCCCACATGTGCTTCCTGTGGAATGGACTCCCTAAATAGGCGCTGTGAGCTAAGTGGAAGGCATGAAAGTGGAATGAGATTCCAGTTTCTCAGTGAGCCTTTCTATGTTCTACTGGGTAGAGATAGTCCTACTTGGCTTTGGTAGAGAATTCACAGGGTTAATGACTAAAGAATGGAGTTCTTGTAATCAATATAGTCCTCTGGCTTTATTGATTAGAATCACCTGCTTATTTTGCAGCTAAGATTTTTTTTTTATCCCATTCAAAACAAAGACACCCTAGGGGACCATTAAGTAAATAGGCATTTAAGACTTTTTTCATTGCTAAGAAAGTAGTTAATTATTATTAGTGCCTAAAAGTCTCAATTCAGACAGAACACCTGAATGAACACACTACTGAAATGGTAGTGACATGTCTGCTATGAATGGATGCCAATTTACAGTTTATTGAAAAAATGCTGCTTCCTCCTTAGAGTTGTTGGGGAGGGGTGTGACTCCACATTTAACCCCTGAAAAGAAATGAGAGTGGGCAGAGCTCTTCTTCAAAGGAGCTGGGGTGGAGCAGCTTTCCTAAATATCGCACGGCCCTGGTGGACACAGGCAGTTCACTCCAGAGCCTGTCTAAAGAAATAGATAGCCAGTGTGGAAACCCTTTAAAGACATCAAGTCAATTGTATTTTATTTCAAGAACGCATTCATCGTTCTGCTTCAGGAAAACAAATCAAACGCAGGCTCATGGTATTCATGCTTCTGCTTGTTTGGGACAATACTTAGGATTTAATACCACCTAATGATCTATCTTTTTCTCCTTGTTTGTTAATTGCACAAATCAATCAGCACACACGTCTTTACGGAGCATCTGCCATGTGTAAGATGTTGTGCATAGTGCTTCTAAAGTAGGATGATAAGACCCAGAGCTTATTAGTATTTTAGTGTTCACAAAATACTTTTATATTTGATACTCGTAACATCCTCTTGGAATTCACAGGTCAGGGGGCTATTCACCGTATTTTACAGATAACAAACTTAGCAAAGTTCTGTGAGATGTAGAGTTGCCATATGACCCAGCGATTCTATTTCTAGGGATATACCCAAGAGAATTGAAAATGACTGGCACATACATGTTCATAGCCGCATTATACATAATAGCGTAAAAATGGAAACAACCCAAATGACCATCAGTGGGTGAATGGATAAACAAACTGTGATATATCCATACAATGGAATAATATTTAGTAATAAAAAAGAATGAATTACTGATACATGCTTCAAAACAAAGATGAACTTTGAAAACATTGTTCTAAGTGAAAGAATACAGATAAAAAAGGCCACGTGTTGCATGATTCCGCTTATATGAAATATCCAGAATAGGTAAATCCTCAGAGACAGGCAGTAGATAGATTAGTGATTGACAGGGGCTGGTGGTGGGAATGGGGTTGGGGAATTGGGAATGACTGCTAACAGGTATGGAGTTTCTTTTTGGGGTGGTGAAATGTTCTGGAATTAGATAGTGGTGATGGCTGTGCAACCTATCAAATATACTAAAAACTATTGAATTGTACATTTTAAAAGTGGGTTGTATGGTATGTGAATTATATCTCAATTGAAAATAAAAAAGGTTTGGGGCTGGCCCCGTGGCCGAGTGGTTAAGTTCGCGCACTCCACTGCAGGCGGCCCAGTGTTTCGTTGGTTCGAATCCTGGGCGCGGACATGGCGCTGCTCATCAAACCACGCTGAGGCAGCGTCCCACGTGCCACAACTAGAAGGACCCACAGCTAAAAATACACAACTATGTACCGGGGGACTTTGGGGAGAAAAAAGGAAAAAATAAAATCTTTAAAAAAAAAAAAGGTTTTACCAGTGACTTAACCACTAGCAGAAATGTGGTGAGTAACCGTGTTTTTTGATTGCCAGACAAATGTTCATGTTCTGTCACCATGACTAGTAAATATTTCCTGAATTAAATGGAGATGTAATACTTGTCTTCAAGGACCTTGTATATATGAACATGAAAAGAGAAAATACTGGGAAATAAGTAGTAGACCAGAATGAGTGGTATGAACGAAGAGTTCTCAAAGTGGGGTCTCAAAGTGGGATTTTTGTGACCTACCCTCAGAGGTTTGGATTTGACAGGTCTGTGGTGTATTCCTGGGACCCTGTATTTTTAGGAAGGACTATAGGTGTGGAAGAGACTCATCCATATCCTGCTTTATTCTTCTTCTTGCTACTTGCAAAATTACACTTCCCCAGCCCTTTTTGGATGGGTGCACCATATGACTAATTCTGGCCAGTGGGTTGAGAGTGGAAGTTATGTATATCACTTCTGGGTTAAAGCATTTAATTGGCAGTATCAGAACTTCTAGCATTCTCTTCCATTGCTGTGCCAATCAGGGGAGGCCATGTGTTCCAGACAGGTCAGGTACAGGATGGTGGAGTCTTCATTAGCCTGGATCTTTGAGTCACTGCGTGGAACAAAATGGTGCTAGAAAGTTGCCAAGACCAGCCCTGGGTTTTGCATCAGCAATAAATAAACCTTTGTTGTGTTAAACCATTGAAATGTTGGCATGTTTGTTATTGTAGCATAATCTAGCCTATCCTTAACCAGGGGATTTTGATGATTGACCAGGTTTGGGAATCAGTAGTAGAGATAATAAAAGCTAAAGAATTGGGGAGTGAAAAGATCATCTAGGGCTGAGGGTGATCAGGAAAGACTTAATAGAAGAATTTGAGCTGGGCCTTGAAAGATGGATAAGATTGGGATAGGGAGAAATAAATAGGACATTCTGGATAGGGGAGATGTCACAAATGATACGGAAGGAGTCATAGCAAAATAATAGTTCCTTAAGTTTTCTTTTCTCTTAAAAATCAGCTAAGGCTTCTCTTTATAATGTGCTTGGGGGGCAGATGCTTCAACTGTTGCCAAATATTTATTTTGTAGTTGGACAAACTGAAATAACAATCCATGTGCAGTGTCATGCAATGAATCTTTCAACAAACATTGAATCATTTCAGTGTGTCCTTTGTTCTGAAGGACAGTTGTCTTGAATTCTTCTTTCAGAGAGAATGTAAGCACGTCATTTTCAATGGAATCGGGGAAGGTTAGAAATGGAAGACTTGAATGCCAGGCTTAAGTTATCCTCCCCGATACAATGAGAAAGACCCACATGTTTTCCTTGGATATTTATATCCAGGTGATTTTTTTTTTCTGTCTGAAAGAGCCACCTCTTCTGCCAGCACGCTCTCGTTCCTCTATTCTGTCCAAGTGTCTTTGTTCCCTTTCCTGCTTGCTCTCAGCTTCCTTTCTCCCATCCTCCAACCTTTCAGGATATGAGATCAGTGAGGAGGAGGGAAAAGGAACTGATGTTTACCCAGTGCTTTATGTGTGCCATACATGCTTTGACATATATCATCTCATCTAGTCCCTGATGGCAGCATTCTGAGAGGTACGTTTACCCCCCATTTTTGTGGATGAGAATGCTGAGGCTGGTAATTAAGGAGATTGCCCAGAAAAACACAATTAGAAAGTGGTGGAACCAGGACTGAGACCTAGGTCTCTTTAATTTTGATATTCTTTATATAATACCACACTACCCTCCGTGAACTGGAAGCCCTGCAATTTGTTAATCCATCTCTCTTTGAACCAAATTGCATAACATCCTTAATTGGAAAGAAAGGGTTATAGATGTAAATCTTTCCATCTCTCTCAAAGTACATGCAATCTTGCTTAAACCAGTCTTAGTCTATGTAGCAAGAAATTGCTAAAGGAAGGGGCGTACTAGTAAAACTTGATTCCAATAAATCCTACAACTGCTTTTTCATTGAGAGTAAATAAATGGATGTGAAACATTCAAACATTAACAAAAATGCCGTTGCCCTATTTTAGCTCTTGGAGAATTTTGAGTAATTACGGCATTACTACACATATGTAGAGGATGACTTAGGTGGATCCTAAATACTTTACCGAGGGATAAAAACTGGGGCAGCAAAAGATTAGACCAAACAACTTATTCCATACACAGGGGGGCATTCATTTCTTTTGCAAATATATACTAAGTGCCCAATGTGTGCAAGTCCCTGTTTTAGGTGATACAGATACAGTAGCAAATGAGAAAAAACCTTGGCTGCCATGGAGCTTACAGCCTGTGGGAATCAGATAATAAACAAGAAAAAATAAATGACTGTCTTCTGTAGTAGACAGAATAATGGCCCCCCAAAAGATGTCCACATTCTAATTCCAGGGCCCTGTGAATATATTGCCTTGAATAGCAAAAGAGACTTTACAAATGTGATTAAGTTAGCGACCTTGAGATGGGGAGATTATCGTATATTATTCCATGTGCCCAGTCTAATCACAGAAGATCTTAAAAGTAGAAAATATTTCCTGGCTGTGGTCAGGAGATATGACTACAGCAGAATGGTCCGAGAGATGCAGTATTGCTGCTCTGAGGTTGGAGGAAGGAGCCAGGCTTCAAGGGATGTGGGTGGGCTCTAAAAGCTAGAAAAGGTGAGCAAACCAATTTCCCCCTAGAGTCTCCAGAAAGGAATCCAACCCTACTGACATCTTGATTTTTGCCAGTGAGATCCACGTCGAACTTCCAACCTACAGAACTGTAAGATAATAAACTTGTGTTGTTTGAAGCCAGTAGGACTGTGGTAATTTGTTACTGCAGCCATAGAAAACTAATACATTATATGAATGTATCTTGTGAGAGTAATAATTACTCTGAAGAAGATAATACAGGAGAAGGAGATAGCTGGTGACTGCGAGTGGGATGTATTTTTTTTTTTTCTAATACTGTTGTCGGGGAGGGCCACTCTGAGGAGGTGATAACTGGCATAAACCTGAATGATGGGGAGTCAGCCAGGTGGAAACCTGGGAAAAGAATACTCTAGGCAGAGGAAACATCATATGAGTCTGGAAGGCGCTGTCCAATGTGCTATGTTAGTAATGGGTGAGTTTATCAGAAACAAGGCTTTTGCTCACGCATTCGTTCGTTCATTCACTGATTCATTCAACAGATATTTACTGAGTAGCTCTGATGTGCGAAGCACTGTTCTAGGTGCTGGGGATACAGCAGTGAACACATCATTTCCATACTGGTCCTCAAGGTTTGGTTTCTCCTGTAGGTGGAATTCTCAATTCCAGAGAAAGGCACCAGATGCTCTTTCTTAAGTTGTAGCTTTAGATTCTAGGGAGAGAATAGAGCCGGTTAAGTTCATATAAAATCCACCCAAACTGGGATGTGTGCGACCTTCCAGATGCTGGATAACATCAGAGCATTTCTTACTTCTGAAGTTTTCTAAAAGTAACCAGTACAGGAATAGTACTGCACAATTAAAAACTTACATCTATCTTGCTCCAAAATATTTAAGTTGTATTAATATTAATAATAACCCTTTATTCACTTTTAGCGTATTACATTTTGGCGCCTAATGTGCCTGGTATGGTTGATTCTCTAAATGATCTGAAGTTTCCTGTAAAGTCAGAAAATGCTCTCTCTCTGTGGCCGTGGACACGTGCACACACACAGTGAACATTCAATCAACCCTTTTTGATCTACGTGATTCCACCCAAACATTTTTCCTCACCAAATCCCTGAAGTTTTTTTGTTGTTGTTAAATTTACTAATTTAGTCAGTAAGAAAGATAAGCAAGAATGTATTGGCGAAGTCACCTATCTCTTCAAACAGCTGATGTTCCTGCAAATCAGAATTGATTTGAACTAAGGTGAATGATAAACATGCGCTGTCAGACTGCCTCCTGGGAGCCGACTGGGTGAGTTTTCAGGGTGAATTTTCTTTGTCCTCCTGGCCTCAGGCTGACTCTAGCTCTGCTTTTCTCTCTTCACCAAAGCTGACTTTCTCTCTCTGCTTCACCTCCCACCCCATTCCCACCTCCAGCCACAGAGGCAGCAGCTGAACCCTGCTGTGCCAACCTCAGGTCTAGGTGACCCTGAGCAGTTACCAAGGGGCTTTGTCTTTCTAGATACCCCATTTGGCCATGGTCAAAATCCCCAAGGCCTGCTGAGGGAGGCTGAGTCTGTGTGGAAAATTTATAGGGGTTTAGAACCCAGAGATTCTAGGTTGTGAGTGTGCGACTCCCCATGTGCGAGTATTGGAGGGAACCACTCATAGCTTCATGCTGTGTCGAGCTGGGGAAAAATCACAAGGTATGGGCCCTTTTTTCTCACCCTGTCCCCCACTCCTGGGCCTGGAAGTTTCCCCCTCCCAGTACTGTGACATTTTTGGATGTTCCTTTGAATAGCTCAGGGACAATCTAAGGAGTGAACACAAGAGAATACCCCTCTGGAAACTTTGGAACAAATTTCCTTGACTCCCAGAGGCCTTTATATATGCTGCTTTCTTGGCTTCAACTTCCTTTGCCCTTAGTCTTATGCTTCCTTTAAGACTCAGTCCAGAAAGGCCTGGGAAGTGTTTTCTGGCTCATGCCTCTTACTCCAAATGCAAACCATCCTTTAGCACCAGGCACAATCTCTGTCATGGCCCCTGTCAGCTAAGTCTTCACCATTTGCTTGCATTTGTTTCTGCAAGGGTATCCAGGACAGATCTCAGTCATGGATGCTTAGAAAATGCTTGTGGAATGCACATTCCTCAGGACCAAAGGTAGAACTGAGCAGAGTACTTTCTACCCCAAGCAATTATAAAACCCATTATACATAAATTACCTAAGAATAGTAGACGCTAGAATTAAGAACAGTTTAAATTGACATATGTTCCTTGTATGAGTAATGGCTTTCACACATTGACTAGACCCTTTTCTCAAAAACAGAAGGAGTGCATTTTATACATGTTAGCATTTTATAAGTATTGCCATTTAAGCTTATAATTCTGGCTCAGCTGTTGGAATTTTGTCATATGCCAAAAGTTAAACAGATGTCCAAAAGAATGACTCACTGCCCAAATGAAGAAAAATGGTAAGGGCTGTTCAAAACCAACTTAAGTGTCAATAAACTTGGAGAGAAGTATTCTCTCGGGCTTTAAAAAAAAATCAAACAAACACAATGAAGAGGGCATCCTTCCCAGAGGACAATTTGAGACAGGATCAGTGAGAAGCAGAGATGAAAAGACTTGCTTCCTTCTCCAACCCCAGTTGGTACAGGGAGAAGATACTAGGAATTTCTGAATTGTAGAATTACTCCTCTCCCATGGGTTTCTGCATTCAAGTCTTCCAAAACTCAAGGAACTATAGAGATTTTTCCTGGGTTACAGGTAAGAGCCTTTGAATTTCAAATTGTAGATATCCTTGAGCACTGTAAGCCAAAATGTGTCATGGCTACCTAGCTTTTAGCTATGATCATTCACAAAGGAAAACTGATGCCTTTACAGTTTGCTTATGGAAGGACCTGGAGCAGAGCTGACTGCCTGACTGATTGGGGCGCTAATTGATTAGTTGACTAACATTCATTAAGCACCTATTATGTGCCAAGCACCTTGGATGAATGAAAAATGAGAGAAATTTCTCCTTCCCAGGAACTTAAATATCATAGAAGTAGAGATGTGTCTAGTATTTAAGATCAGCAGAAATCAAAGAGATGTCCTTGTGCTATTTGGTATCTCCAAGTACTTATAATAAGTCAAACTTATTGGGTATACTTGTAGTATTTTCAGATTTTGGGGATCTGGATTTGATGTGTCAGACAAAGAACAATGTGAGTTATTTTTTGTGCATTCCTTAAATTTACATTTAAAATGATATACTATTTCAAATTACTTTTTGGAATTAGTCCAAGTTGAAAACAAATAAATATACACATAAGTCTTGAATGGTCCCAAACTTGAACATAGAAAATGAGCCATTTGGCAGACAGATCTGCTTAAGTGCAAACCTCTACTGCATACTAATTATACTTATAATCAGATACACATACAAACATACACACACAAATAGATAGTTATTATTGATCATGGATTAAAGAGTCTGAAAGCTGGAAAGGACCTAAATTCATGCAGCCCAACCCTTCCATTTCTAAAACATACTACTACAACCAATGACAGTAATCATAATATAGCAGACATCTTGAGCATTTGTTACTTGTATGACGTGCACCAGACTGTAGTCGTCATGAAGGCAGGAACCAGCTGTTTGATTACTGCTGTGTCCTTAGTACCTACTGGTTGCCTCCACATAGTAGGTAAATGCTCAACATCTCATGTTGCACAAAGGAATGACATGTGCCAGGCTCTGTGTCAGACGCTTTATATACGTTATCCAACTGGAACCATCAAAACCACCCATGGTGGATATTACATGTCCATTTTGTACATAAGGAAACAAGACCAAGACGTGTGTAGTACTGTGTTCAGGGCTAATGGTTTGTTGTTAACGGAAGAGTGAGGATGAAAATTCAGGTTTCCTGACTTCCCACTCTAAGAGTGTTTCCATTGAATATCCTGCTGTCTCTGTGAACATATACTCTTGTGTGTGCCAAAGATCAAACTTGGATTAATGTCTATAAACAAGGTATGAATATCACCAAATTAATTAGTGAAGGTCATATTTACCCTTCACCGAGTGTCAACTTGAGCTATTTGTTTGAGTGAAGATTTCCTCAATTTATTGCAGTCAGTCACGGCTGCCCCTCGGTAATAGGCAATGTGCTTGAATTTCACAAGCCTGTGTGAATTGCTGTCTTGCATTTCTTAGCAAAGGCTGAACCTCAGTCAATATTTTTACAGGAGGACAGTTCTTTGGAAGACTCTGGGTGTTACTTAAGCTAATAAATGACTATCCTTCAAGCAGAATTACAAGCAATGCCCCAATTAATGAAGGTGGTAACAGCCGCTCTTGGTTTACAATGGCCCCATTGCCCAAGTTGGTCACTGGTTGGACTTTCCCAGTCCCCAGTGATTTACAAATCCAAAGGAAAGTGGAGAAAACATAAAATTTATTTTTCCACAATTTGAGGCATGAGCTTCCCTCACATTTCAGAGCCCTATATTTCTGTGATGGGCTTTGATTCAATCCAGCCTGAATGAAAGACGTTTCATCACCCCAGAATGCATTTCTTTATTTGCCTTGGATCTATGATTCTGTCAGTATTGAGAGAAAAGAAAAATCAATGCTGCACTATAAACCTCGGGCCGCCTCTGGCCAACGTGGTCAGCATGGTGTGAGCAAAGGAAATGGCAGGGGAAAAAATTGACCGCTCAGCAAGAGTGTGGCCAGTAACGGACACAGCTCAGGGCTAATAACAGCTTGCAATTACACATGGAAAGCCAAAGCGTGTAGGGCATTCAGTGTGAGGGAGATGTAATACAATTTATTGAACCACCGGTTAGAGTTCTGCAGCTTCTCAATAAAAAAGAGTGTTGGGCTTATACTCCTTAAAACACAGACTTATATGGTGCTAACAGGTGAAGGAGACTTGGAAAGCCTTGTGTTAGTTGGAAAGAAATCAGGAATATGGTCTATTTACATTTAAAATTAAACATCTATCTATCTACCAGATTTGCACACAGTATCAGTATATTTGGAAATCTGTATATATATATTTCCAAAAAATTCTGGTTTAGGGTTCTGTCTCTAACCATATCTAAAAGCAGGTTCATGATAATGAGCTGAGCGAATACATGGATGCTGAATGTATGCATTTTGCAGTAAAGTGTGCAGAGTTCTCTCTCCATGCTAAATATCTAACTAGCAGCATCACTAGTGCATTCTGTCCTGGTCATCCATTTTCTTTCTTTCGTTTATTTTTCTTTTGAGGAAGATTAGCCTTGAGCTAACATCTGCCACCAATCCTCCTCTTTTTGCTGAGGAAGACTGGCTCTGACCTAACATCCCTACCTATCTTCCTCTACTTTATCTGTGGGACACCTGCCACAGCATGGCTTGACAAGTGGTGCGTACGTCTGCACCTGAGATCCGAACCGGTGAATCCTGGGCCACTGAAGGGAAACTTGTGAACTTAACTGCTGCACCACCAGGCTGCCCTGGTCATCAATTTTCTTGACTTTCCAGTGAAGGGTCCCTTTCCTGCTGGTCTTTAACAAACAGTGGTTCAGAGACAAAGAACTGAGGGTGATCAGCATGTTCTGATTAGCCATTAGGGTCCTCTGAGGAAGTAAGAAGGAAATGGCTTTGAACCCTGAGGCTATTGTTTCCTATCTTATTGGGCTTAGCAGGAGTCCATGTCTGTTGGGTGCTGAGTTCTGCCTGAGCAGAAGTTCTTCTCTGGGTGTGAAAAGATTTCCGGGGCTGACTGCTTCTCACTAGCTTTCCTATCTTTGCTCTTCTGCAGACACCTCTGCAGATAGCCCCAGCAAGCTCTGAGTTCTCCCTTCTGGGACAGGTGCGGCAGACTTGCTCTTTCTCAGAGCAACTCTGCAGCTGTTGGATGCCTGCATGCTCTCCTGCAGGCTCTCCTGGTTCCCAGACTTTTCTGCCACTTCCTTTTCTGTATGTAGAAATTGTTGCCAACCAGGTGGAGCAAAGATATACTAGCTGATTCAAATTTTTATGGAAATGATTTGTGTGCACTCATCTCACCAGGAGAGATTTTAGGTAAAACCCTGAGCAGACCCTGGGCCTTCTGTTGCAGGGCTGTGTAGATAACATTTTCTAAAGGAGACCCTTGCAGCCATGGGAGAGTTGTTTGCTTGGCAATGAAGAGAGCATCTTTTAAACATCCTTGTTCTTGAGATGGAGAGTTTAAGTTGATGCCAGGTCCAGAAGAGATAGAGTAGTTCCTCAGTAATTTCGCAGGGCTGGTGGGTCCTTTAAGCTTAGGAGTTTATCACGTAGTGTGGCACATTTACCCAGGGTGCAATAGTGGCTTGGGCGAGCCAACATCAGCTTTGGGGTGGGAGGGGGAAGGGAAGAGTGGGCACCAGTGAGTGGGCAGAGAGCCATCTGTGAGCTCCACATTTGCTCTGGGTGGTTAAAGGCTATATGAAATTAATTGAACCAAACTAGGTGACCTGTGAGCTCTGTCCCCCTCCCAGCAAGGTCAAATGTGGGAGGAGAGAGGGGAGAGGAAAGGGAAATGGAGCCCTCAGTCCTGGTCCCTTCAAGTGGCTGAGCTGAATTCCTGTTGTCCACTACTTTGCACAGCCACCCCTCAAGCTCTAAAGGAGCCAGACCCTTCCTTTCTTTGATTCTGTCCAGCATAATCAGTCTCACCCCAACACACACACACACATGCGTGATCCTCTCATTTCTCTCTTCTCCACAGCACAAGACTCAGGGTGGGTGTGTGTGTGCACACACACATGCACACGTGTGCACCCCCCGCCACACACAGCTGCTGACCTGGAGGTGTTAGCCACTCTGCAGCTGCTGTTCTTCTCACATTAATCTATAGGAATCAATGGACATTTCATTAGAGTAATCAAGTGCGGATGCATCCTGCATTTATATTCTGTCCCCCCTCCCCGCTGCTTTCACAGACTAATTGGTCCTACAGCCAAGAGTACATGGATATTTTTCCCTATAGATGAATGTCAAGAACGGTTTTTTACTGCTGGTTGAAATACCTATCAATACGGCGTCTGTATAAAAGCCTTCACCCATCAAAGCCGCAGAGCTGTTGATAATACATTATGCACTCCTGCTTCTAATGCATCTCACTTCCTCTTTTACACCTTATTGCACATCCACGCACCATTTATGTTTGTCCCATTCGAAGAATTAACTAGCTCTGGGCTGCCTTTGTTTTAACGTTTAGCCCCAGAAATAATTTTTCCCCTCTGTACATGTTGTCCATTGTTACAGGGCAGCTGTAGGAAGGAGCCGGAACAGGAAGTGGTATGGTGTTCATGTGGGGTTATAGCTTTCAGCTCTCTTTCTTCTATCTCACGACTAAATACAGTTTTTCTTGCCAGAGCCATGAGCCAGATGAAGGGTACAGAGAACATCTTTGTTCTGAGTGGACTTTTTGTGACTGCAGTTTGAGAAAACAAACAGACAAGAGAGGTTCCTGCTTCCCTCTTCTGTAAACCTGTGTCTAGGTGTGGTAATGTCAGAGGCTGATGGGAAAAGAAAGGTCAAACAAATAAAAAAGAGCCTCGGCTTTAAAATGTGCGCATGTCTAGCGGCGGTGGCTGAGCTGTATGGTGTGGACTGGAATGATGACTGCGGGCCCCGCTCATCCCTGACCCCCCTCCCAACCACGTCTGCCCCGTGACACTGGAAGAAGTAAAGATGAGAGTTGGCTCTTGGAGAAATTTGGCAGGCTTTGCTGACTTCCAGAAAACAGGGAGGAGTTGGACTAGCCAATGGCCTCTTTTCTGAAGCTTTAGCTGGCTGGGAAATGGAAGGAAGGGGTGTGAGTGCTCAGATAATGAGCTGAGCTGCTCCTGGAAGCATACAGGAGGCCAGTGAAGAGAGCGTCAGAACCAGTTGTCTTTCCCCTGTGGAGGGAATTGGGGTAGACGAGAAATAGAAGTCAGAGGGCCAGGTCCTTGTAGACGTCTTTGTTCCACTTCATAATTGTTCTTACTTACGTCTGATTTTTCCACAGGGCAAATTTGTGGGGCTCAGGAGGGTGGTGATGGCCCACCCCATTCTTGCTTTGACCCTGAGAGGTTACATGCCACTGTTTCTAGACATGAAGTGGTGAGCCAAGAAGTCTATGACCGACACCCCAATAGAGTAGAGTCAGAAGTCCCTGGGCCTAAGGCCTCATTCTACCACTTTTTCTGTGTGTGCTGTGGGCAAGCCATTGAATTGCCTTGAGCCAATTTTCTCATTTGCAAAGTGGGAACAATATTAATGCTCACCCTTAAGACTGTTGCAAAGATTGGAGTTCAGATATTCACAACCACTTTATGAAATGAGACATCGTGTACAAATCTAAAGTATTATGATTATGATTATAATATAAAGTTCTCCTTTTACAATACAAATATACTCTTAAAAAACATGTGTTTGGCGTATACCAAGTGCCACCTGCCATGCTAGGCACTTTGAGCTCCACTTTCTCACTGAATCCTCACAGTAGCCTGTGGGTGAGATATTAGTCATGGCCCACATATTGTGGATGAGAGTTGAAGTCATCCAGCTCCCATTGTGTGTCTCCCAATTCAGAACTCTTTCTATGGCCCCTCAGGTGCCTCCTCACCATGTGCCAGGGGCAGTTGCTCCCTACACCCTGTTTTGCTTCCAGTGTTTGCTCTCGTGGAAGGTGCTACTGATGGACAAGCTCGTGAACCTCTGTCCAGGGTCGGATCTCCTTGGGGTAGTATCGCATGGGGCTCAACCACAGTGCCCAAGTCCCATGCCACTTTCCAAAGTGCCATCCCCAAAACCTGAATCTGTTCAGTGCGTGTCTGCTCCAGAATAGGGGTCAGCGGCAGGCAGAGTCTCATCATCCCAAATGGAAGTACAATACATGATAGATTAAGGTGGTTTTCATGGGCTGCCCTGGAAACCCTTATTCTTAACAATGCTGCATCCCCAGGAAATGTTAGTTCTGAATTACTTCTTGAGGCCCTCGTGAGTTCAGCCAGATTATAACTTGGGGTCTGTATTAAATGACAAGCCAGAGAATAGTTCAAATAACTACTATTGTAGGCTGGGGATGACCACTGTGATTGAGGCCATGAGTCTAGTAAGGAACCAGAAAGCTTTGTTTTTGGCTTTTTGACCCAACAATGCCCTTTTGGATCATTCTTTCTTAAGTTGTTTGTTACCTGCTTACCTTTTGGTGTTTGTGGGCTCTATAGATTAGAGTCAAGACTTTCTCAGGGCTCAACACAAAACAGCCTTAGCCATCGGTCCCTCAGATGAGTATGTCTCTCTTGAGATGGATGTGCATTGGGCCTTCTCCTGCTGCTCTCATTTCCCAGTCTCTGCTGACTTGGGCTAGTGTTGGGAGCTAGGCACAAAACTCCACTCCTGACTCTGCAGAGGTCAGCCTGCCTCCAGCATGAGATTGTGGTTTGCAAAAGTGGAGGAAACTATTTCCTCTCACTGATTCTTGGCCCTAGTGGGATTGCAAAGGTGACAGTGAAGACTAGAAGTGACCCTCCTGTGTGTACAGTCTCAAAGCCTTGGATATTCGTGGATGCCACATCCATGGATTATTATAGGAGTGAGGTCTTGGGGATGTGTGTCCCAAACTTTCTGACGTTGACATTCCTGAAGGTAACCATATGCCCCCTTACCTCATGACATTTGAGCCACCATATAAGGAAGATCCTGGGTGGAGGACCACTGGGCTTTCCCCATGACAGTGGGGTATGGTAGAAACAGAATGGCTTATACAGTCAGACAAGTGGTGTATGGATCCCAGATCCAGAAGTTCCAAGTGAGCTGTGTGACTGGGAAGATATAGAACATTTCAAAACCTCAGTTTACACATGAGTAAAATAAGGATAATAATTGTACCTACCTCATAAGATATTGTGAGGGTTGAGAAAGATAACATATTAAATTTGTTAGCATAGTGCCCAGAATATGGCCTCAATAAATATTGCCACTTGTTCTTATTATTATTCATAAGGTTTTATTAGGATTAAATGAGATATTGTATAAAGCACTTGACATAGCTCCTTGCACACAATAGGAACTTAACTATTAGGCAGCCTCTGCAAAAGAAAAGATAATTAAAAAAATTCTTATCACCATTTCTGCATGACCTTTCCCCTCCAAAATCCTTATAGTTTGCCCAAGAGGGAAATGGAGGACGATTTCTCATTTCCCCTGACATCTTCTGAGACAGATTTCCCTCCCTGCACCTTATTTCAATGCCTGTGCAACTGTGCACGGAAGCAATCTTGCTACGCTGTGTACATTACTGAGATAGTTTCTTTGAGGGAAATTGGAGCTGGAGGAAGGTTCTGGGAATTGCACAGTGCTTGGGCATGAGAATTCCAAGGGTTTTTTTCTCTAGTTGTAACAGCAAACATCGTTGGAACCCAGCTGATTCCTGAGGGCTGTGGTGTCTGTCTAATTTTCTTCAGGAATTGGACTGAAAGTCGCTAGGAAATTCTCAGTTCAGTCTCTGGCCTGTTCTCCTATGAGCACTTCTGGCAGTTTGACTTAGTAATGTGGTGATTCATTGATTCACTGAATCTCTTAAGTAACTCTTCTCTGTTGTTATTCAGAAGCAAATCCCAATTTATTACCATGGATGTTGGAGAGGAGATGGAAAAACAGGAAGATATTTGGAAGATGGAATGAGGCAGAAACTCCAGTTTTGCTGGCTCTGAGAGTGAGACAATAAGAAAGAGGGAGCTGCTTTGATGGGGCTGGAAGTCGGGCATTGAGGGCCAGGGAGGGACTTGGGAAGAAAGGAATTCTACAGAGGAGCCATTAGGGAGGATGCAGGCTACGAAGGTGGCAGAACAGAGAGGGGAAGAGGTGGAGGGAGTGGAGAACGCCGAGTTGCTGGCTGCAAATGAGAAGAAGGGGAACAGCGCTGACAGCTAAGGCCATGCTCCATGGTGAGCAGCGTCTTCTCTTGTCCCTGCTCCTGTACTGAGCACGCACAGCAGTCACTGCACATGTTGTATTTCTTCTCTAAACCTGCCATTTTTGTTCTGTGTTATTGACCATCTTCTAATATTAGATATGTTCTTAACCAGATCATGAACCCTTATAACAGAAGCTGTTGGTGCCCTACTCAGACCCCCTCCATATTCACAGTTTCTAGAAAGGCTGATAGTGTCCTGCTGCCAGCACCTGTGACCCTCTATCTGAGGGTCATCTGTAGCTGCAGAAGTGTGCTTGGTTGCCACACAGGCAGGCCAGATGTGCTGCTTGTGTGGCTCTCAATGAGTGATGGATGGGAGTTGGTGGCTAGATACCCCAGCTTCCTCAGGTCTTAGTGGGACAACTCTGAGGTGTGTTCTCACCATCTTCCACACATCCCCAGTGACACTGAGCCCCAGTTGCCCTCAGCAGCAAGCTACTCTCTAGCGCACTCAGCATTTGCATGCCGTTCTTTCCTTCCCTCTCTCACTTCCCCTCTCCTTTACCACTGCTTCCTGGCATTACCTCCCAAATAAACTACTTTCACTCACATCTGTGTCTCAGGATGTCTCTGGTAAAACCACACAGAAAATAACCCTTCTATGTAAACTTTTGTTCATACATCCTTGCTTGTTTATTGACATATGCCAGACTGTGTGCTGATGCCGAGCTGGGAGAATTTCTCTTTCTTCTTCTTGTACCCACTCCCCTGTTTCTATCACCATCGCTACTGCTGCCACCATCACAGGACGTGGCAGAGCGCCTGGCTCACAGGAAGTGTTCAGTAAACATCTAAGTGAAACGAAATGAAATGCCTCTGTGAAAGGGCACGGCAGTACGGGTCCAGGGACTTCCTCATCAATCTTAGTCATGTTATTTTCTTATTGTGTGACCTTGAACAAGACACTTTGCCAATGTGGGCGTCAGTTTTCTCATTGCAAAAAAAAGAGAGGGTTGAATGACATGATCTCTAAAGTTTCATCCGGGTAGGAATATATACAGTCATGGAGTATGGAGTATACATGGTCGTTATCCCTCAGCCGTGTGTCTTTACGCTCTTGAACAGATATTCCAGTATTATGCCTGTGGCTTTGGTTGAATTCAGATGATTTATTCTGCAGCAAAATCTATGACCTCAAAGCAAGTAGGAAACATAATTCAATAACATTTGATTTGCAAACTGAATTTTCATATGGCTTTGCTTTAGTGTTACAAATTCCTGTTTTTCTGAACTGAAAAGTTGAGAAGTGAAAGTTAATATAAGCAGCATTCATCACTGGGAGCCTCCCATGCCAGCAAAAATGGAAACAAATCCTGGCTAAAACCCCAGCCATGTTTTTTATTCTTTGTGCCTAGCAAAGGTGATTGTGGAAGAACGAGATGGATTGATGTCCCGGAAAGTGACGAGGGAGATCGGGGCCCGGCTTCACACATCACAGGCAGTGCCCTCCACTCCGACCTGGAGGGCACCACCTCATGGTGTGAGGGGGGCTCGGGCTCCACAGCCATTAACTCCTTGGCTTCTCGTTTGAAACTGACAACGGGGTGATGTGGGCAACTGTCCATATGGAACAGGACAGCGACCATCAACTCATTCCATATGGGCCACCAGACAGCACCTAGAGGTAATAACATTCTGTCAATAGTGACCTGGGTTGGATTCAAATCAGTGATTTAGGGGTGAAAGGCGCTGGATTCTATTATGAAGTGCCCTTAGCTATCTAGGGGCTGAAAAACCATCCCTTTACCGCAGTTAATGACAGAATCAAAAAAGTCAGTCTTGTTCTTTTCTCTCTTTTTCTTTTTAAAAATTGAATACAATTTTGTATTGAGCTATGGATCCACTAATAGGACATAGTGGACAAGATTTGTTAATATGCTTCGACTAAGTATATTAAGTGTTGGTGTACTTAACACACCTTCACATTGCTGGTCTTTTTTACTTCTTTCCTTCTTTCTTCTTTCCTTAACATGGAGTTTTCTGAGCTGAATATAACTATGGTTTAGTGTTTGAATCAAATTATGTGTTTTTTCTTAAGGCCAGATTTGTGACTCTCCAAGACAAACCTCCATTTTCAGAGTTTTCTATGGACTCACCAAGAATAGGGCATTTCACATGGTCAGTCTAACAGAGAGAGTGCTTCCAGAACAGGACTCCAAAGGTATTCCGCCCAAGCCAGGGTTGGAGAGTCGGACAGACCCTAAACCTTGGGATGCTGTGGAGCCGAAAGTGAAGAGATCCTTTCCCGCATCTGTTTGTTTTCACCATCAGCTGGAGTGAAATGCTTGCTTTGCAAACAAAATACTTACTGAAGATCAAGGAGTTCATTTTTCTTACCACCGCCTTGCTTCTTTTTATTTTCCCTTGCCCATTTGAGTCTTAACCTTGTAACTAACAGCATGATCTTGGAAATAAATGAACAATTCAGCTAGGACTGCTTGGAAATTAAGATAAAATAACTAGAAAAGCTGTGGCTCTCTCTGAAAGACCAGAAACCAGGACGGTAATAATGTTTTAAACTGTACATTAGGGCTTTGTAACCCTTTGTTCTTAAACTGTACAATCCCTTTAATCTGAGGGTTTCAAAGACTTTCTAAGACAGGCTTCCACTGCCTTCTGCAGGGTGCTGTGTGAGAAAGAGTTGGTAGCGAACATCCTCATTTTTCAGATGAATTTGGTGGAGTTGGGGATGAAAGTTGGCTCTCAGTCCAGCTCTTTCACCTGCCTTCGTTCTCCAGGGCCGTATTTTCACAGGGCTCCTGGACCGAACATTGCGCTCAAGATAATTTCCGAGTCATCCCTCTGCATGGCTGTGCAGGAAAAGCTTCAGCCATGTGGGGATGATCCTGGGGGCACAGCACAGACCAGAGAAAGTGGTGACCTTCAGCAGGGTAGGATGTTTAAGGATGTCACAGAGTCTCACAAGACCCTAAATCCTTCCCTGATCAAGGCCTGAAATTCCATCTAGGGATCTGTCTCTTTGATGTTGACCCCAATTAAAATATAACTGAACTCAGGAGGACTGTCATATTTTAGTGTGAATAAATGGCCTAAGAGGACAAAATTAAAGGAGTGATGATAGTGAGGATGGAGGTGGGGAAAGAATAGACAAAGAGTGAGGGAACTCGTTCTGAACACCAACTGAGAGCGAATATAGTGGGCAAAGGCTCTGGAATCCTTTATGGCCAAAGAGACTGTAACCTGCTTTGCAATTTGGCCCAAATAGCCTCGAGGTCAATTGGCCCTGCCTCCATGGGCCGGCACACCAGTGTGGTGTGGCTCTCAAGCTGCTGCATGGGTACTTTCAGAACATTCCTCTGGGCTTGTCTGTCCACTGATTTAACCCTTAGCTAGCAGAGTAGCTTACATGAGAAGTGCCTGGCTGACACTTAGCTCTCTTCGCAAACGAGTAAAGACATTGCAAAGACCCGAGGAAGATTGGATAGCAGCACTCAGAGAGGCTCTTGAATGATGGAGAATGACTGTTATTTTGGCAGAGGCTAGAGAGGAGCCTTTTGTGGTTGAGAGCTATTTGTAGATGGGGATTTACTGTGGCCATTTCTGCAAGACAGTCTGACAGCGGGGTGCACACTCTCACCCTCCCTCTTTCTTCCCATCCTTCTCCTACTCTTTATTTCCCTCTTTTATGGGTGTGTACAATTCGCAAAGCATAAACACTCCTTATCTAATTTTAACGACACAGCTTCCCTACAAAAATTTCGAAGAGATTTAACAAACAGATAAACATAAACATCCCTTTCCTTCTTGCTTTGTTCCCCCCACAAAGAGACCTGATCTATCTGTTCGGAGCCAAATGGATGTAATTAGTTGAAGAATCGCTTTCTCTCCGTATCTGAGCAAATATGTTTTGCAGTGCACCAATTTCTCAAGGGCAGTGGGCTGGGACGGCCAGTGACTGCTGGGGGATGGCTGCTGACCTTCAGGCCAGGCCGACTTTAATTTGCAGAACACTGCCGCTCCCAGGAGGCTCTTCAGCCAGGGCCACACAATCAAACTGAACCAGCAGCTTGCTGCTGTCCAGCTGCACCCACCACCCTGCAGGACATGAAGACGTAGCTAACTAGACACTGCCACTTCGCAGACTTCGAAATTACGACTTGGGAAATTAAGCTCCATAAGAATTCAGCCTTTTATGCAGGAGCCAAAAAGCCTGCTTGTCTCCGTGGTGCCTCTTTCCAACTGCATTATTTAAGAGGGGAGTCTCTGCAGATGTAGCACATACCTTCCAAGTTTCGATTGCACATCCTGTGTGCTCGTTTCAAAAAGTGATGCTTTAAATGAACCTGATAATTAAATCCCAATTATGTGAGTGGCCTGAAAAAGAAATGCTGGTTTAAAACAATAAATCTCCCTGGGCGGGTTGCAAAATTTTTTGCCATGGGAGACTCTTGGCATCTCTGGATGAACAAAGTAACTGTCTCCTAGCTGACTGATGATCACAGCTGTCTTAATGACCAGGTCGGGTTGCCACGTGATCGGTCCAGTTGACTGCTGCACAGTCGATTGAAATGATAAAAAATAATAGCAGATTGACTGGGCTAGGATAGATTCATTTACGGCACCAGGCACCTCCTTTGTGTGTACATATGTGCTTGTGCGTGTGGTTGGTTTGCACGTGAAAGAGTACTCTGGTGCTAAAATTATGTTCTCAACTTGGGAAAATTGAAGACAGACAGCAATGGAAGACAGTTACAGCTTGTGGGCCAATTTAAGCCGTATAGTGTTCAGGCAACATAAATGTCAGGGACAAAATACTGTAATCGTTGCTATTATGTATGGGCAATTAGATTAAATGTCAATAAAGTATTAACTACCACATGTTGTTAGATGCGAATTCGAGGAAGAGAATTCTCTCGGAGGCACATTACATATAGAAAATGACAAGAATGTAAATACGTGGGCACTGCACTATTTTTGAATGAGCTTGTTGTCAAACACAGTAGCAATGACACTATCCTTTGTACCCTTGACAATTTGTACTTGTCTTTGGGTAGCACTTATTTCTCAAAAAAAAAAGCAAAACCCTGTTTATGTATCTGTCTTCCTACTATACACTGAGATTCTTGGGACCAAGAGCTGTGTCTTCTTTTTTCTTCTTCATCGTAATAGTAGCTCACAGAGTATCTGCTATTGCCAGGCACTGTCCTGCAGTATCAACTCACTTCACTCTCATAACAGCCCTATGAAATGAGTACTATTAGTAAGCCCATTATACAGATGAGGAAAGGAAGCACAGAGAGGTTGGATAACTTGCTCAAGGTCACAGAGCTTGTTAGTGGTAGATCCAGGATTCACACCCAGGCAGTTTGGCTCCAGAGTCTGTGTTCTGAAATACTCTACTCACTTTTTCTCTGCAGTACTTGCACTGCAAATAGTGTGTGCTCAGTAAATGTTGCTGGATGAAGATGTCTTCCAGTAAAGCTTAGTGTATGCCTTTACAACTGTCTACAGTATAAAAAGAGTTGAGGAGTCTGATTATTAGTTTCAGAGTGTTCTCACTTTCAGGGTTATGTGGACAAGCTGTGGAGAACCAGAATGACAAGTCTTCTGTTGGTATAAGCTCATAATACCTTTACACTAAAGGTGTTTGATAAATATTGCTCAATTTTTTGTTTCTTCCTGACTTTCTTACTTTTTACTTCACTTTTCAGAGATTTGATGTGGCTTATAAAAATTTAATTAAAAATGAGAATTACCCTATGTATGAATACAATAGAAAATAAAGAGTGAGTGAAAGTTAGGGTAAAAACATGTAGATCTTAGAGTTCTATATTAATATTATGCTTGCTCACTGAAGTTAACTCTGAGCTTCCTGGCAGCCAAGGCAAAGAGATACCTCATCAGTTACATACTCACCTTACCCATGGAGAAGAAGAATTGAGAATGGGAAAGGCAAGACACACTTGTTCCTCAGGGGAAACAAAGCTTTTTCTTACTTTATGTCTCAAGATAGTCTTCCTCCTTGTCTACATGTAGGAGTCACAGAGTGATTAAATAGATAATGTCCTCAATGACTTTTTGGAAAAAAATAGATTTCATAAACTTGTTTTTTTATGTTGTGTATCGATTTAAGCCAAAGGCAATGGCCATAGCACAATTCAGTGAAAGCAATTCTGTGAGAGGCTAAGAAGATAAGAAAGGTGACTTTTAGATAGTATGGCTTAACCTAAGGATGCAGTCCTGAATAGCCAGATTTGTGGTGGGATGGCTTATAATTCAGTGGAGGTGACACAACACTAAAAGAGAAGTAAGCACAATGTTGCATAATTGGCCTTGTCGTAGAAGTTTATTTGTTGGAAATTCACAGTTACATGCTTTGGCTGGAGGCTATTGTGCACATATTGTGAGTTGGTGATTAAGGAACAATTCATATGCTTAAAGATCAACTGAGCAGATGATAGATCCACTTTCTTCCACGAACATTGTATAGCCTAACCAAAAATGCTCACATGACTGACAAGTCTTTGAATTCTACATGGAGGGGGTATGATGATGATTTACCCATGATTCTGAATTAAACGGAAAAAAAATTAAATCACATATGGCCTCTCACATTGAGTCTACATTGACATATTCACCCTCTCTTTTCAATCAAAGTCTTTCTTTGGCCCTCATCTTATAGGGCTACCTTTTCAGGGACAAAATACAATTTTTAAAATTAGAGGAAACACTGTGGATTGCAAATATTTAATTTATGTTTCATGCTTTCCAGGGCCCTGGATTAAGTGATGATACCCCAAGAAGCAGTCTGGGTG
Organism: Equus asinus; assembly: GCF_041296235.1. Lineage (NCBI taxonomy): Eukaryota > Metazoa > Chordata > Mammalia > Perissodactyla > Equidae > Equus > Equus asinus. Next base: position 144,755,053 of record NC_091791.1, on the reverse strand, counting down.
GAGCGGGAACAGGATGGCGAGAGAGAGTTCTGGGCTTAGAGCTAAATATAAATAAAATTTGAACTATATTTGAACAATCATTGATTCTCTCTATAAGGGGCTGCTGGGGCTTGATTAGTCCTACCTCTCAACCATTTCACACATAGCCAGTGGGTTAGTTTGAAGTTGAAACCAGTTAAAATCTAGTTCCAAGGAAAAAAATAAAACATCACAGCAGTTAGACTCTCTTAATACAAATGATGCCTATGTTGTCTCTTATAGATCTTTTTGCTTTTGCTTAGTGATTTCGGTCCTCTTCAGATCAGGCCCAAGTGTTCCTTGGGTGGATCCATATACAAAGGTTTCATTCTATTTTCCTTTTTGCATTTTGTCCTAAATCTTCCACTGCATTTAATTCTGAATCACAATATATCTTCCCCATGTCTAGCGCATATGTATATTGCTTTCTTAAGTACTTTCTAAACTTTCATATGAAATGGAATAAAACTTTGAGCTACTGACTCAGAATTTCTTGGAATATGTGAATGGTTTCTACACACTTCTTAGGGAGGCAGAAATAGAGGGATCTCTGCAGAAAGTTGCTTAAACTCTCACCAGGTGAGACAACTTCTCCTGCATTGATGCATTTTCGAGTGCTAATATGTCTAATTAATGTAGAGAGTGGGAAGGTAGGTTAACTAAAGAAATAATTAACTTTGAGGGTAATTATGCAAGCAAAAGCACAGTTAGTAGATTGAAAATTACTTTCTCCTGCTGTGGATAGCTATTCTAAAGGACTAGATATTAATGATCATGGCATTTTTACTATAAAAGGTAATCTCTTTTCATATCAAATTTAAAGGGAAGAAACTTGTTATACACAGAGTACAGGAAGGTAATATGGAGTAATACATTTTACTGAGATTGTCAAAAGCATACTAGAAAAGGCACAGGGCTTGGAGTAAACAAAGCTGAGATGGAATCCAAGTGTCACTATTTATTAGGTGCATATCCTTGAATGTGCTACTTAATCTTTCTGACCCTACATTATCATCTCTAATGCTAAGATAATCTTGTGTGAGATTTGTGAGGACTAAATGATATAATGTATGTAAGTTGTCCCATATGGCAAAGGGTACATAGTAGGCACTCAAAAATTGATAGCAAATGTTGTTTCCCATGGCATATTTAAAAAGCATGATTATATCCATCATGTGATCTATTAAAAATACTGGCCAGCTATATAAGAAGAATAAATTTTCCCTCCAAACTATTTGATTATTGCTCACTGACCCAGCTCATCTACCCAGATCCTTGTCCTGGAGCCCTGCCCACGTGGTCTGTCCCAGTCTTGGGTGTCCTCTACTGCTAGATTCACCCATGTTTCCCGGATACCTGGCAGATTACATGCATCTCTGTCCCCTTTCACTGCTGGAAACATGCAGCTTCCTCTTTGGCTTCTTTTGCCCACTTTCAGCAATCTACCTGCATCGTTCCTCAGCTTCATCACCACCCCTGTCCCTTCTACCTGCCTGAATTTCATCTCTCCTATTTGAGTAATTGGACTGAGGCATGAACGGGATACTTCCAGGGTCTCTGTACCTTGTTTCAAGCACTAAATTAGGGAAAGTCATCATCACAAATGTGGAGGCAGGGCAACTGTGGCCTATTATATCAGTTTTATAGATGCTTGCAAAATTGCTTTGGATTCTGAAAAATTGGCATACTTGTGAATGATGTTCTCATGGGAGGGTGGACAGCTAGAGAGGATCCTAATAGGTTTATGCTGGCTATTTTCCATTTGACCTTCCAGATCAACTCTTCACCTTTCTTTACCTTGGGCTTTGCCCCGAAAGGCTGAGCTCTGTGGGTTACATCCATCTGGTTCTCTTGCTCTGTGGCTTCTGGTTGAATTTGGCCAATGAAAGACACTATCAAAAGAGGAAAGAGCAGGAGGAGAAAGAGAAAGGTGTTACTACTCTGCTCCCTCATTGTCTGGGCTGTGGGTGGACAGTCCTTGTTTGTCTCTATTGAAGTCCATATCGCCTATCAGGGAGGCATTTCAAAGGTACAGCTACAACTCCTGTTCTGGAATTGGCCCCCTCTGCTTGATCTGTCAGGCTTTGGGCTATTAATGGGTGCTTTACCAACCCCTGATGGTTTCTCTTAAGTTGCCCACACTCTTATAAATAGTGCCTTCGTTAGTCTTTCGGTTCCCCCATTTTGACTGATAGAAAAAGAAGTGGTGATTCTCTCAGCAGGGACAGAGCACCTAAGTGCTCTAGATATAGGGCAGAAGGGACTTCAGTCTATTCCAAGGCAACCAAAAGGCAGAGGGCTGGTGTGCTAACAGCTGAGCCTTGGCAGGCAGAAGGCATCCAGCAGGCATTGAAAGACTGATTTGGTGGTCAAAGCAAATCAACTGAAGCCCAGATTGTTCTAAACAAACAGCTGGTTTGGTGGTGGGTACTGCTTTCAACAAAGGTTGAGATCTAGCGGTCAATCTGGTTTGACCGCCTAGCTGCTCAGTCTTAACTCTCTCCTGGAAGGAAGAGGCCGTAGTTAATGCTGTTGAGTTTGCATTCAGATTTAGTCTAGAGAAAGCTCCTCAGTAATTGAGTTGAGCAAATGACAGTTCACAGTGTTTGGGAGGGACAGTGGGATTCTCTTTCAACAACAGGTTTATGTCTTAAGGAAAGAAATTGTTGAATCAGATCCTTATTTTACTTTAATGTCATTAAAAAATATTTTTAAATTCATAAAGGAAGTTTAAAGGCATTTCAGGGGCTGGATAGTCAAAATTTCCCCATGGCTACTAGAAGTCGTAGTATGGCTTTGCTAAAGTTTGTCCAAATAGACCAATTTTTAAAAACACTGATGTAGAGCGACAGTTTAGAATGTCATTGACACATCTACAGTCTCTTCAAATGGAAGGTGGAGAATTGAAGCCATTATTTGGGTAATTTAAGTAAAATATTATTTTGAGGAATTATCCATAAATATAAATTTATTAATTATAAATTTAATTAAAATAATATTTTTGGACTGAATTAAAGAAAAACATTTCATTCACTTACCAACAAGGTGTGATAAAAAATTAGGCCCTGGATTATGAGTATCATAGTTATAACTTAACATTTCATCATACTAACCTAAAAGAACATGATGATAACTCCTTGTACTGAACTGAAGTATAATGAATACAATAATAGTTAACATGAATATGAATAATACAGCTGTCAGGCACAATGCTAAGCTCTTTCTGCAGATTATCTTAAGCCTAATAATCCTATGAAATAGTTATTATTCCCAGTTTATAGAAAAAGAAACTGGAATTTATATGGTAAGTAACTTGCAGAGGCCTCACAGCTGTAAGTGACAGAGCCAGATGGAACACAGGTCTGCCCGACTCATGACTGTCTGTGCTTAACCACTGAGCAGCACTTTCTGTATGACCAGGATGGAAATCAACAGTCAAACCCCTGGGAGAGAATGATTTTCCTAGAACCTATTTTATCTTTCTCATAAAGATGTTTTTCGTGAGGAATCCTCTAATTCATAGGATAAGTATCTCCAGTAGGATGCCTGGAAGGATAGTTCAGATTAGGATTCTCATTCTCATGTTTAATGTGTTTTTTGTCGTTGTTCCAGTCTAAAAATGAAAAAGAGCCTTTGAGAAAAAGAAGGGAAAAAAATCAAGGGAAATTAAACACTCCTTATGTATTTTGCATCCAGGCACCAGGGCTCACTGAAAAATGCATTCTGATGTGAGGCATAAATCCAGCCATGTTCAAGGCTCACAGGCAAGCTTATAGCAGATCTGTATTTTCACATGCCCTCATGCTTTGCCCACAGCATCATGTCAGCTACATAACATCTTAAACTCTCAAGGTACGGGGTAAATTGTGGTCTTTCTTGAATATCCCTGGCTGCAACTGATGCATAACTGCACCCGTAACATGTGGCTTCCTCTGTCTTGTGTCACCAATGTGCAGGGGGAAAGCTAGATGCTGTAGATGTGGTTGTCATGGAAACCAGCAGTTGTCCCTGCAAAGGTTTTGAAGTCGATACAAAGTTTCTGTTAAAGTGCATGCAATTCTGCTGATAGAGATGTGGTCATAAAATCCTGGTTTCTCTCTCTGTCCTTCAAAACAAGAGGATCCAGTCCTTTCCCTGTTCACACCTTTCAGTAGGTTGATTGCCACAGAAACCTATAATCCCGGGGAAGGAGTTACATGTTTAAAACACATTTGGGAACAAATGGTATACATCTAAAGCCAGTCTCGTGGAGAGCAGATAAAAACATTTTGAAAAAAGGATGCTGGAAGGGGCAGTGGGAAAAACAGACTTTATTCTTGTCCCATTTTATAGACCTGCCTTTGCCTTCAAAAAGGTATTCGTGAATGGAAAAGATGAACATATTTGTAACCTGGGATCCTCTAAGAGGCTCTTAAGGGGCCTGGTTAGGAGCAAATGGATCTGGTCCCTTTCATCTACTTCGACATCTCTTGTTCTGTTGTGAGTGTGAGGGGTTGTGAATGTACTAATAGCGAGAGGGCAAGGTTCTGGGAGACACAAGAAATAAGCTGCATCTTAATGCAAATACACTTAGGGCTGGAGCGACATCTAAAAAGCTACCTTGGATAACAAAAACCTTTCATAGGAGGTTTCTAGGGAAAATACACAATAGAGCAGGGAACATATTACTTGTTTCCTCTTAGGAATCCGTGATCAACGTCCATTTTCGTCCTGAAGTTGTTGGGGCTTTATGAAAGCGAAGGGGAAGGGCAGTTAGCCTCCCACCTCCTCAGGGCAGCCTGATGCTGACCACCTTCTCTTTGGACTGTCAAGTGGACAGAACCCTGGATGGGGAGGAGATGGAAGACTCAATTTTAGGCTTCACTTCTGGTTCCTGGTGGCTTTGCTGGGACTGATATCTTCCCTTTTGAAGAACTGAGGGCCACCATTGGTTAATTTGATATGGAAATGGGGATATGCATGTGTAATGGCAGAGGGCCTCTTTCCAATCGATATTGTGATAGATAAATTCTCAAAAATGCTTCATGGCTGAAGAGAAAGGTGGTTTGTCTCGCCACTTTCATATTCTCGGGAGAGGCAAGGATGGTGGGATACGGGAGGTTGGCCATGGGGGATGAGTTGAGTGGTGACTCAGTAAAAGGAGGTAGCACCGAGATTCTGAGGATTGACTCTGTTTTGGAACTCTCCCTCCAATCTGTCCTCTTCTCCATGCCCACTGTCACTGCGCTACCCAGGCCACCACCATCTCCTGCTTGGGCTGTAGCAGCAGCCTCCTAAGTCCCCTCTCTGAGTCTATCCTTTCCTTTCCAAACAGTTCTCTTTGTTGCATCCAAAACAACCAAACTCAAAACTCATAAATACCTTCTCACTGTGTGTAGGAAGAAGTTCAGAATCTTTACCTGGCCTTCTAGGTTCTGAATTATTTACACTTCCAGTCTCAACTCTCATGGCTTCCCTCTTGTTTTTGTACCTTTGGCCATTGAGGACATCTCTCTGTTTCTCCAACAGGCCATGCTTTCTTTTATCCCAGGACCCTGGGGCATGCTGCTCCTTCTGTCTGGAATGACCTTTCTCCCTTTGAACCCCCACCAACCTTCAGGCCCCAACTAACCTAGTCAACTCCTACTCATCGTTCAGGGTTCTGTTAAAATGATAAGTCCTTAAGGACTACTCTCCAGGCTAGGTTAGATCTGGCCGAGTGTTTACAGCACTTTTTACTTCTAGGCTCCCGCATCACAGGTGTAGTGACTAGTTTAAGGTCTGTCTTTCCCACTGGACTGAAAGCCTCTGAGGACAGGGACCATGTCTGCCTTGTTTCCTGCGTCTGGCTCATCATGAGGTGCGCAGTAAATATTTGCAGACTCTCTGGCTGGCTCACCATGGAGGCAACACCTGTGATGTTTGTTGCGATCTGTGAATTAGACCCTGGATTGGGCTTTGTCCTCTTTAACTCTTCTCTTGGGCTTTGTGCCCCCTGATTTTAGGGCTTTCTTGGGTACAATTATTCCTTTGACAAAGTTGGCAAAAATTACACCTATGGTACATTTTTTGATGAACCATGAATAAATGGCCTCCCTATAACTGTTCTGCATTGTAGATTTCTGTGTCACCAGAAAAGCTAGATAAAAAGCAAGACAGTTAAAGCCGCTATTTGGCATAGTGTAGGAAAAAACTCCACTCCATTTAATTTACTGAATTTGTTCCTTAAAAAACAATCTCTGAATTCAGGCAATCCAGTTTGTGTAGACCCAGTGAGACAGGGATCAATATCTGATTTCTGAGAGATGAGACTGTACGTACGGCAGATTCAAAACTAAAAATCCATACAGTCGGCCACGATTTAAGGCAGCCGCTGCAGGGCTGCAGGTCACAAAAAGGAGCATTCTACCTGCACCAGCGTCCTGATTCTTTGTTGAAATGAAAAATGCAGGAGAAGGGGGCTTACTCCTGTGTTCTCTTGTACCTGGGAAATTGAAGGACAGGGAAATTACCCATGGAACAAGTTTTGTTAATCCCTGCCTGAACAGGAAACTAATTTATTCATTCAAAGGCTTCTCAAGCCCCACCGGTTTTTTGTGTCACACAGTTACAGTAGGACAGTGAAGACCACTTCTTATGATCCAGTAGGGAGATGAGAGAAGGCTACAAGGAATAGCTGCTTGGCAGGAAAGAGCAGGGAGCGAGTCAGGCTTGAGGGTGGGGCCACAGTCTCTACAGCAAGAGGTCAGGGCAGGGGGAGTCCAGTGAACTGGGTGACTGAGAAGGATCTCCAGGGGAAAGTGGTTCTGGAGCTGGTCCCTAAAGGGTGATGGCATCAGGTAGAGTAGTAGGGGTGCCTCCTAGTAGGAGGAAGTCTGTGGATAAACAATCAGAGGGTGGAAGGGGTATGGTAGGTCATATGAATGGGAACTAACTTTCCCTTTGGCAAATGAGAGTGTGGGCTCACGACTGTTTCAGCCACAGTCAGTCTGGATTCCTGTCCAGGCCAGCTACAGATTCTGTCTGGACATTCTCCCTTGAAGGCTCAGGTCTATGCAGCCACAGGGAATGGTGATGGAGCTCACAGTTCAGGCCTCTTTGCTTGCCTTCTCAGTCCTTTGCTACCTGCCGCTCAAACCCCAGAAGCAGACCTCCCGTCAGAATGAGAAAGTCATCTGTCTTTTTCTTCTGTAAAGGTAGATCTGCTCTCCTCCCCTTTGTGAGAGTTTTTTCTGGAAGAGAATTGGTGGGGGTTTGGCAGGGGGCAAAGGGGACCCATCCTTGCAGGAAGGAGACTGTTCCTACATCAGGGGAATTAGATTAGGTGTAATAACAGCCTAATTTGAGGACTTTTTCTATATGCAGCCAGGGTATGCATGATATAATTTAATCATTCCAGTAACCCTATGAGTCAGTTCTGTTATCATCCCTTTTCCAAGGCGGCTGCTGAGCTCCAGAGGGTGAAGTATCTTCCCAAAGTCACAAAACTAGAAAGGGCGGAATTGGGACTTGAAACTGTTTGATTGATGCCAAAACTATGTACCTAAACGAAGCTCTACTGTTTTGGGAGCTCCTCACCCCCTCCTTTTAATTTTTCTCCCAATTTCATAACTTTATGTTTTAAAAATAGCATGCTCATTTTAGACAAGTTGAAAGTATAGAAAAGTATAAATGAACAGAAAAAAATTTATCATAAATCCATTCCACAGAGGCCATTTCTATTAAAATGTTGACCTACTTTCCTCTAATATCTTGTACAGTGTTTCGCATAGTTGAATTTATACTAGTTCATATCACTGTTGGCCTTAATGGTACAAAATAAGCATTTCCCAAAACACTTAGTCACTTGAACCTTAGTAGTGGCAAACATTTTATTGTTTAGATGTCCCATAAATTTTTTTTTTTGAGGAAGATTAACCCTGAGCTAACTGCTGCCAGTCCTCTTTTTGCTGAGGAAGACTGGCCCTGAGCTAACATCCGTGCCCATCTTTCTCTACTTTATATGTGGGACGCCTACCACAGCATGGCTTGCCAAGTGGTGTCACGTCTGCACCCGGGATCTGAACCGGTGAACCCTGGGCTGCCGAAGCAGAACGTGCGCATTTAACTGCTGTGCCACCAGGCTGGCCCCAAACCATAAATTTTTAAATAATTCATCTTTTGTTGGAACTTTAGGGTGTCTCCAGTTTTTGTTTTACAATCACATATAAAACTGAAATGAACATACACATAAATATATGAAATGTACACACATTTTGATCTGTAATGCTGTCAGGTAGATTCCTAGAAATGCTGTTACTGAGTCGAAAGGACATAGTCAATTTTTTATGGTTCTTGATGGGCATAAACAAAATGTACTCCAGGACAAATTCTCCAAGTTATATTCCGACATTTTGGGGGGATTTTTTTGCTAATCAATTTTCCCCTCCAGAACACCCTCTATTTATTAAGAATTTATGTCTCTCAGTATTGTGATGTTCTTCCTAAAGGCACATTTTTTGGGTTAAATTTTTCCTTATATTTACCACATTTTTTTGATTTTGTGAATGGCATTTTTCCTTTTTATTTTCTAACTGTTAACTACGGCATATTTATTTTGCTTCTCACTGTAGATGACTTATTAGAAAAGGTTGACAGAGAAGAAAAGGAGGTCTATGGACATATGCATTGACAAATGAGGCCCCTCTGCAAATGAAGGTGGGTCGTTCTTTCCCCAAAACCAAAATGGGAGAAGCCAATGGATGTTTGTGGCTGAGGGTGGGGAGCCAGTGGAAATGCTTGAAAAGGGTTGAGGATTCCATGACTGCCATCTCCTAAGGGTGGATAAAGGGAAAAAGAGAAGCTGAGTGGTGGGAGGATTTACCTTGGGGAAAATGAGGCTCATTTTATCACGAGACTGGAGGGAATGATGGGTTCAAAGACAGATGGAGGGCAAGGGTTGGTGAGGAAGTGTGTGCTGGGAATTCCAATTTCAGCAAAGTAGAGCAGTGGCCAAGAGGGTGGAGGAAATCCTAAGATTGAGTGTGGGGGAAGAGTGTACAATAACTACTAGAGGAACTGTCATTAGGGACATCACTCAGATCCCCTCATTTCAGCTTCCTGAAACTTGTATCAGATTGGAGCCTGCCCAGTGCCATCTACTGCTGATGTTCTGACCGCGTAGCCAGCAACAACACAGTTGACTTTAATGAAAACAGAATGTGGAGACCGAACACAAGTCTGCATCCAAATGCCGCCAGATATCTGGAGGGAAATTGAAAAATTCATGCAACCATGAGAATGTTTTAAATTATCAGATGTTAGGCAAGTTGAGCATAACCTAAATTTGTCGTTTTCCTTTTCTTTCAGGGGTAATGGTAGAGAAAAGATGCTTCTTTAATTTCTGTCTGATCATGGTTCTTTCTGAGTTTCACAGATCTTTTAATAAGTAAATAACTGATCAGTGTAAAAGCTCTTATTATTTGTGGTTAGTGCCAGCATCCAGCACCTCAATATTTAACCTGTATAATATCTGTTAATGTTTTATTCATGCTCACCAGAGAGGTTATGAGAGCTTTGTTAATTGCATAATTTTCCTTTGTCTAAATACATACACTTCTGTTTATTTCTGACTTGGAGAACAACTTGTTCTTTCTTTTCTTTTCTTTTTGCTTTTCAGTTTGGGCTTATGTCTCAGAATTAAAATCTAGGGTCCATTAGGCGTCATTCATCTGTGAGATGAATTCTATATTCCATCTATTGATTCCATTGTGGGTGAACATTTGCAGGGTTTAGGCCAGCAGTAGCGAGTACCCTAAATAGGACTTACATTATTCCTTCAATATAGGATGAAAATGTAGGGAAATATCTTCATTTGAACAGCTTTGTGGAAAATGTTTCGTATATTAAGAGCTGCTGTATGTGATACATGTAGTTTTCTGATAAGTGAAATGAAAATAAGTATTCTTCATGATATCAATCCAATGGAATACATTTAATAATTCCAAACCCATTTGCCTTTGAATTATGCCTTCTTGGATGAAGATATTTTTCAAACCAGGAACATTTTATGATTGTAAATAGCAAGTAGACATACTTTTTGTAGTGAGTTTGCCAGAAATTGTAACAAAGGTGTTAAGGGAAGATTGTGGCTCCGTTATAGCTCTGAAAAGAATCTTGTCAGCCTCTGTCTCTGCTAATATCTGTACCTCAGGGTGACTTATTTATATGTATACCTCTTATTAATAAGCTATCTGCTAACCAACTATTTTTTTTATTGCATAATCTGCTAGCCTTTGCTCAGTTCTTATCTTTAGTTTCTCTACGCATTTTGCTCAAAACTCATGTTATCTGTGACATTGTGCTATCCTAACTTTCTTCTTCTTTTTCTAATCATTTCTTTTCTGTCTCATTTGATGGTTTCTTCTGTTCACTAAATGTGAGAGTTCCTCAAGGATGAGAGGAGGCCTTCTGCCTTTTCCCTTCTTAATTCTCTGCCCCAGTGAGCTCCTTCATTCTCTTGGCCTCTCAACATCTCCATCTGGATACTGATCTTAGAGCTCTCATCCCATACCTCTTGGGAATTTCCACTTGGATTTTCAAAGTCAACTTATTTAAAAGCTGTTGTCTTCTCCAAAATAATTTTCCTCCTTGTGTTTCTCTTTCATGTATCACTCTTTTTCTCAAACTTCAATCTTACAGCCAACTTTGATTTTTCTTTTTCCATGGTCCTTCCATGTCTAACCAGTCACTATTTGTTTTTATTCTACCTCCACAAATTCTCTATAATCTCCACCCTCCTTTCGCTTTCCACTCTCGCCACCTTTCAAAATTCGCTCTTATGACCTCATATTTGGATTGTTGCAGTAGCTATAACATAACGTATTGAGATAATAATCTTTTCCACACTGTTATAGGAGTTTTTCTTTCCCCCACAACAAGATGGCAACCTAGCTTTTGTGTTCTTTGCCTCTGGAAATTGTGTGAAGGAGAGTAGATATGGGAAAAAGAGCAGTTTCCAGATAACACCTAACTAGGATTTTGTTTGCAAAAGCCGAAGCTCACTGAAGAGAATTATTTAGGATTATTCTTAGGGGTAGGGGAGATAGAGATGAATGATTAAATTTGGGAGGAAGAAGTGGGCCAAGCTAAAGATGAGGGAGGTTTTGTTTAAAGGGAATTCCTTTTGAGATGAGGAAGAGTGTGGGGTTTGGTAAGTTTCATGGAGTCAGGAACATTACTGTGCTCCCTGACAGTGGAGTTACTAGGACTTCTGATGGGTAAGGCTGGGGTGATGGATGGGCCAAACCTTAAGAGCCATTGCCCTAGGACCAGCAGACATTAAAAAGCCCCAGTGCCCACTGTTGCTTGTCTTCTAGGAACCATAGAGGCTTGCACAGTAAGCTCATCAGTTGTAATAGGGCAGTCTGAAGACTGGAGAGTCTTTCCCTAAGTGCTTTGTACAGCATAGGGTCACTCTTGGACTTTGCCTTGACATTAGGGTGGGGATATTAACTAGGGTATAAGCTTAGCTGCTGTAACACAGAGACTTCAAAATACAGAGGCTCAAACAAGTTGGAAGATTTTTTTCTCTCTCTCCCAGCAGTCTGGAAATAAGTGAGCTGTCCTGGTCTGGAAAGCAGCTCTGCACTGCAGGGATGTTTAGGATTCCATGTTCCTTTTCTGGGTGCCTCACTATCTCCTAGAACGGGATTTTAAAACCTTACACCCTGGCCCCTTTTGGGCAATCTGGTGAAGTGTGTGAACTCTGTCTCAAAAAATGGTTTTAAATGAATAAAAAAATACATAAGAGGATTATAAAGGAAGTAAATTATAATAAAATGCAATTATTACAATGTTAAAAAGACAATTTGTGGTATACTAATGCATATGCTTCTTTATTAATTATTAACATGATCCAATGGTGTATCCAATAAGTATTTTAGTTTCAAAATAGTGATAAGCACGAACTGTCAGTTCATGATATCTGTATAAATGTATATATCTGTATAAATGTAGATATGAAAATATCTGTGGTTTCTGATAGTGAGAAGGTCATAGATACTCTGAATACCACTGTGGTTTGTTGCCTACATTCAATAAAAGAAAATGCTGAATTTCAATTAGACCTTACTGAAAATAAAGATGTAACTTCTCATCCAAGTTTCTGGACCCCCTGAATTCTATCCACGGCCCCTTTGAAGATCTGTCAATCCCAGGTTAAAGACCCTGTCCTGGGGTGTTGAAGCTGGCTCACCTCTATGTATGGCTCCAGCTCTAACAAAAGAGAAAAAGAGAAGACCAGGGCAAGAAATCTGGTCTTTACAGAGATGAAATTGTGCCCATCAGTTCTCACATTCCACTGACTTGAACCTAGACTTATGGCCACAACCAGCTTCAAGAAAAACTGGGTTAGGTGTTCTATAATCAGGGCGCCATTTGGCCGGCTAAAACTAAGGAGTTTTATTACTAAATAGAAGAAGGAGAGAATAGATAAATACTTAGTACCCATGATAGGAGTCTAGGACTCCCCAAAGTATGCCTGGAATTCAATTTCCCACCAGCCAGGCTCAGAAGAGATTGTGAGATTTAGAGAGGATTATTGTGAGGATTAGCTACAGTGTGTTCAAGTGACTGGTAAAGAGTAAGTGCTCAATAAATATTCATTGCAGCTGACTTGCATGTGACCAGGATCTGATAGAGAATAATAAAGTATGGGAGATAACACATTGGACTTCCTGGGATGAGAAGGGGTCAAGGAGACATGTTTATCATGATAAACATGAGTTTATCATTCATTCATTTGTTCATTCAACAAATATTTATTCAGCTTTGATTATATGCCAGACACTGTTCTAGTTGCCAGAGAAATGACAATGAGCAATATAAAGTCCTTGCTTTCAGGAATCTTTCATTCTACTTAGGGGAAGTTGAATAATAAATAAACAAATCACATGTTGGGGGCAAAGAATATAAAAAGAGATGGGGTAAAGGTTACAGAGGAGTGCTGTGATAGGTGGAATTCTAAGATGGCCCCCAAGATTCCTGCTCCTGATTATACTCCTTGTATAACCAACCCTCACCCACTCCCCCACCTTAAGTCTGAATGGGACCTGTGAATATCATGGAATGCCACTTCTATGATTACGTTATGTTATACGGTGGAGGGATTTTGAAGATGTCCCAAATAAGTTTTAAAGTCCCAAATAAGTTGATTCTAATTAATCAGAAGGGAGATTTTTCCTGGATGGGCCTGACTTAATCAGATAAAAGCCTTTAAAAGAGGAACTGGGTCCTACCTGAGGTTAGAGAGAATTTCTCCTATTGGCCCTGAAGAAGTGAGCAGCTATGTTGTGAACTGCCCATGGAAGGGTCCCCATAGCAAGGACTGAGGGCAGACTCTAAGAACTGAGAGCAGCCTCAGCTTTCCACTAGTAAGAAAACAGGAATCTCAGTCATACAGCCACAAGGAAATATATTCAGCCAAAAACCTGAATGAATTTGGAAGCAAATTCTTCCCTTGTCAAGCCTTCTGATGAGAATACAGCCCAGGCAACACTTTGATTGCAGCCTTGAGAGAGTAAGATGTGCCCAGACTCCTGACCCACAGAAACTGTGAGAAAATAAATCCATGCTGTTTCAAGCCACTAAGTTTGTGGTAATTTGCTATGCAGCATAAAAAACTAGTACAAATACTATTTTAAATGGGATGGTTAGGAAGGTCTTCTCTTTAATGAGTTTGATTGGAGACTTGAAGGAAGTGAGGAGAAAATTAGATATCTAGGGGAAGAAGAGAGGAGAGATTATTCTTGCTGGTGTATGGAGAATAGTCCAGGGATGGGCACAAATGAAGGAAGAGCTACCAGGTAGGTTGAGAGAAGATGGACACTGGACTAGGATGTTCAGGGGGAGGGCATCGATTATGGGCATATTTCGAAGATAGGACTAGCAAAATTTGCTAAAGAATTAGATTTGCAATGTGGGAGGAAAAAGATTGAAAAGAAAGTTCTGGAATGTAGTTGCCATTTACTGTGATGAAAAGACTGGGATAGGGATGGGGTGGGCTGGGGAGAAGCAGGCTTTAGGAAGAAGGCAAGAGTGGTTTTGAATATGTGAAATTTGAGATGCCATCCAAGCGAATTTGTCAAGAAGGCAGTTGTATATATAAATCTGGAGTTCAGGAGAGAGGTTAGGGATGGAGATAAAAATAGGAAGCACTAGCATATAGATGTTATTTAAACCAAGAGACTGGAAGAGATAACCCAAGACAGAGAAATCGTAGAATATTGGGCTTGAAAGTCACTTTAAGAGATTATAATTTTAGGGGCTGGCCCCGTGGCCGAGTGGTTAAGTTCGCGCGCTCCGCTGCTGGCGGCCCAGTGTTTCGTTGGTTCGAATCCTGGGCGCGGACATGGCACTGCTCATCAGACCACGCTGAGGCAGCGTCCCACATGCCACAACTAGAAGGACCCACAACGAAGAATATACAACTATGTACGGGGGGGCTTTGGGGAGAAAAAGGAAAAAATAAAATCTTTAAAAAAAAAAAAAGAGATTATAATTTTATAGATGAAGAAACTCCAACCCAGACAGGTAAAGTGACATTAGGCTTCTACCTAGGGGCACAGAACTAGATATTAGCAGAGCTTAACTTAAACCCAGTCTTCTTGATTCCTAGCCCAGAGGTTCTTTTTACCAAGGATCACAGGTTCCATTCTTTTGCTTCCCTGGAGTATTTCCTACACTTAGGAAAGAACCTTACAAAGTCAACAAGACTTGGTTTTTTTCCTTCGTGGTGTTAGAAGTGCCAGAAACAGACCTCTGAGGCATTCCCCCTGTTACCTTAGATGTCACCCCACAAGATGCTGATTAGATTTGATGGCTGTGGGAAGCTTGGGCTCATGTAACAAATGAAAATGTACGCTGTGACATCTATAAACCTCACCCCATCAAATTAATAATGAAAAGCCTCCCGTCAAAGCCCTCCTGTACTCAATAGCCTGTGGCACATTTGGACTCATCAATAGATGTTCCACAGATTACAACTTGTTTAAATCTTGGTAAAGTAGTGTTATGTACTATTGTTATTGACTTCCCCTTTCTAATTACCATCCAAAGGTGACGGATGATATAGCCCTAATGACCACATTCTTAGAGAGTGCGTGGCTTTGGGTCTCAACTCATTGTGTCTTAGCTGTTCTGAAGGAGAGACCCCAATGGTGAAAGCCGATCAGCCTTAGCAAGGCCACCATATTGAGGCCTAGGCAATGTTTGAGACCATTCACAGAGAGACCTCTGTGAATTTTTGAAATCAGAGGTTGTTGGGGTTTTTCATCTAGTTTCAGAAAACCATTTGTGGGTAGAGTTAGAGTGGGAGGAAAAGTTTCTGTTCTGAACAATAGAATCCTGTACATAATGGGAATCACCATTTACTAAGGTAACTGAGCTAGGGAGGTGTGCTGGCTTCAGAGCCAGCTTTGAAATGTGATTCAAAAGTTGAATTTTACCTGTGACTTGGCTACATCCATGAACTGTTTGAACAGTGAGCCAGGAAGTACAAAAATTTGCTCTGGACTAGAAACAACTCACTAAGTAAAATAAGAAAAAAAAACTCACAGCTAAAAGTCAGTAACAAAAATGAAGCTAGAAAATTTCCAAACATTTGGAAAGTTAAGATATAGCCTTCTAAATAATAACCCATGCATTAAAGAAGAAATTGTGATGGAAATTTGAAAATGTTTTGAATTGAATGACTAAAAATTTTACATATAGAAACTTTACATATCAAAACTGGGATACATTAATCTATGACAAAGGAGGAAAGAATATAGAATAGGGAAAGACAGTTTCTTCAATAAATGGTGTTTGGAAAACTGGACAGCTACATGCAAAAGAATGAAACTGGACCATTGTCTTACACTATCTGCAAAAATAAATTCATAATGGATTAAAGACTTGAATGTAAGACCTGAAACCATAAAACTCCTAGACGAAAACATAGGCAGTCAGCTCTTTGACATCAATCTTAGCAATAATTTTTTGGGCCAATCTCTTCCGGCAAGGGCAACAAAAGCAAAAGTAAGCAAACTAAAAGATTTTGCATCAAACTAAGATTGCATCAAACCAAAAGACTTTTGCACAGCAAAGGACAACATCCACAAAACAAAAAGGCAACCTACTGAATGGGAGGAGATATTTGCAAACCATACATCTGATAAGGGGTTAATATCCAAAACATAAAGAACTTACACGACTCAATATCAAAAAAAACAACCCAATTAAAAAATGGGCAGAGCACTTGAACAGACATTTTTCCAAAGAAGACATACAGATGGCCAATAGGCACGTGAAAAGATGCTCAATATTACTAATCATCAGGAAAATACAAATCAAAACGACAATGAGATGCCACCTCATACCTGTCAAAATAGCTGTTATCAAAATACAAGCAATAACAAGTGTTGGTGAGGATGTGGAGAAAAGGGAACCCTCGTACGCTGTTGATAGGAATGTAAATCAGTTGGAGCCACCTTGAAAAACAATACAGGAGTTCCTCAAAAAACTAAAAATTGAACTACCATACAATTCAGCAATTCCACTCCTGGATATTTATCTGAAGAAAATGAAAATACTAATTCAAAGAGATGTAACCACCCCTATGTTCCTTGCAGCACTATTTACCATAGCCAAGATATGGAAGCAACCTGAGTGTCCACCAAGAGATGAGTGGATAAAGGAGATGTGGTATATATATATATATATATATATATATATATATATATATATATACACACAATGGAATATTACTCAGCCATAAAAAGGAATGAAATGGATGGACCTAGAGGGTATTATGCTAAGTAAAATAAACAGAGAAAGATAAATACCGTATGATTTCACTTATATGTGAAATCTAAAAAACAAAACAAATAAAACAAAACAGAAACAGACTCATAGATACAGGAAATAAACTGTTAGTTACCAGGGATGGGAGGGGTATGGGGTTGGGCAAAATAGCTGAAAGGGATTAAGAGGTATACACTTCCAGTTATGAAATAAATGTCATGGGCTGTTATGTATAACATAGGGAATATAGCCAATAATATTGTAATTAAGTTTATATGGTGACAGATGGTAACTAGACTTAACTTGGTAGTCATTTGGTAATGTATATAAATATCAAATCACTATGATGTAGAGCTGAAACTAATAAAATATTGTATGCCAATTATACTTCAATAAAAAAAACTTATTGGATATGGCAAAGCTTTGCTTATTAGGAAATTTGTAGCCTTAAGTGCATATGTTAGCAAAGATGGAGGCTGAAATGAATGAGCTAAGCATCCATCTTAAGAAGCTGAGAAATGGGGCCAGCCCGGTGGCGCAGCGGTTAAGTTTGCACGTTTGGCTTTGGCTGTCTGGGGTTCGCTGGTTCGGATCCTGGGTGCGGACCTACACACCACTCATCAAGCCATGCTGTAGCAGGTGTCCCACATATAAAGTAGAGGAAGATGGGCACAGATGTTAGCTCAGGGCAAATCTTCCTCAACAAAAAAAAAGAGGAGGATTGCAGCAGATGTTAGCTTAGGGCTAATCTTGCTCAAAAAAAACCAAAATTAAAAAACATGAAAAAAAAATCAGTTCCTGGTAGATTGTAGATGCAAATGGAGGAAATAAAACAATAACATTCCAGAAGATAATACAGAGGAACGTCTTTATGGTCCAGGGTAGGAAAAGCACTACCTATAGAAGAAAAAGACAAAATGGCTACATTAAAATTCAGAACTTCTTTTCACTATAACAGGCTTAAAAGACAAGAAGATATTTGCAACAAATATTACAAAGAACTTAGATTCAAAATGTAGGATAAAAAAGAAATTTAAAAATAACCTAATAAATATATTAGACTTGAACAGGCACTCCACAAAATGTAAAATTCAAATGGCCAAAAGATATGTGAAATGTTCTTAATTTCCTTGGTAGTCAAGGAAATGCAAATTAGTACCATAAGAAGATACTATTAGCTGTCTTTCTGAATAGCTAAAATTAATAGGACTGACAAATGCGTAGCTTTGTTGGAGATATAGAGCAAGGAGAGCTCAGATACACTGAAATGTATATTGGTAGGATCACTTTGGAAAACAGTTTGGTATTATCTATCAAAGTCAGAGATACGTGTATTCTATGACCAGCAATTACAGTCCTAGATATATACCCGATATTAATGTGAGCACATGTGCACCAGGAGACATATACAAGAATGTTCATAGCAGTATTATTCCAACAGCTGAAACTGTAAACAAACCAGATGTCCTATCTAGAATGGATACATGAATTGTGGCATATTCATATAATGAAATACTATATGGCCTCGAAAACAAATAAACTACATGTAAATGCGACAACATGGATGCCACTTGTAAGTATAATTTTGAGTGAATGAAGCTGGATTTGAAAGCATACCTGCATTGTGATGCCATCTATGCAGAGTTCCAAGGACAGCCAAAGGTGGGCTCTGGTGTTTGGTGAAGCATTTTTGGCGTGAGTTTTGGCAAGGAGGGATTTCCAGAGAAACCAGGATAGAAGTTGCCTTGAGGGGATATAAGTGTTGTTGATTAGGAATAGGTGGCTTCTGTGATTCTGGCATTATTCTGTTTCTTGGCTGGGGCAGTGGTTGCATGGGACGTCATTGTGATAATTCGTTGAGATGTGCATGTTTTATTTTGTGTATTTTCCTGAAAATGATTAAAAAATATATATACATATATCCTTTGACCCAACATTTCCACTTTTAGTTATTTATTTCATAGATACAATTGTATGTGAGTGAAATAATGTATGTCCTAGCATACTCTTTGCAACATTATTTGCAATATCAAAAGATTAAAACTAACCGAAATGTTCTTTAATAGAGACCACTTAAATAATTTTTGAAAGATCCATATAATAAAGTATAAAACAGCTGTTAAAAAAGGAATGTACAGTGCAGTATATACTTATCCGGAAAGCTCATCAAAGTTAAGTGAATGAAAAAACAGGGTTCAGAATAGCATATAAAGTGAAACATTTGTGTGTAGGAAAAACACATTGTATATTTCCAAAGCTAATAACAGTGATTTCCTTTGGAGAGAGACTCAAGTGGCTAGAAGGCAGGGAGGGAAGAAGAATTTCTTTTCAGTGAATACCCCTTTAGAGCCTTTTTGAATTTTGCACTATATATATGTATTACTTATCTCAAACTTTTTAAATAAAATAAAATATTGGAAAAGCAAACAAACAAGGATCAGTCCACCCCATAGGTCAGATAGTTTTACAGATGTGAAAACAGATGCAGAAGCTTAAGAGACTTGTCTGAGATCATTCAGCTAATATGGAGTAGAGCTGGAATGCAAGCCCAAGCTGGTGTCAAAGAAGATTCAGCTTATTAAAAATAAAGAAACAAAATAAAAGAAAAAGTGAGCTCGCTTGTTTAGCTCAGTGTGGGGCCATTTTGGAAATCTATGATGAACCAACAATGCCAGATGTTTCATGCTAAAATTGCATTGAAAGTCATTATGTGTTTTTATAGTTCTTTTGATTCCATTAAAGCTGCCTGGTGATAACTGCCAAGTGAAACAAAATGACAATAGAGGTGGAAATATAGAAATTAAGGTTTCCTATAGAAAATTCTAATATATAATACTATTCACCTCTCAGTTGTTTGACTACCTGATAAATTGGGCCCATTTGTTAGATAGTGCTTTGACGGCATTTTACTTTATGGACATATCATTTTCTTAATGTTATAATAATTCCACCTCTTCCATGAAACTTAACCATGACCCCTCTACAACCTTACACTTTGTTTATTTCATTCATAGCATTTATCAGAGTCTGTCTTCTACATCCTCCACAATTGGTACCAAATCCTAGCCATTCTGTTCTTAAAATGTTATTTGGATATTTCCCACTCTCTACCTTCCTATTGCCACTCTTCTAATCCAAGCCTTCTGGGTCTTTAGCCTGGACTATTGACTTAATGTCCTCACTGGGTTTCATTCATTCATTCTTTTAGTCACTCCATGTTTATTGAGCACTTACTATGAACCAGATTTTGGTTACACGATGATTAATAAAACCTGGTCCCTCTTCTTAATGGTTAACTGAAGAAAAAGAAACATGAAAACAGAAAACCATAGCATAACATTAAAAGTACTTCGATAGAAATATGTACAAGATGTTATGGGATCCCAGACAGGGAAATGAAGAATTCCGGGTGGGAAGACAGGGAAGTCGTCACAGAGGAGGTGATGTTTGAGTGGAATCTGTGGGAAGGAAGAGTTTTCACTGGATGGGCAAGAAGAGTTGCAATTCAGTGAGAAGTAACTTGAGTAAAGTCAGAGAGATGTGAAAGAATCTCCTCTTCATTCCCCATCTGTGATATGTGGCATACAGCCACTTAAGTTATTTTTTATAAAGAGAAATTGGATATGCAATCTGTGGTTACAACTTTTAATGACTCCCCAGTTTCTTCAGAACAGGAGACAAATTACGTGGTCTTAAAGCACTCTTTCTGGTTTTCTTTCTTACAACTGTGTTTTGGGATAAGGCTACATCAACTTGTTTAAGCTAGGAACTATATTTCTCAGAACTCCCTTGATGTATGGTTCCCAGCTAGAGTTGTTCAGAAGAAGAATTTGAATGAAATTTGGAAGGTAGGAGAGGAGCAGCAGGTATTTCTTCCAGAAGTTTGTCCTGGTCAATGCAGAGCCCGATGGGTTCTAGCTGGTCCTTGCTCTCCTCCATTCTGTGTCTAGCTCGTCTTCGCAATTGCTGCTCTGCTGAGTGGTAATGGACTCAAGCCCACCATCAGACTCTTCACTGTGGATGTGCTGAGCTGTTGGCTATTTAAGAAGGAGTAGCTTCCCTTAGTCCTCCCTTAAGCTCCTCCTCTGTGGTTTCATTTGGTTGACTGGCTGGATTGGTTTCTTGTATTTCCCAGTAAGCTGTGACTTGTCCTCCCTTGCCAATGCTCCAGGTGGATTGCTTAATGACTTTTCCTTGATCCCCTGACTGCCCCAACCAGACCTTCACTTCCCCAGTTCGTCCCACATTGGTATAAGGTCTTAATTCCTAAGATAAATCCCTTATTTCCATAATATGCAGGGTGGCTGTGAACACTTACTGATACAGGTAGTTTTCTTGAATAGGCCACAGACTTTGACCCCAGAATATTCCCTTCTTCTTACCCCATTTCTAGCATGGTGAAGTCTTGTGTGTTTTTCAGAGTTCAATTTAAATGTGTCTTCCATTGTGAAAATTTCTAGAACCTTCCTTCTTGCAAAAACAGTGGTCCTGAAACACCGTGGACACTTTTTCTTTACTTCCCACTTGTAGTGTAGTTTGTTGTTTGTTAATCTGCCCCACCATGAGATTGTGAGCTCTTTAAGGTCAAGGAACATGTCTTAACTCTCTTTCCCGTCCTTTCCTTTCCTCTCCTCTGCCTCCTGCCTCATACAGTGCTGTGCATGGCTCCAGTAATTGATTAGAGCTTATTGACTTGCATATGCAATATAGGAGTTGCTTCTAAATCCATAAGGATTAGGTTATTGAAAGTCCTTGGATAGGACGATTCATGGTTGAGAATCAGATGATCTTATAGGCAAAAGAGGTAGGGAACTGAGGAAGAGGACAGACACACAAAAAATCATTTAAACTATTTAATGAGATGAAAATAAAACTGTAAAATTAATCCACTAAGTAAAGAGAACACAATAAAGTGAGATATTACTCATTATTAGTTGGTTATAAAAGTTACATTGCAGTTAATTTCTATTTACCACTCTTTGGTTACTGCAAAATATTTTAGGATTCCCCCTACCATTGTTTTAACACTTTTTAAAAGATGAATTCATCTCCTTCCTCTTTCTTCCAGATCATATTCATGTTGAAGGGGCTTTTCTTTGTGTCTTCCCCACTGTTCAAATATTTAGTACCTTTTCAAATATCATGGCTTAGAGTTGTTTCTTCTCAAATCCTCTTGTGTTCAGAAATGCAGAGTGACTTGCATGTTAAAGATTAAAAAAAAATAGAGACATAAAAACTAACAAATAAGCAAACCCTAAGCCTTTGGGAAAATTTTATTTACCCTATTCGTTCTTACTGAGTAGGTATTTCTCACCTCCTATCTCTAATACACAGAGATTGAGACACTCTCTCGCTCAGCTAGCTTCATGACAAAGTGTGCTCAGCCCCCAGACTCATATCTCTGCTTCCTGCCTTCGAGCAGGCACAGGTGTGCCCTTCTAAGGACAGATTTTACATTTTCTCAGTGTCCTGAGAGACGGAAAAGCATTGCAAAAACTCCCATCCATGTTCTGCTGTCTTTTTTTACTCCTTTTCCTATTCTCTACACTACTTTCTCTTTTTCTAATTATCCCTAGTCGGAGGGACTCATAAATCTCATACACTGTAACTGAAAGTGAAATTCTCATAGTTGCCATGAAGCGGCCCAGAAGCAAACCCACAGATACTGGAATTCTGTAGAGTATGCTTAGGGCTTGAGAGAGACACTCTATATGCAATTTTAACATTCGTGTGCTCATAGATTTGTCTTCATTTGATATCCTAAACAGAGACGATAGTGGTTCCTCATAAAATCTTCTTGAACTTCTGTTAGGAAGGTGGAGTTTATCTTAGTTGTTTTATTTTGGGACTTTTGGGCAGTTCTTGATAATTAACCTGATTGGCTGAGGGAAAAAATTGCTGAGAGACCGATCAAATTACTTCTTGTTTGAGAACTTGGCCATTTAAAGATAGCTCACTTGGATTTCATGATAACCAGATCCTGAAATGGTCAGCCATTAGATTTTGTGTTGAACAACTGAAAGGGAGGGCCCATTGATTGCCCATTCATTGTGACAGCCCAAAGCCCGTGATTGACCAGCGTCTGGTTAACTCAGTTGACCTGGATACCCAAGGCCCCAGTGATTGCTCCCTGAACCTGAAGGGGAGGTTGAACTGCCAAAGACTAGTCACATGCCTGTTTGTTTGCAGAACTGTCATTGTCAGAGAAGAAAATTCACAGTCCACCTTTATTCTTTCATAGTGCCAGGCAGAAAAAACAAAACAAAAAGCAAAAGCGAAAACCAAACAAAAACCCCATAACATTTTGAGGAATTGGTCCAAGACATGCTTCATCGTTATCTACCCTGATCAGCACAATAAAATAAGGAAAATTCTAGTGCTATTTACACAACTGGGTTTATTTGCTTTGTAGGTAGTTTAAAGATGCTCTGAATCGGCAGTACTCAAAATGTGGTCCGCAGAACAGCAGCAGCAGTACCACATGCCAGCTTGTTAGAAATGCAAAATCCAGGGCCCCACCCCAGACCTACTGAATCCAAAACTCTGGGGGTGGGTCCCAGCAAGCTGTAGTTGAACAAGCCCTCCAGGTGGTCCTGATGCTGCTCAAGCTGAGAATCACTGCTGTTAACTCTTAGTATCTGGGGTTTTATTCAAACCGTGGCAGCTGGGGTCCTAATTCTGTCTGCTCCCTTCTCTCATCCTTTCCTCCCAAGTCTTCCAGAGTCAAAGAGTCACCTCTCATGTTCCTCAGTCCCTTAAGGCTCTTTGAAACCTGTAGTCCTGGGGCCTGGTGGGCTGCCTGATGTTAGGATGTGCTGGGAACACTTTCTCTGTCACCTCATTAGAATTTGGGATTAAACCAGAGCTTCCCCTCTGGTTTCATTGAGCAACACTGCTAGCCTTCTGGGCTGGCCTTACTTACTGCAAAGAAAGCAACTATTGCCTTTGTGTCTCTCTAGTGTCACAGGGGAAAGGTAAGGGTCAAGCCAGTCAAAGTATTTAGAACAGCAGCCTGGCAATTTTAAGCTTTCATTCTGGAAGAAAATTTCCATTTGTTTTCTCTACAAGCCTGGTGTTCTGGAAGTTCCCCCAAAACTTAGAACTTTAAAAACCCATTATGTTGAAAGAAGTGTGACCATCTTCTATGCTATATGTGAGATTTATGGGCTCAGAAAAAGTCAACTTGCAATGTGGCCTAAATGTTGTATCTCCTTCTGTTCAGTCTTTGAGATGGGAGAGGGGAGGTTGGAAACACAGACTCATTTTTTCTTCCAGGTTCTAACCAACGAAGTTTACTGGAACCGAGTATATCTAAGAAAAACACATTGGTGTGGTGTTTTTTTTCTCCCACTAGGGCTGCCCTCAATAAAATGTGGGTGTCATTTGAAAAGGGCATCATTTCCAATGAATTCTAAAAGTGTCACACAGGGTATTGATTGATCAGTCTTGCCGTCAGCATGACTGGGGCCAGTGTGGAGCTGTCCCTGTGATCCAATTTTCAGACCTCACAGACACCTTGACTTTCTGGCAAATAGCATCAGCAAGTGGCAGGGCAGAAGGGGCCAGAGGGCTGGGGTGTTTGTGCACAGGAATAGTTTGGCAGAAAGGTGGCAAGAATGAATGATTTTGTATCATTGTCAGCTTGTCTAACCAGTACATGTTGAAAGCTGCAAGTATCACACCTCGGGTGTGTTGGATGGTTAGGAGTCTGATTTATTTTCTTTAACAAGCAATATTAAGCCATGAATAAGTCAAAAGCAGGTTCTAATCAATGAGGAATACCACTGCCAACATTGGTAAAACCATTTTAAGATAACATTAGTGTCCACATTTGTGTTTGCTTTTATCCCCAAGTTCATGTTTACAATACAGAGATGGGAAAGAAGTCCTGGCCAAAATGTATTTCCTTTGCAGTATGAACCATAGTTTAACCTAGCACAGGTGGTCCTTGACATGACAAATATACAGAAAGTGGTGTATATGGGCTTCTACGCCTGTTACTCGCTTGCTCTAGTATTGCATGGATGAACAGACGCATAGATATATATGAGCAGGTAGATTTTCCTTGGCCCACGTCACAAAAAGTTTGGAGATTGGCTGAGTGGTCTTAGGCCAATTTGTGATCTCTTGGGCAAAGTATGGGCTCCCATTTTTCTATTTATAAAATGAGAGACTGCACAAAATGATTTCCAAGTTTCCTTCCAGTTCTGACATAGTATGCTTTTTTTCCCCATAGGCTTTACTCAGGGCCAGGAAGATTGCGGCAGCAAGACAGGGCATTGGTTTGAGCAGAATAGGGGTGGTTCAGGGCTCTCTGCCTCCTGGGAAAATAGTTTCTCAGTACGTGAATTCTAGCCTACTTGATGGGAAAAATAGGCACCAAATTTGTAGCTGGGTGGATCAACGCCACAGCTTTTCCCTGGAGTTTCCTCTTAGCAACTCCCAGTTCTCTGGACCTCAGGATGGGGCCTGATGGTGCTGGAACCCCACAGCCAGAGGAATTACAGTCACCCTCCCTTCTGAAGGGAGGGTCCCAAAGGACTTTGCTTCTCCTTAGCACTCCTACCTGGGACCCTCAGGGCACACTGTGGTGAAGAATATGCAAATGTGTTTCTTTGCTTCTTTGCACAAGAGAATAGCATGCTGTGATTGATTGATTCTCATTCCTATATGCTCTTTCAACTTTGTGGGCTTGCCACATTCTGTGCCCATTTTCTCCTTACTCTTGGGATATTTGCCTATCCCAAACATGGACACAGGAGGCTCTTTTAGTCATAACTGTGTCCTTTCCCCAGTCTGGCAGCCTATGTCCATCATGGACTGCTACATTTTTGTGTAGCAAGAATCACAGGGCTACTGGGAGGCTAAATGCAGCACAGCAGGGAAAGCACCAGATCTTATACGGGATGCTAAGTGTGTAATATTTGGTTATGATTTCCAGTGGACTGCAAAACCCTCAGAGACCAGAATTGTGCCTATTCTTTGTTGCATCCTCTTTGCTTAGTACATTGTGGAGCTTTATCAATGCTAGTTGAATAAAGGAATCATTTCAAGACCTGCCTCTGCAGGTCTTACAAGTGACTTGACCATCTAGACTCTTCGAGTAGCTCTGGGAAAAGCACTCATATTTGTTCTTAGCAAGGAAGACAGTCACTTAGACTTCTGGCCATTTTTGTGGAGAATGTGTTAACGTGATGCTTGGATCTGACGACTGTGACTCTGCATCAGAAGAGAAAGCAAGTTAGAAAATTCTGTCCAACTGTTGTCTTGATCTTGTTAGAGCTATGCCTAGCTTCAACCTTTGTTCTCTGGCTGGGACATCTGGGCTGACATATCACTTTTGTTTGTTCTTGCAGCCCAGCTCCCAGATATAGACAGGTCAGTGGACTTGCTTAGCTTGTCCTTGTGCCACACCCCCCTGGGGGCCTGTGCTATTGGTCAGACATCCCTCAGGAGGGGGCTCACCATCAGCCTGGGTGTGTGCAGTGGAAATTGGGACAATCATCCCGCTACAGGAGTGAGTGACATCTACACTGACACCAGTCTAGATGATGAAACTGAGGGGTTGCTTTATAAAGTGGCCAGTCCAGCCAGAAGAAGGGTGAAAAAAGTCAAGTAATTATTATTCTAGACGGAGAGTGAGAGTTGGAACTGATGTCAGCTATTTTGCCCAATGTCAGATGTTTTACCCAATGAACTAGCATTACTTTTTAGTTTTATGGATTAAAAGTGATTTTATCTATTTGAATGGAAAAAATACTAACGTGGGGAGAAGTTCAGTGGTCTTTTTTTTTCCCATTAGTTAATGGCAGTATTGGATCTTGAATCCAGAGTGTTTGACCAAAAGCCTTTTCCTACTACGCTGCACTATTTCAAGATATCTACTCGTTCCTGTCCTATTGTTGGCTTGCTGGCTCTCCACTGCTGAAAAGCTTTCTACAGCTTATGGGGAAAAAAGTCCAACTACTTTCAAAGCCATTTTACTAAAGCAGATAGCTCAGTTCCTTACCTCTGTTCCATAGGTGATTTCTCAGTTAGGAAAATGAAAATACGAAACGTTCTTTACATGTTTGAAAAACATCCCAAATGATTTCAAAGGCAACATATTGTCCCACTTTTCCCAAGTTTTTATGTTTATTTTTATTAGAAACACGTGTGCAAATTTAGAGAACATTTGGGTAAGGGTAAAACTGATTATTTATAATCTCATAGTTCCAACCTGACGTTATTGCTGGCATTTAGAGAACTTTCCCGTATATTTCCTCTGTGCCCACTTCCCTCCATCTAGTTATAATTGTATCGTTGATGATGTTGGGTAGTCCCCTCCACTTAATACTACAGTAGAGGAATTTTTCCTCATTATGTTTTTCATAGCCATCCATGCTTTATAATGGCTCATTACCTTAGGTAACTATGCCACAACTTAATCATTCTATATTTTTGAAATTTAGATTGTTTCCTCTTTTTTTGTGCTATTTTCATGCACTACTGCTATGAACCTCTCTAAACATAATTTTTTTTATTATGTAAAATTATTTCTTTAGATTAGATCAAAAAGATGTATTCATTCTAAAGACGATATATGCTGTTCAATTATTTTTCAAAATGGTTTTACTAACTTAAACTGCCTATAGTATGTTTATTTCACCATATTTCACCAGTCTTATAAATAATTTTTTTGATAATTAATAGCTAAAAAATGATAACCTGTTTTAATTTGCATTTTTTGATTTTGTTTTTGTCTTTCCTTACTTTGTTTATCTCTGGAAACTCTAGTTCAATTAAATTAAAAACATTAGATACAAATAATTAAAAAACTTAAAATTCTGTAACCCACTTATATGATTAAATAAACAGATGGAAACACAGGAAATTAGCTTATATTGGTCAAATTAGGTTTCTTGGACAACTGATAGCTCCAAGCAGAGTGAGAAGGTTTATTTCAAGGGTTGGGATTAAAATGGGGCAACTAGGGCCTTCAATCACTCCATATATTTTCAGAAATTTTTAGAACACTGAGGCTGAATAGCAGGCATTTGAAGCAGCCTTACCCTCCAGTGTGTCCATTTGGGAAATTTTGCTCTCGTGAGAACTATTTGTTTATTTCAAGCAAAACAAATTATTATTTTTTGAGAAACTATATTTGTGAATAAAATATGGTCTTGGTATCCAATGCCCAGATCAATGTAATATTTTTTTTTTTTTTTTAAAGATTTTATTTTTTCCTTTTTTCTCCCCAAAGCCCCCCGTACATAGTTGTGTATTCTTCGTTGTGGGTTCCTCTAGTTGTGGCATGTGGGACGCTGCCTCAGCATGGTCTGACGAGCAGTGCCATGTCCGCGCCCAGGATTCGAACCGACGAAACACTGGGCCGCCTGCAGCGGAGCGCGCGAACTTAACCACTCGGCCACGGGGCCAGCCCCTTTTTTTTTTTTTTTTTTTTTTTTTTTTTTAAAGATTTTCAGATCAATGTAATATTTTACTCATAAGACACCATGGTCATCTTTCCATCTAATTACTATCAGGAGATAAATGATTCCTTTCATGGAAAACTCCAAAGGCAGCGAAGAACCGTGGGATCCAGAGGTGTGATTTGTAGATCCCGTCTGAGATGCCTTGGAAGTAATTACTGCTAAGCATAGCCATGTGGTCTGCTTATAAGACACACTAGCTGTTGTTTGAATGATTTCTATTGTTGCATCTTATACCTGGTAGATGTGTGGTGTTTATAAGGATTTTGCACTTTCTGTCTCTCCCTTGAAGAAAGGGATTTGCTTCACAGGCACTTTCTTAACCTTGCTCTGCTGATTAAAAAGCTTAAGGACCACACAGATTTCATGACTTTAGAAATGCTCATTCATAAAATTCTAGTAAGGATGAGTGTGCTGAAAAAAAATATTTTTCTAGAAGAGAAACCTGGGCAAGCAGAATGACTCAGAATTGAATTATAAGTGATTCAAAGAAATCAAATATTGCCTATTCAAAAGCCAAGGGTAAGGAGGAACTCTTTTGCTTTTGGAAATAAGGCGCTGCCTGTAATGGGATGTGACAGCAAACAGACAATAGGGAGAAGCATACTATGTTAGCTCTCCTTGCCCCCTTCTCTCCGCTTGCTCTGTGTCGGGTTTAAGAACTGTCTCAAATAAAGGTAAGGGAAAAGATGGACTCACAGGACAAAACAAGAATGAGTGAGGGATGGGTATTACAGAGAGTTTGGCACAAAATCAAAAAAAGGGAAAAGGAAAGAAAAGATAAGTAGACTCGACTGACCAACGGGAGCTGGGCACATTCACAACCGGTAAATTGGGCTCCTGCATGCTCTAATTCCCGCTGCACCCCGGACTGCTAACATGCCTTGGTAAAAAGGAGAAAAGAAAAGAGGGGAAAAAAAATCCATGCGGGAGGCTGTGAGTGCACACAGAGTCTGTTCCAAGCTCCCTCCACAGGCAGACACGGATCAATAAATCAATAGGGAATGTTCACTGGCTGTAAAATGGGTAGAGAATCCAGCGTCGAGCTGCTCCAAGATGGATGGACAGCAGGCTTGCTGTCTGCTGAAAGGCCAGAGGTGGCTATCACCTTGAGATGAGATCAGTGACCGAGAGCCTAACGGCCCTTTGAACTCTAAGTCCATGATTGAGGACCTGGGCATGGCTTAAAACAGTCCCAGTATGACCCATGGTGACATCCCCTCCGCTTTGCGCATCACCCCTCAACACTCACACCTCTTGGCAGGGCTGATGCTTTGCCCTGCGGAGCCTGGCTGCTGTCTGCCCCTGGCCTGCTGAGCCCTGTCATTGAAGTAAAGGCTACAGAAGACTGAATCAGAAATTACTAGATGCCCTAGTGGTAGGAAGCATCGATCGGAAAGGGTAGGGATTTTCTGCACAACAGTCGGATTTTTCCTTTTACATAAAGGAGGTTTAACATAATTCAGGCGGTGCTTTCACCACACAGCACTGCATGTTAACCCTTGCTTTCGTGGACTTAACCCAAGGCTGCTGCAGGGATGGCTGCCGTCGGTCTCTCTGAAATTCAGAGAAGGCTTCTGTTTGAAGGGCACAGTCAGGCCAGCCTAGCTGTGTGGGGGCAGCCACTCCTGCCCTCACGGCTGTGTGGGGGCTCTATTGGAGCAGTGGGTGGCTTCTCTTCAGCTGTTGCTCAGCCAGCGGGCTGCAGCGTTGGCTGGGTTTTGATAAACAGCAAAGGACAGCCTGGCTCCAGAGTCTCTGCTACTGTGGCAGGCAGGGGATGGTGTACTCCTTGTCCTCTTTGTGACCCCAACGCATTCTCACTTTTGAGGACACAGGGCTCCTAACCTCTTGTAACGGAGATCAAGTAGTCACTTTGGGTTCAAACGCTGTGCCATCAACCTCCTGCTTAGTTCTTAGAATGTGGCTCTGTCCGGAAGATACGAATGGCTCATCCTGGAGAAAATGTAAAAAAAAAAAAAAAAAATTCTGGGAGATAGTTCAGCTTATCATTCAGATAATTTACTAACACCTGGCCGCATGTACAGTATACATCTCTTACTCATTTCTTCATTCTTTTATTCAATAAACGCTTTTTGATTTTCTGCTACTTGCTGCTCCTACCATGTGCTGAGCAATGGGCAGGAAGATCAAGAAATTATGGTCCTAGCCCTTGAGGGCTGAAGGGGTCCCCAAAAATGATTTATAAAACTTCTATTTCTAGTATGTCTAGAAACTCTTACTTATTTTTATAAAGAGACTTTTTTTTTTTTAAATCTTTGTTTTCCTTACCAATGTTTCTGGATAGACAGAAAAGGCAATTTTTTGAGGATAGGTAAAAAAAAAAAGCATAGTGTTAGATACATCAATAAATAAGAGCTGTATAGTGTAATGGGAAAGGCATTGGAGAGGGTTCTTCACTCACTCATTCATTCATTTGCCCATTGATTCTACAAATCGTATTGACTGTTCTGTGCCTGGCAAGCTACTAACAGTGGGTAGTCCTGGTGGAGAGCAGACATTCAACACGGAGTCCCACAAACCAACGTACAAAGGTAGGGAATCTGACTTGGGAGGGGGTGGAGGTCAGTGAAAGCTTTAAGTTCAGAGCTGAAGGAGAAGAAGGAGTTAGAGCGGAGAAAAGTGGGGACACAGGCTGGGCCTCTTCTTACAGTCCTGTTACCAACCAGACATGTGACCGCAGGCCAGACCCCTGTCTTTCTGGGCCTGTGTTTCCCCGTCTGTCAAATAGGGGATGGACCAGATAATTTATATGCAGCCTTTTGGCTCTGAAGTATTATGACTCTTTAAAAGGCTCCATTTACATGAAGGCTAAGTCTGTTAGAAATAGCTTTCTCAGGAGTGATTCAGACTATTTCCAGAAGAATACAGAGTTGTGATTGTTGCTCTGCATTCTCAGTGGAACCAGCCATGTGGAAAACAGGCAGTGCTATTTACCGTGGCTTCTTACAAGGGCCCTAATAATGATGGCATGAGTTCTGGTCCAAACAAGTCATGGGGCCATGGAGAAAGACTGTGGTAGATTAGACTGTGTGTGATTCAGACATGAGGTTTGATGACCACACATGAATTTCTGGGTAAAAAAAAAAAAAGGAAAAAGTAGGCAATAGGCTGCATTTAGAAACACTAACAGTTTTCTCATTTATCAATATCTGTGTGCCAGGTATTGAGCTTGCTAAGTGAGGGAGGAAAGATGAATCAGATCAGGATTCTGTTCTCATAGAGCTATTTAACTGAATTTAGGGAAAAAAAAGTTGTATTTAAAAACGTAAATAATCGAGGGGGCTGGCCCCGTGGCCGAGCGGTTAAGTTCCCGCGCTCTGCTGCAGGCGGCCCAGTGTTTTGTTGGTTCGAATCCTGGGCACGGACATGACACTGCTCATCAAGCCACGCTGAGGCGGCATCCCACATGCCACAACTAGAAGGACCCACAACGAAGAATATACAACTATGTACCGGGGGACTTTGGGGAGAAAAAGGAAAAAATAAAATCTTAAAAAAAAAAAATGTAAATAATCGAGGGGCAGGCCCAGTTGCACAGTGGTTATGTTCACATGTTCTGCTTCGGTGGCCCAGGGTTTGCTGGTTCGAATCCTGGGTGTGGACATGGCACCACTTGGCTAAGCCATGCTGTGGTAGGCATTCCACGTATAAAGTGGAGGAAGATGGGCATGGATGTTAGCTCAGGGCCAGTCTTCCTCAGCAAAAAGAGGAGGATTGGCAGCAGATGTTAGCTCAGGGCTAATCGTCCTCAAAAAAAAAAAATGTAAATAATCGAGCATATTTGATTCATGTACACTAAATACAGAGCTGATCCATATAAAGATTTACATAGATATTAGAGCCTTGTTGCCTTGTTTCAGCCCGTTATGGCTGCCCATCCTTACTTACCTCCTTACCTATACAGATGGAAACACACTGGCTCAAGTTCAGACCTTGGCATGCAATAGTCTTAGTCTTTTCACTGGTATGAAATGTGAGCTTGCCTCCCTACCTAAAACCTTGGTCTCCTGCTCCTAACAAGAGGCCTGTTGCTTGGAACAGCTGCTCTACATAGGTCGGGGGAGCAGGACGTGAGAGCAGAGAGGTGGAGAGTACATGTATTTAAGAAACTGCTGGAAAAATGCCATTTGAACCCATATCTGTCTCTCCTGCTTTCCTCCTGTCTCAGCTGATATAAGGTGTCACACACTCCAAATAACTCCCAGTCATGACCAATATTAAAGATGGTGACCTGGGAACCTACGGTAGCCACTATATGATGATATTAGGAGGTTTGCACCAGGATCTCTTGAGAAGGTTGATAAATGGAGTCACCTTGAAGCATGTCCCTACTGGCTTTGTGAGGGTTTCCGGGGTGTCTGGGAAGCCCTTTAAACATTGCCTCCTTTTAATCTGGGCTGTCTTTGATGCTGGGGATGTTGCTAGAGTTATTCTACCAAATGCAGGCTTTTCGATCGATTTTTCTTTTTAGTTGTAGCTGATTTAGAAACTGCTTTTAGGTCTCTATCTGGGTAACCTGAGTGTTGCAGATGCCCCTGGCAAGATGGCTCCTGAATTATCACATATTATCTGGAAAGCCCTCACCTCTTGGCCTTGTTTGGTGCTTCCCGTCTTGCAATCACCCCAGAAAAGCCAACTGTCTCAGAGTTTGGGCTCTGGCGCTACAGAGACTTGGGCTCAAATCCTGACTTCCCACTTACTAGTGCTCTGATCTTGTGAAAGTTAATTTTAATTTTTCTAAATCTGAATTTCCTTATCCAGAAAATGGATAGTGGTGAGAATTTAACGAGGTGATGCCTTTAAAGATCCTGGCAAATAGAAAACACTCAAGAGATGTTAACTCTTGTTATTAATAATATTATAATAATATTGACTTGAATTTAACATAAGATCTAGTCCAAGCTTCGCTATCATTAGATCTGAGAAGGAATGAGTCTGAGATCCGAGAATCGCACATGCCTCACGTGTCCCTCCCAAGACCACTCTCGGACAGTCAGTGAAACATAAGGATTCTTTCTCGTCGTGAGCCTCTGTCAGTCCGCACGCTCAGATCTCTGGCTTGAGTCCTCCTCATCTCTTCGCTAGTAAGTCACTCCAGTACCTTCTTTTACTTCATCACTTTATATCAGCTTTGCTTAAACATATTCCTGGTCACTACATTTTTCATCCGTTTGGGGTTCCACTGTAATATATGTTTCCTGGTTCTTCTTGAGGCCCCTGGAAGGCAGAGGAGAAGAAACTCCAACCAGCGATGATGTTCCCTATTTCTGATGAGACCGCTGCTCTCCTCAGTGTGCCCAGCCCTCCCTCCTGGGGGGCTTCTTTATCATTTTCTCAAAGACCCATTTCCCCCCATGGTCCTGCTCAAGGACTTGTGCAAGAGACATTGTCATCCCATATCACCAAAGGTTGTGATTGGGGTTTGAAAGCAGATCCGATTTCCTATCTGTCAGCCTCTCCCACCTCACCAGGGCCTTGGGTCCCTTTCTGTCTGTCCATCTCAGCCTTAACAGCCCTCTTTGTGTCCTGAACCTCCTGTGACTTTCTCCTGGCTTGTCAGGCATTTCCCAGCCCTCGTCCCTCCTTGCTAAGGGACTGGGCCCCATGGCATTAGCAGAACCAGTTACAGTGTCCTGTGAGCCTGACCCACAGCCAAATCTAGCTGCCTGACCCTTTATTTATCTTCTGCTTCTCTGAGACCCTTTCCATACCAGTGTTTCAGATGCCTTCTCTTCTGCTCAATCCTTACCCGCTCCTTGCAAGGTGAGCGACCTCCATAACTCCTTTGCAGCAAAACCAGGGATTATCTGATGGCGTGTGAGCTCACAGTCCCACTTCTGTCTCTCTCAGAACATTGCACCCTCTCATGCTTCTTGCAGTCTCAGAGATGGGATGTCTTTCCTTTTCTCTGCCTTGCTCTGAATCCCCTCCTCCGCTCTCTCCTGGGAGCTCCATCTTGGTCATGCCGCTTCTCCTTCATCTTCAGTCTTCCTCTCCTCATTGACTGATTCTTTTCTACCTTCAGATCCCCCACAGCACTCCCTCCAAAAAATTGGAAAGCAAAAAATATCTTCCGCCCAAATCCCAAAGCACGTGGCTGGCCTTTTTGCCTACACAAACTTCCTTTTGAAATTGCCTTCCCCCTAGAAAGATGCTCTGGATGTTTATTTTAACCTGATTTTACCTCTGTGGAAAAAAAAAAAGCAAGGGTACATAGTGCTTTCCCTGGGCCTGCAACCTCCTTGGGCTACCACAATCAATCTCTAAGTCCGATTGAGTCTTTCTTCATAGTCTCTTGCATCTGTCTTTGCTGTCTATTTCTGCTTCCCCTTTCTCTCCCCTGGCCCAGGTCTCTATCACCTCAAACTTAGGATATTGCTTGAGTTTTCTAACCAATCTCTCCAGTTCAAAGCCATGTACAAGTAGCTGGCAGGTAAATCTTTGTAAAATAGCATTTTAGCCACGATATACCTTTGCTAACAAAATAAGGATAGCTCTTTACTGCCCACAGGACAAAGTCCCCAAATCTAACCTTCCACAGGCACAACCACCTACAATCAGGCCACACCCTCTTTCTAGTGTCATTTCTTTTACAGAGCCAAGTCTACCCCAACCAATTGTCACTGAAACCCACCTCATACATCCAATATTCATGCCATTATTGGTCGTTTCCCCCTTTGAAATGAATTTTCCTTACTGTTGAGTCATTGAAAGTGCACGTCCTTCTAGCCCTTCTTCAAGCTCTCTCTTGACCTTACCATCTAGACGGAACCTCTCTCTGTCGTCGTCATGCTTTGTGTTTCTAGGGCTCTCCATCGCCCCCCAAGTGAAAAGGGAGATTTAAGTACTTTATCAGGGAATTTTAAGTAAAATATATTTGGGCTAAAAATTCACCATTTCGCTCTGTACATCTAGACTCAAGAGTATTTCCTCTCCATCTATTACCTTAAAATTTTTTTTGATACAAACAATACTGTTCATTAGAAAAGATTCTAGAAATATAGATTAGTAAATACAGAAAAGCTTGCAAGACAGAGATGATCGTTGTTCATATTTTGGTGTGTAGCTTTCCACTCTTTTTTCATGGCACATATTCTTAGTCATGTATCAAATATTTCTAACCATTTATGTGCTGAGCCTTAGGGATAAAATGACAGATCAGATACACATGAAATCTGCCAGGTTGTGCTGAAATGCCATTGTATATAATATACAAAGATATGTATAAAATATATAAATGTAAAATACATGTATATACAAATACATAAACATCCATATGCAATTTATGTATATAAATAGATATAGCATATACATATATTTACAAAAGTGGGATGGTATTACACATCCTATTTTGTAACTTTCTTTTTGTAGTAATATATCACCACCATCTCAATGTTAATAAGTATACATATATACTCCCTTTTTTCTTACTATCTTAACCATTTTAAAGTGTACAATAAAATAGTGGTAACTATATGCACCTTGTTGTGCAAGGGATCTCCAGAAAGTTTTCATCTTGCAAAACTGAAACTCTGCACCCATTAAACAACATATCCTCTTTTCTCCCTCTCTCAAGCTCCTGACAACCACCACCCTACTTTCTGTTTCTAAGAGTTTGACTATTTTAGATATCACATCTAAGAGGAATCATGCAGTCTTTGTCTTTTTGTACCTGGTTTATTTCACTTAGCATAATGTCCTCAAGATTCATCCATGTTGTAGCATGTGACAGAATTTCCTTCTTTTTTAAGGTTAACTAATATTCTGTTGTATATATATATACACCACATTTTCTTTATCCATTCATCTGGCTGTGGACATTTAGATTATTTTCACTTTTTTGGGTATGGTGAATAGTGCTGCAACGAACATGGGTCTGCAGATATCTCTTCAAGATCCTGGCTTCAATTCTTTTGGATATATACAAGAAGTGGGGTGGCTAGATCATATGATAATTCTATTTTTAATTTTTTGAGGAACCTCTATACTGTTTTCCATAGTAGCCACACCATTTTACATTCTGATCAACAGTGCACAAGATTTCCAATTTCTCTGCATTCTTGCCAATACTTGTTATTGTCTGGTTTTTGTTTTGTTTTGTTTTTGATAATGACCATCCTAATGGAATATGAGTTGATATTTCATTGTGGCTTTGATTTGCATTTTCCTGGTGATTAGTGATGTTGAGCATCTTTTCCTATGCTTGTTGGCCACTTGTATATCTCCTTGGAGAAATATCTAGTCAAGTACTATTTGTTTTTTGTTCTTGAGTTATAGGAGTTCTTGATATATTCTTGCTATGAACCCTTTATCAGATACATAGTTTGCAAATATTTTCTCCCAATCTGTAGGTTGCCTTTTAATTCTGTTGATGTTCATCTCTGCAGAGAAGTTTGTAAGTTTGAGGTAGTCCTATTTTTCTATTCTTGCTTTTATTGCATCATATCCAAGAAATAATTGTCGAATCCAGTGTCACGAAGATTTTTCGCTATGAGTTTTATAGTTTTAGGTCTTATGTTTTAGTCTTTAATCTATTTTGAGTTAATTTTTGTATATTATGTAAAGTAAGGATCCAACTACATTTTTTTTGCATGTGGCTATCCAGTTTTCCCAACACGATTTGTTGCAGAGACTATCCTTTCCCCATTGTGCAGCCTTGGCACCCTTGTCAAAGATCATTTCACCATATATGTGAGGACTTATTTCTGGGATTTCTTCTGTTCCATTGATCTATTTGTCTTTATTTATGTCAGTACTATACTGTTTTGATTACCATAGCTTTATAATACATTTCATTTTTATTTATTTATTTTTAAAACTCTCCTGGTGCTTCTGTTTTTTTAAAGATTTTATTTTTTTCCTTTTTCTCCCCAAACCCCCCTGGTACATAGTTGTATATTCTTTGTTGTAGGTCCTTCTAGTTGTGGCATGTGGGACGCTGCCTCAGCGTGGTTTGATGAGCAGTGCCATGTCCGCACCCAGGATTCGAACCAACGAAACACTGGGCCGCCTGCAGGGGAGCGCGCGAACTTAACCACTCGGCCACGTATAATACATTTTAAATCAGGAAGTGTGAGGCCTCCAGCTGTATTTTTCTTTCTCAAGATTGTTTTGGCTATTCAGGGTCCTTTGAGATTCCACATGAACTTTGTGATTTATTTTTCTGTTTCTGCAAAAAAATGCCTTTGGGGTTTTGGTAAGGATTGCATTGAATCCATAGATTACTTTGGGTTGTATGGATATTTCAACAAAATTAAGTCTTCCAATTCATGAATACGAGATGTCTTTTTATTTATTTGCGTATTCTTCAACTTCTTTCAGGAATATGAAAGTCTTTTACCTCTTTGCTTAAGTTTATTTCTAAGTATTGTATTCTTTTTGGTGCTGATGTAAATAGGATTATCTTCTTAATTTCCCTTTCAGATTGCTCATTGTTAGTGTACAGAGATGCAAATGATTTTTATGTGTTGATTTTGAATCCTGCAACTTTGCTGAATTCATTTATGAGTTCTAACAGGTTTTTTTGCATGTGGAATCTTTGGGATTTTCTACGTATAAGATCATGTCATCTGCAAACAGAGAAAAATTCATATGGAATCTCAAAGGCCTCTGAATTTTACTTCCTCTTTCCAATTTGGATGCTTTTCTTTCTTTTTCTTGCTTAACCGCTGTGGCTAGGACTTGCAGGACTACGTTGAATAGAAGTGGTGAGAGTGGGCATTCTTGCCTTGTTCCTGACCTTGGAGGAAAAGCTTTCAGTTTTTCACCATTTACTCTGATGTTAGCTGTGGGCTTTATATATGAACTTTATTACGTTGAGGTAATTTCCTTCTGTTCCTAGTCGTTGAGTGTTTTTTTTTAATCATAAAAGGGTGTTGAATTTTGTCAAATGCTTTTTGTCTATCAATTGAGATGATCACGTGGTTTTTGACCTTCATTCCTTTGAGGTGATGTTTTACATTTATTGATTTCTATATGTTAAACTATCCTGGCATAACAGGGATAAATCCCTTTTAACGGGCTGTTGAATTTGGTTTGCTAATATTTTGTTGAGGATTTTTGCATCTATGTTCATCAGGGATATTGGTCTATAACTTTCTTTTCTTGTAGTGTCTTTGTCTGGCTTTGGTATCAGGGTGATGCTGGCCTTGTAAAATGAGTTTGAGAGTGCTCCCTCTTCTTCAATTTTATGGGAGAGTTTGAGAAGAATTAGTATTAATTCTTCTTTAAATGTTTGGTAGAATTCACTGGTGAAGCAGTCTAGTTCTGGACTTTTGGGGGTTTTTCATTACTGATTCGATCTCCTTACACATTATTGGTCTGCTCAGATTTTCTATTTCTTCATGATTCAGCCTTGGTAGGTGGTATGTTTCTAGGAACTTATCCATTTCTTCTAGGTTGTCCAATTTGTTGGTGTATAAATGTTTATAGTAATCTCTTATGATTCTTTTTATTTCTGTAGCATCAGTTAAAATGTCTTTTCCTTCATTTCTGATTTTTATTATTTGAGTCTCTTCTCTTTTTTCTTAGGTAGTGTAGCTAAGGATTTGTCAATTTTCTTGACCCTTTCAAAAAACGAAGTCTTAAGTTTGTCGATTTTTTTTGTGTGTGTGTGTGAAGAAGATTGGCCCTGAGCTAACATCTGTGTGAATCTCCCTCTATTTTGTATGTGGAACACTGCCACAGCATCACTTGATGAACAC
Source organism: Equus asinus (assembly GCF_041296235.1). NCBI lineage: Eukaryota > Metazoa > Chordata > Mammalia > Perissodactyla > Equidae > Equus > Equus asinus. The sequence goes on along the minus strand of NC_091791.1, from coordinate 144,716,037 downwards.
TGTGTGGGTATATGCCTAGTATCTGAACCCACAAACCCCGGGCTGCCGGAACAGAGTGTGTGAACTTAACCACTGCCACTGGGCTGGCCCCTTAAGTTTGTCGATTTTTTCCTATTGTTTTCTATTCCCTCTTTCATTTATTTCTGCTCTAATCTTTATTATTTCCTTCCATATGTTAACTTTTGGTTTAGTTTGTTCTACTTTTTCTAGTTCCTTGAGGTGTAAATTCATCATCTTTTTTAATAACAGCAGAATATTCTATCATGGGGGTATACCACAATTTATTCATCAAATTCTCTGTTGATTTAGAGCATTTATTTAAATGCTAAAAATATGGCCAATCAGTGCTTCACAAATGACTTTTCTGAACAGATGAAATAAACCTTACATTCCTGGCCAAACAGGTTGGGAGCTGTGCTCTGGAGGATGGCTTGTGCAATCCTCCCACACAGGTTGCTGACCCTGGTGCTGATTGTTCGGTGGTCTTGAGGCTGTGTTTTAGCTATCTAGGCATCTGTGATAGAGTAAAATAGAAGCCTAGTCACTTCAAATGCTCCCATTATACCCTGTAAAAAGCAGGATTGAATTGCGTGGCAGGAAGCACCTGCTGCTTTGAATGGAAATATAGAAATAGCTGAGATGGAATTTACAAGGTCTTTTTTTTATCTTTATTTTTTTTGAGTGGTGAAGGGATAGCCATTGTTCCCCTCACTTCTTCACAGGCAGGGATCTGCCCTCAAGAAATGAGGTATAAATGTGGCTTCATGCCCATAAAGGCTCACTTTAGCCATCTTGTATTGAGCCTCCACTACATGCTAGGCGTGATACTGGATACCGCAAAGGACACACAGGTGAATGATACATGGGCCCCACTATCCAAGATCTAGTAAGGGGGTCGATTTGGATAAATTGAAACTAAATGCCAAGTAGACCACCAGTACCATAACGGAAGGTAAAGAAAGATGTGGAAGTCAGAGGTGGGAGAGATTATTTCCCACAGAATGAATCAGGGAAGACTTCATGGAGGAGGTCAGAATTGGGCTTGAAGGAGTTGTACTGATAAGTACAGGGAGGAAAAGGCACTCCACATAGATGGAGTAGTAAAGTGAAAGGCACAGGAGTGGGAAATGGGAGGGAGGATATTTTATATTTGGAGAATGCCAAGAAGAATCTAAAGAGTCAATTTAGTGAATGAGATTTTTGAGTGAGTGGCAGAGATGGTTAGCTATCCACCAAGAATTTTTGCTCCCATACTCCCATTTAATAATATGAAATTGTTCCTGGGAAGTGGCTGGGAAATCAAGGACTACATATCCTGGTCTACCCGACCCCCTGCCCATGTATGTGGGGCCATATGACTAGTTCTCACCTAGAGAATGTGAGTAGAAGGGATGTGTATATCACTTCCAGGTTGAGATGTATGAGAATTGAGTATGTGTCTTATCCACTCTCTCTTTTCCTGTTTGCCAACTGGATGTCAATGCCATGTAGCTTGGAAGCTGCATGTTGAAGATGGCAGAGCCATGGGCAGCCTGGGTTCCTCAGTGACGACCTAGAGTCCAGCACCCATCCACTCTACCCTCCTCCTGCCTGGACCTGCATTGGATGATTACATGATCAAGAAATAAGCTTCTGCAGTGTTAATCCACTAAAACTTTGGGATTGGTGTGTCCCAGATGTTGGTCTACCTTACATAATACAGTACCTATAAAGAAGGAATGGGAGTGGGAGCATGGGGGATGTAGTTTGGAGCCGGTTTGCCCCAGGAGCTTTGCATCAAGTTGCCTTCATTACTATAAGAAATACAGGGATGAGGAGAAGGAGCTTCCATCCCCTGCATGATATTGAGCATATACATTGATAAACAGATATCTTGATGGCTCACTCTGAACTGATTTTATAGCCAGAGCTAGAAAATAAAATTGAAATTATTTTTGATTATTTTCTTCCTTTCATGGGAAGAAAGTGTTAATGTTGAGACTTTTCATTTCACATAGCATTTTCATACACGTGACTTTCTTTCCTCTTCTGCACAGCACTGTAAGGAGATGGCATCTTATTAATCTGGGGCTCAGAGAGGTTTAGTGAGTTGTCCAAGGCCACATAGCTCCATGATTCAAATCTGACTCCTAGGCTTGTGGTACCCTGTGTATATCTATAAACTATCCTTTTCCATCAGGAAGAGGTAGGCTGAAGAACCCTATCCCAGCCAGTTTCTCCCTTGAAAAATTGAAAGGAAGCATAGAGGAATTCCTGGCTCAGGCTGTGCTGATCAGTGGAGGCCTTTGCAGCATGTTGGAGCCTCAGTTCATACTTTCAGGTAGGAAAGAATATGTCCACTTCTGAATGTTCCTGGACTCAAATGAACTCAGGCTCAGAACCTGCATCTTGATAGGCTGCTGGAAAATTCAGCCTTAATCATTACCTGGACCTCTCCCTTCTCTAAGTAACCCAGGAGGCTATGCGGTGTATGGAAATAGGACCAGGGTCTGTCAGGTCCAGCCCATTCTTGTTACTATTGAAACCCTGTGGTCGAGCCTTCACATCAGGTGGCTCTGCTTTGCTGCCACATTTGGGGTATCCATCTGTGTGTTTTCATCTCTTTAAATGTACCTTCAAGACCACTGAGATCTTTATACCTTCCTTGGATGCTTCCCCACAGTATGTGGACCTCTGTTCTCCCCTCCCAACATTGTTCCTGGAGGGAAATCTCTCTCTTTTCTTTGGTTACCCTCAAAGGCTCAGTGTGTTATCACTTTGATGAGTTGAGGATTTGGCCATAGAAGGGAAGAGCCACTGTCTTCCTACATTTTGGGATTCTGCAAAAGTCCATGAGGCAAGAATTACTAAGGAGCAGTCATCTTTCCTGGAACAGGGGGACCTGAGTGTATGGGTTAAGCACAGTCAAATTGGCTTAATACAAAATTTGATTCAGTGCAAGTTGTCCTTCATTGCATTGGAGACTCATTTGTTCAACAAGTACTGAACACATTCTGTTTGCCAGGCTATGATTGAGACAGTGGAGAGATCATGGTGGACAAGGAACTTGTAGTCTAGTAGGATAACTTCTGATAATTATAAGTGTTATGAAAGATAGAAAACAAAATAATAAATAGAGAGCGAGGGGTGGTGGAACGGAGGGGTGTCTCTGAAAGGATGATGTTTGAGCGGAGACCTGAATTGTGAAACCTTTATGATGATCATGAGACCAGGCCATGCAAAGGTGTGTGGGTAATGTATTCCAGGCAGAGACCACACAGGTACCAAGGCCCTCAGTCTATGGAAAAAAATGTGGATTTTATTCCAGTCTTGTGAGAAGCATTGAAAGGTTTAAGGAAACAGACTAAAAGCTAGACGTAGAGCATCAACTTCTATCAACTTCCATCAACTTCCTCAACTACTGTCTCTGTTTCTCAAAAACTTAGGATTTAACTGGTGAGACAAAAGCTGTGCACAATAATAATACAGTTAGGTTTGCTTAAGAGTTTTGGTAAACTGTCTTTCCTATCATATTTGAATTTCAAAACAACCTTGTGAACTGAGCAGGACAGATAAGGAAATTATAAATTATTAATACAAGTCAGTCCTTCATTTTTATCTTATTCTTTTTCCTACATGCCTGCCTTGTGTACTCCTATTGATTCATCAGGAAGCTGATCCTGCCTGGCTCCTGCCCCAGGTCAAGGTATTCACTAGCCCCATCCCAGGATGCCTCTCTACCTTGCATATACTTTTATTACTGCATGCAGTTTGCACGCATTTGATGATGTGAGCGCTTATAATAATGAACTCCTTGTGGTCAGAGACCATGCTTTTGTCTTCCCCTGTGCCCTAAATAAACAAAATTGGCATTCAAATCTATATGTGTTGAATGAGTGAATGTTAGCTATATGGCACTGACTTGTGAAAGGGGGGCAAGGTGAGCATGGACTGGTGAGGAGGAGAAGTCCCCTCATGGATGAAGGGACTTGTATTTGCCCCTGGAGATGAGAGGGAAACACTCTAGGCAGGAGGCTCAGGTGAGCAGAAGTACTTCTTGGCTCCTGCACCTACTGAGCATGGTGTATGTGAGCAGGGCAGATGAGGGGCAGGGAAAGAGTGCGCCTGAGGGGGCAGTTCATGCCTAGGAGCAGGAGTGATATGGCTGGCGAGGAGCTAGGCCCACATGGTGGAGGGCGATAATTGCCCTCTTCAGAGAGAGAATTTATTGTGTAGACAGTGAGGGGAGCCAATGAGGTTCCTGTGTTGGGGCAATCACATGATGAAGCTGGTGTTTTAGGAAGCTTGAGCTGACCCTTGAGGACCTCAAGACCAAAGAGAGAAGCTGGCATGAGTGTGAAAGCCAGGAGGGATTTTCCACAATTCAAGCTTCAGGTAATAAATTCTTGGGGGCAATTGGTGGGAATGGGAGGGGCGGACACAGAGAGGTAAGAGAGCATTGAGTGGATTCCCATGCCAAAAGGAGTCTTTACTGCTGCGGATGAAGTTGGTGTGATTTACCTGTGGATTCAGGTCCTGGTTCTGCCAGTCACTGGGCTGTTTTGAGGTTTGAGAGAAATAGCATATTTAAAGTGTCTAAATGAAGCGTGTTGAGCAAGTGGCATCTATTGCCTATCACCTGGTGTAGAAGTCTGAACACTTCTGCTCACTGCATCTAGGTATCAGAGTTGCCAAGGAAAATGCAACACAGTCAGGCCCTGAATAGAACAATGTTTTACTCACATAGAGAAGAGACAAAGCAAGATCAGCTTTAGCAGTGGGCATTGGTCCCCATGACAAGAGGGTCCCTCCTTGCAGCCAATGCAGGGCCATTGGTTTGCTCACACCCTTCTTGTGTTGCAACAGAAGGACCCTATTCCATCCTGCAAGAGTAGGCTGGCCAGGTGCCATATGAGACACACCCTTAAGCAGAACAAAGGAGCGCACACTGAGCCTGAACAGGGAATGATGTTCCCATACAAGGTGATAAGTTCAACACAGGCGGTGAGGCCTCCATTTATCTCTTGGTGAGGAAGTTCTCTCGGCCCAAGAAATGAAAGGCATGCATGAGACTTGCCTTTCCCAACAAAGTGAGCCATCAGTACACATCTGTGGATGGGTTGGCGTGGTAGTTAAGAACGTGGACTTTGAGTTTAACTTGTAAGCTTCACAAGAGTAGGAATAAGCTTATTTATTATGGCTCTCCAAGAGGGCCGGCCCCAGTGCCTCGTATGTGGGTGATGAGTCAGGACATGAACCCAAGCTATATTGCTTATTAGCTTCATGCCTTGGGCAAATTACTCAATCTCAGTGCTCATTTTTAAAATGGAGAGAGTAATGGTGGCTAACTGATAGGTTTTTGGTGAGGATTAAATGAGTTAACAAATGTAAAGCACTTAGCAAAGTGCCTTCTACACAGTAAGCCTTAATCAATGTCAGCAGCTTTATTACTATTAATGTTATTTTATTAATCTGGAACAAGCTTTGGGGTTTATGGGAAAGAGAAAAGGAGCTAACTAAATCAATTTTGCTATGAAAAGTTGAAAAATAGAATATTTTGAACGTTGTAATGACCAATGAGTCGCTGAGTCTTGCATATCTCCAAATTCTGAAAGCATTTTGGGATTTACATGGACATCCAGTTTCACTTGCAAATGATGGAGTCGCAGATTATCTAGTCAGAGTTATAAAGAGTCATTATGATTTTTTCACATTCTTGGTAACTGCCCAACTGCAAATAAAGGATTTTTGTGAAAGATCTTTTGGCAATGACTTGACATGTTTTTGTTATCTAATTCGAGTAGTCACCACACTTCCCTGGGCATGTTGAAAGCTTTCAACATCATAATTACCTACTCATTTCAACAATCAACCACCATGGTAACTATTTCCAGGGAATTTTAAAAAGAGGGAGCACGTTGTCCTAAGTTCTCTGGGATTTTATGAAAAGTGAGGTAAATAAATGGGTAACCTGAAGCATGACATTTTGTTGACAGACATTTTTGAGAAATATGTGAAATGTGGCAATTCGATATTGCAAAATTATCTTTGAAGATTCTAAGGAAATGAGTCTTCATGGTGACGTATATTACACTCTTGGTTTTGACGTACCACCTGCTTGTGAAGTACACACAGGATGTACTTATAATGTATTTATAATGTGCTTATCCTGCATTGATCTTTCACTGTGCAGTGTTGCTTAACCAGGGGACCTGTTGGGAATTTATTAATGAACTGTATCTACATAAATATCCCAGAATTAAAGATGCTTAATAAATGTATTATAACTAAGGACTTAATAAATTAAAAGTGACTTTCATGCCCATTTGAATATGACAGATGGTTTTTGAACTAGAGACTCCATCAAATATAATTTTCTGGTCATTCAAACTGCTGCCGATAGTGAATCTGATCAGCTTGATTCCATCTAGGTGGTGGTACCATCAACTGAGTGAGCTAGTGGTGTAGGTATCAGAATCAGACAGAAATAGGTTTATACCATGGCTTTACCACTTAGCTGTTGTAGCCTTGCACAATTATCTCATCTCACTAAGAGTTTTTTTTCTCTTCTGTAATGTGGGGGTAATACTACCTACGTCATAGGTTTGTTGTGAGGATAACGAGATCAGGTTTGTAAAAAATGCTAAGCACAGAGAGTGTGCCATAGAGTAAATTCTCAGGAAACTGAAGCAAGTATTATATGATTTTTATTATGACAGACAGAGAAGTACATCGTTCCTGTTACAAAAGTGTGAGAGATCAAAGAATACTGGGGAATCTGTGAAATGAGGATAGCAACAATCTGTGGTGGTTTCCACCACTTGCTTACACAGAACCTGAATGTACAAGACTGGCCCCAGGATCTTATGGAAGACTCCTAGGGAACTGGACGGTCCAAATCTTTGCATCCTGCCAGAATGATTGCCATTATAGAGTCTATGTCAATCTTAACAACAAAGCAACTTACTAACAGTGTAAGAAGTTGGCTAATCAGATAGTTATTAAAGATGCTTTGACTGCCAAAATATATGATGCCAAACCATTGGTTTGGCAACTTACTTAATTGACTGATTTTTGTGGGTTGAATTGGCTGCCATTACACAGATGTAGCCATGAGCCTGGGTATTTATTTATATAACAAATATGTATTTAAACTAATGGTAGAGGGGCAAATAAGGAATTGTAGCAAAACTATAATTTTTAAATCACACCAAAGGCTTATCAAATAACAGATGGGGCATTGATATTGGGGGAAAAAAGAAAAGGAAGTACATTAATAAGTAAAATAGGTCACTACCATTCCAATTATCAGTCTATTAGATTTATATAGATTTTTGAATTCTATAAATCTATCTGTTCACCAGTTGTTGTCACTGCTATAAACAATTGAAAATGTTAATCAATTGATAAGACAATTCTCTATGTTCAAGATTTTCTTGGACCAAAAAAGCAAATAAGTGCTGGATAATTTCTGTTTATTTTATGCGGGGTCTTATGTTTTTTTCATCACCTTTATTTAATAAAGAAAAAATGTGAAATAATTTTTGGAAATATAGCAGGCTTCGGTTTGTGTACAAAAATAAATTACTGTTTAAGGGGCCAGAAGACAAGGTGATATTATGTGTTTAATTTGCTCAGTTATGAAAGAACCTCCGGGGTATTGGGTTATGAAAAACAATGGTTATTTTGAGAGAAAATGGAGCCAAATTGGATGGATTTTAAACGCTTTCTGACGTGTTTAGTATTGGATGTGATTTCCAGGTTGGGCTGGGGGGTTGGGAGGCCTCCATTGTTTGCTTTATCCACTTTGGGGAAATGCTCCTTCCTCCGACTCTGTTCTGAACGCGAGCATTTCTCTAGATTGCTTTCTTGGAAATGGCAACGGAAAATGGTAGCAATAATAGGTTTTAAGGTGCTTGGCGGTGAATCATGCCATTTTATAAATTCATCTCCTTACACTTTATTTCCTTGCTGTGAGATAATTTAGACGAATGTCAGCGAGGGAAAAAGAAAGTGATTGGTGATTCCACCTCTCCCAATAAAGCAAATTCCTAATTTTCTGTCTTTTATCTTTTGCCATTCTTTTGTGCTCCTCTTTGGCCTTGTCAAAACATATCGTTCAGTTAGAGACTAAAAATATTTTCCCATCGATTGGGGTTATTGATTTTTTTTAATCTGTACTTTGGCTTGAAGAGCGCGGGTGAAGGGTGAAAGTTCACCAGCTTAGTCTGCCGTTTTATCTGGACAGCAGAAGAATGTATTGGCAGCAGATTTGATTTACCTTGTTGGGCAGTTGTAGACACATCAGCCACTGAAGACAACCCTCTAGCATGTCCTGCTGCTGCTGTCTTTATTTTTGTACCCAGGAACTCGTGAAAGATCCACTTTCCTATTGATTTTATCTCTCTGATTCCAAGGCAGAGTATTTTTTTTTTTCTTTTTAGGGTTCCAAATTAGACCTTTTGGAGATGTCACAATGCTTTCTGGAATCATGATAAATAAAACAGGATTGCATGCTTCTACTGGAGTTTGGCCGTTCTTCCCATTAGGCTTACAGTCTTGGGTCAGGTCCATCCACAATGTCACAGCAGAATCTGATGTGACTGGATCAAATTTGCTGAGATCTTCCTGCCTCCTCATCATGGCTGGTCAGAAGCACATGCTCAGGGCAGTGTCTAACTCCTCATATGGGTCCTAAGATGGCACCTAAAATTTCCTAACGAGCACCAGTGTGGAAGATAGCACCATAGCCTTGTAAGAGGGAAAGAATAGTGTCGTGACTAAGAATATGGCTTCCTAATACATTAGGATCCCAGCCTTAGTACTTGCCAGCTGGGTGACCCTGGACTAGTTGCCTAATCTCTTGGGGCTTTAGTTTTCTTATGTGTTAAATGGGGGTGGAAATTGTACCTATTTCATCAAGTGGTCGTAGGCTCATATGAATAAATACATATAAAAGTCCTAAAACAGGGCCTAGTGCACTGGAAATTCTCAGTAAACGTCAGCTATTTCTATGATTACAGAAAAGGAAGCTGAGGCTGGTGTTTGTGTTGGGGGAGTGTTAAGGAACACAGAAAAGTTCACACAAAGGAGGAAAGAACTGCCTCTCAGTATCAGGGATTTTGCGTCCAGTGCCACAGCTGGCCTCCTGATTGCTGCCACAAGTCTGACCACATGGCTTCGACCATTTGCTTGGTTCTTTCTCCTGTTGGATGTGGAAGATCTAGAGCGAAACCTGAGGTTGCTGACCAGTGGTGCTGTTGGACTCACGGAGCTCTGTGGAGAATCAGTGTGGATTTTTGGCTCCTGCCTTTGTGGAGCTGGGGCTCTTACCCTCACTGTGGGCTCAGTCCCATCCAGAACCTAGGACCATCGTTCAACCTGAGGCAAATGTACTTAAAGCCCAGAGGACAGGCTTCCCTCAGAGAGGAAGCACTGTGGTGGGCACAGTGGTTCCAGAACTTCTGTTCTACATGGAATCAGAGAGAACCTGATCGAGGAGTGCTGGGTCTGTGTTTTGACAAGCATCTTAGGGGACTTGGATGCAGGTGGTCTCAGTACACACTGTGAGAGATGTTGATACGGTAGAAAGAGCTTGGGCTCTGGACGTGGACAGACCTGTGTTTGAATTTGCTTATCAGTTACATTTATACAGGCAAGTCATTTAATCCCTCTGAGCCTCAACTGTAAAACTGCCCAGTGAACTAATAATATATCCACAGTGTTTAGCACAGTGTCTGACACCTAGAATGTGCTCCACAAATGCCAAGTTTCCCATCCCCTTCCCTGATGCAGTTTGCCTTCTTGGACTCCAGCAAATTTTACACTTTGTTGGAATTAATTTGCTATAACTTCTCCTTCCTCATTCATGCCTGTTGTTGATTTCCTGTCTGAACTGCACGTGCTCTTACTATCCCCTTGTAAACACTTGCCTGTTTAGATAAGCTCGACCTTATTCCTACAAGTCTTCGTTCTTCTAGTTATCTGCCCTCAGTGGCATGAGGGTGACATTCCCACACCTGGGTTGGGTGTGTGAGCAGCTCTGAGGATGAGTTCCCCTTGCCTTTCCTTCACCAGCGGGACTTGGGGTCTAACAATGCTGAGGCCATATCTCGCCTCTGTCTGTGGTGCAGCTAAGCCATCTATTTCCTCAGCTGCTGTTTAGTTCCTACTGTTGTCATTTCTTGTCTGCTCTATATACTTCTCAAAAGCACAGCCAGGTGCTCCCATGATCTGACCAATGGAGGAGAAATCAGCTAACCACCCTGAGTTAGCAGATGTATCAGCCTGTAATGGACAAATGACAATTTTTTTTACCCTCAATATTTAAACCTGGTTAGATAGTCAAGGCTGTGTTTTATGTGGAACTGAAGGCTTTGAATTAAACTCATGTCAAAACAGTTGTTCAGCTTTGTCTCCTCACTGAAACACATAATCAGTTGTGAGTGTAGGAAAATGCCATATGATGCGTTCCGTTAGTTGTCTAAATGGTAGTTTTCTGTAAACAAAGTCTTCAGCTTTAGTAGACCTAAAGACCTATTGGCCAAAGAAAAGTCAGAGGAATGCTGGTCTAATAAGCAGATACTCATGTGGGAATGCCACTAACACATCAGCTAGGGAAGAAAATGAAAGACACAAAGCAAAGGCTTGTAGGAATAAGGTCAACACCACTAAAACAAGAATAAACTGTCAGCTTGCAAAAACCTAATGGAGAACTAGAAAAATATCCTGGAAATATGTTTATTATAAGGTGTGGATAAAGGGATATGCCCTTCCTTTATATTAGCAAGGGAGATAATAATCTCAATATGTCATTTGTTTTAGGGACTTCCCTAAATCTAGAATGATTTCATCTCAAAATCCTTAACTAATTACATCTTCAAAGACCCTATTTCCCAATAAGGTCACATTTTGAGGTTCTGGGTGGACATGAATTTTGGGGGACACTATTCAACCTGTTACACCACACAGGGCCAGTAGGCTTGATACAGTTCCAATATATGATGAAAATCCAGAATCTGGGCAGTATGAGGCTATCTCTTCCTGTCTCTGTTCCATTCTACCATGAGAGCCTTAGGCTGTGTTGAGAGGCTTGCATGGCGGGTGCTCAGTAGTTATTTTCTGAAAGAGTAAACTAGGGAAGGCAGATTGGGATCAAGAGAAGGACCCTGAGGATGGAGCCATTCTCAGAAGTGTCCATTTCCACCTCTTCTACAACCATTTTAATGTTCTGTGAATAGTAAAAATTATGAGTCCACTTTTATGGCTACGTGGACCATTTGGATCACAAATATTTAACCCACAAAACAAATTTCCCTGTTGGAAGCAGATAAAAGCAGGATCGCCAGAAGTGTAGTGGCATTATGAGAAGAGGGGACATCCAGATGTACCTTAGTGAAAACATGCACTGATGCAGTATTAACATATTAAAAAGGATGAGCTCTGTCATTGAGTAGGGAGAGAACCACTGTGATTGATCAAATTCGTAACAAGTTTAGTTGACTGGCAGTAGTTGGGAAGGATGCTCAAAATGAATAAATTCTATACTTGTTTTTAACCCTTTAAAAACAAGATAGATTCACCCATCTTGAGTGGTTTAAGGCAATAGTCACAAAGTGACAAACAGGAGCATAAAGACAGAAACATTCAGTCCATTTGGGTATGGACCCTCTTACTAGTCCTGGAAAATTGACTTATTTTATTGCATCCTTTTTACAACCAATTCCAGGTTGCTGAATTGAGTATATTTTTCATTCTGACTTGTTGATTTCTGGCCCATTAAGGCAGCCAATCCAATTAGGCAGGTTTTCTCTTGCTTTGCCTCCTGACAGAGCATCTGATTGGCTCACAGTTCTTGCTAAGTGACAGTCCTTCTACAACTGCAGATTATCTTTCTTAAAGGATCTTATCTCCCCTTCTCTCTTTAAAATGCCTGTATTTTTTTCTGGTTATGCTTAGGCTTGAGTTTTAGGGAGTTTCATTTTCAAGCACTTGAGTTTGGGTGTTTGAGGTAAGGACCTAGGCTGAGTGATGAGTTAGCTGGATTGCTAGGGTGCACATGTTGACACAATCCTTGGATTACCAACTGTGGCAGGCTGAATAAAGGTCCCCCAAAAGATATTCATGTCCTAATCTCTGGAACCTGTATTACCTTACTTATATGGCAAAAAAGGACTTTGACAATGTAGTTAACCTAAGGATCTTGAGATAGGGAGATTATCCTGGGTTGTCCAGGTGTGCCCTAAATGCAATCATATGTTTCCTTATCAGAGGGAGATTTGATACAGATCCCCAAAAAGAAGAAAGCCATGTAAAGGAAGCAGAGGGAAGAGTCAGAGAAAGAAGATGCTATGCTGCTGGCTTTGAAGATGGAAGAAGAGGTCATGAGCCAAGGAATGCAGCTCTAGAAGCTGGAAAAGGCAAGACAACAAATTCTTCCCAAGAGCCTGTGGTGGGAGTGTGGCCCTGGTAATACCTTGGTTTGGGCCCATTGAAACTGATTTTGGACTTCTGGCTTCCAGAACTGTCAAATAATAAATTCTCTTGCATCAAATTTGAGGTAACTTATTACAGCAGCCACAGGAAAACTTATACATCCAACAGGACCATCTCTGCCAGGACTGAATCCCTGGTTCTGAGAAATGGACTTTGCATGTGGATTGACAACAGTTATGCTATTCTTCATGTATTTGTCTGCACTTGTGTTTTCAAGGATATTTTGAATGTGATTTTTGAACTTCAACCTTCATTTGAGATACTGACTGAAAATATTTGATGAGATTTGTTGGATTAAAATGAGAGACTTTATAAACCTCCCATATAGCAATCCAGTTTCCTTGGTCTATCAAAGCTTTTTATGTAAAGGTCACCCAACCTGAGGTTACTTATTGACCCCAATTTGCATTTAACTATATGGACACTTAGCACATCATGTACCTGCTGCTTCTTGAAATTCTCTCTTTTCCTGGAACTTCATTCTTTGTATTAGTCAGGATTCTCCAGAGACAGAGGCAATAGGATATCTATCTATCCATCTGTCTGTCTGTCTGTCTATCTATCTATCTATCTAATTTTGTTGTTATGTGCATCATGTCAGCTCCCACTCCTGGTTATCCCATGAATGAATGATGCCCACAATGTCCTGTTCTCAACAATCCTACTCAGCTTCTGTAGACTCACAGAAAGAAGCCTATGGTTTCATTTATGGAGTCAATCCATCTCTTATGCGGTTTTCCTCTTTTCCTACTGCCTTCTACTTTTCCCAGCATTATTGTTTTTCTGAAGAGTCCTGCCTTCTCACAGAGTGCCCAAAGTAGAACAGCCTCAGTTTTATCGTTTTTGCCTCCAGAGATAATTCAGGCTTAATCTGCTCTAGGACCCACTTGTTCATCTTTCTGGCAGTTCAGGGTATTCGTAGAGCTCTCCTCCAACACCATACTTCAGATGAATCATTTTTTTTTCCCATCAGCCCTCTCCACTGTCCAGCTTTTGCCCTCGTACATAGTAATTGGGAATATGAGGGTGTGGTTAATCTTGGCCTTCATCTCTAAAGACACTTCCTTACACTTGATGATCTTCCTAATTCTTTCATATATATATATATGATGTAAATACATATATTTATTATAAGAAATTGGCTCACAAAATTATGGAGGCTGACAAATCCCCAAACCTGCAGTCAGCAAGCTGGAGACCTAGGAGGGCTGATGGTATAGTTCCAGCCCGAATGCTGGCAGGCTGGAGACCCAGAACGAGTTGACGTTTCAGTTTGTGTCTGAAGGCAGGAAAGAACTGATGCCCAAGCTCAAGGCAATGAGGCAAGAGGAGCTCCATTTTACTTGTGGGAGGGTCAGTCTTTTGTTTCTGTTCCAGCCTTCAATTAATTGAATGAGAGGCACCAACGACTAGGAAGCGCAATCTGCTTTACTCAGTCTACTGATTCAAACGTTAATCTCATCCAAAAACACCCTCACAGACCCAACATTTGACCAAATATCTGGGTACCTTGTGGCCTACTCATGTTGACACGTGAAATTAACCATCACATTCTGTCTTAGCTGCTTTTCTGTTTCTTTCTCCACAACTTTATTTTTATCCTCACTCCTAAATGTGGACATCCTTCAGAACTGAAGTTACCCAGCTATCTTCTTCCTCTCTAAACAATCTTGATACTCTCCTTACCTCACACACCCTCAGCTCCATCTCCATCCCTAACTTGATACTGAGCAAGTAGAACTTAGCCCTATTAAAATCAAACGTTTCACAATTGTACCAAATTTCCTATCCTTTAGTTGTCCATAATTCTTGCAATGGTGTCACCATTGTTCTATGCACCCAGGCTCAAAACCATGAAGGCATCATTGAACCTACCCATTTTCTTTCCTTTTCATAGAAAAACCCACTCCCTTTGACTCTTTATTAAAAGTTTTTTCTCACAGTGCTCCCTTCCTCTTTTCTTCCCCATTCTTCTTGCATACATGATAATTCCAGCCCACAGCAAGTGGCTATGGCTGCCGCTTTCAATCAGATTTCTTTTAAAAAGTACTTCTTTGGGGCTGGCCCCGTGGCCGAGTGGTTGAGTTTGTGTGCTCCGCTGCAGGCGGCCCAGTGTTTCGTTGGTTCGAGTCCTGGGCACGGACATGGCGCTGGTCATCAAACCACGCTGAGGCGGCATCCCACATGCCACAACTAGAAGGACTCCCAACGAAGAATATACAACTATGTACCGGGGGCCTTTGGGGAGAAAAAGGAAAAAACCAAAATCTTTAAAAAAAAAGTACTTCTTCTTTGCTAGGTGCTATACTAAGTACTTTATACATATTATCTCATTTATTTGTCTCCCAAAATCCTTTAAAACAGGTGTTATTATCCCATATTTTACAATTGATAAACTGAGGTTTAGAGAGGTTAAGTGATCTGTACAAGGTTTCCTAGCTAATAAGTAGCATAATGAGAATTAAAATCCAGGCCTATCTGAGTCCACAGCATGTGTTCTCAGAACGCCTTTTATACTGCCTCTTTAGACTTTCTGAAACTTCTTCAAACTCACTTTTCTACCATGAACCATTCCCAGTTCCAATCTTTTCTGTAATCACTGACAGTAAAATCTGGAAACATGACATTTGTCAGTTTCTTTCCCTGCTCAAAAACCTTCAGGGGGCCGGTCCTGTGGCTAACGTTTGAGCCCTCTGCTTTGGTCGCCCAGGATTTCGTGGGTTCAAATCCTGGGCATGGACATGGCACCACTCGTTGGGCCATACTGGGGCAGCATCCCACATGTCACAACTAGAAGGACCCACAACTAAAAATACACAACTATGTACCGGGGGGCTTTGGCGAGAAAAAGGAAAAATAAAAAATCTAAAAAAAAAACCCTTCAGTGGCACAGAGAAATTAACTCCAGTCAAAGCTTCCTTAACAGACATATCTCCTCACCTCTTTCTGCTTCTCTACTTACCCCTGTTGAACTTACTCAGTTTTTTGTACGTACTCCCATTCCTTGGTTCATATTCTTCCTTCCATCTGGTGTAGTTGTCCTTCCTATCCCAGCTGATACATTTCAGTGCATCCTTCTACATCTAGTTCATATGTCTTCAACCTGGAAAAACAATCCAGAACTTCCACCTTCATTTTCCCACTCATAATTTTGGTGAGCATGTGATTCATTGTATTATCATTTAGTTACCAGCCTGTCTTCCTGACGGAGTAAATTATTAATTCTGACTTGTTGACAAGTGTGAGTTTGACTAGGACAAGGGTGGCATCCTACTCATCTCGGAACTGCAACTTTAGATCTCCTCTTCTCCCCCTGAGGACTAAGTCAATCATTCCTCCCTTTGCTGGGAGTGTTTGTGATTGACAGCTCTCAGCTGAATCCCTCCTCTTGAAGTGCTCCAGCTGAAGAGAGCAGCCCACATCCAGTGATTAGTCGATAGGGGGGTACAAAGGTCTGGCCACTTGCTTCAGTTTGGGACAACACTGAAGGGCCATCCCAGCTCCAGAGCTTCCCATGGGATTGACAGAGTCCTTTGTTGTCACTGTGTGGCTTTTCAACTTCCTCCTCTGTCTGGCCATGCTTCCTATTCTCTTCCACAGGTGTTGATCTTGAGAGCGCTTTCTGCACACAAGTCTTCCTTTCAGTGTTTATTTCCCAGGGAGCCTGACCTGTGATGGGGAGGTCTATGCTTGGCTGCCAGTAGTGTCTCAGTTAAGTAGTAGAAGGAGGCTAGGGGCTTACTGTTTAGGATGTGGGCTTTTTCTTATTCTCCTCTATTTCCACTACAGTGCTCTTGCTTCACCTTTGTCTCACAAGTTTGGATTTTCTTTGGTTCAATTTCTCCATAGAATAAACCTCTTGGCGGGGTAAGAGAAGTCTGGTTGGTTGGCGGCTTGGGAGGGAAGCCTGGGAATCTGAATGTGAGTAATATCAACGTTTGTCCACTTGTCCTATTGTCAGTCCCCATGCCTCTTTCTTCCATGCCACTGGGGCTCTCTAATTCCCCAGCCTTCCCTGGGTGCTGTTAGCGGACTGGCTTACTTCTTATTCTTCTCTGCGGGCATTTAGTTGTCGAATTTCCACCTCTGTTAACTCTTCCAACTGCCTTCTGATTTCCCAAAATTTCTTGTCATCTCTGACTTTCTATTGTCTCCATCTCATTTTTTTTAAATTTGAAGTTTTGTAATTTTTACTCTCTCACTCTCATTTTAGTGAAGCTTTTGGAGGAAGCAGGGTTGAGCACAGGTGTAAAACATGTCCTGTTTGACAAGGAATATGGGAGGTTTACGGTTTCTTGCCAATTTTGCAAAGTCTTGATTTTATTTTAAAAGTAAAGCAATGATTTCTTAAGACAAATGTGGCATTTTATTTGAAAATATATTTTTATTTATTAAGGGAGAATGTGGATGCTTCGTGGAGTATTGGGGTAAAATCAGCATATTTTCTTTCACTGGAACAGTGGAAAGGGCGACATCAGCCCCTGTCTCACCCAGGCACACACAGGATGAGGGTCCCTGGCTGAGACTGAGACTTCCCAACAGTATACCTAAGCATCCAGAGAAAAATGAAACTTTGATCAGTCACCCAGATGTTTTACCTGCATGTCAAGAACCATCCAGAGGCATCTAAGTATCTAAATGTTTGATGCCCTGTAGACAACATATTGGTGTGACTGCCTGAATGTCTCTCATCTAATTTCGATGTTTGGCCTCATGGAAATGCAGCCAAAGGCTGACCAACTGCATCACAGGATATGTCAATTACAATGGGATCTGAGGGTTCTAAATTAAAGATCATGCTTTTTTTTTCAGTCTGTGTTTGATGTCCACAGTCACAGTTTGGCTCATGTTTAGTCCATGTTTTGGGAACACAAGACTGTTTTTGAAAAGACAAGGGTGAATTTCTGGAGAGTGGGCATGTGTACTGGAGGTAGTCTGCTTGTGTTGCAGCCTGCCAATCAAAATCTGCCAGCAATGTCATTCAAGGTCAGAGACCCAGTGAACCACCAATCAAAGTCGGCAGGGCTGTTTGTGTTCACTTGTCAGGTTTGGAAAGAGGTCACTCTCTCCGTGGTGTGGCTAGTGTGTGAACAATGAGAGTATTTCAGTGATTGGAAACACATTCTGCCGCCTACCCCCTGGCGATTTCAGGATGCTTGCCAAGGTTTTTCCTATCCTACAGGGATACAAGGCAGGACAGTGGAAAAAGCTGAGTGTTTTTAAAAACTGAGTTATGGATTCTGAAATCTAAAAGCAAACATAGCAGCTAATTTAGTACATAGCTTTGTTTAATATTACTTTCTTAAAATCTGTCTATCAAAAATGATAACACAAAGAAAAATCAGAAATATAATTTTAGATTTCTAAAAAGAGAGAACTCCCTTAAACATTTTGTACTTGATACTCAGTTGACTTTCTTGGCTTAATTCAGCTAATCATTATCTTGTTAATTTTCACCATGCAAAGATAAGCTTTGCATTTATCAAAAAAAATGGCATTTTTGAGAATGTGCTACCATCACAGAGTAAAGCTGGGAAAATTTCATTTTCAGAGTCTGGAAGACAAAGATAACAGAAACATTAAGTTTTGTATTTCAGTGGGGTCTTGATGGGTTTTTGAAACTGAGCCCTCTCTGAGGGCAAAGGGAAATTCACCATAATCAAGAGTATTTGCCATTCAAAGTTATTTCAGCAGCAGCAAATACTGTGGTGGGTAGATGTTCAAAGTTCAATCAGGATGTCTCTCTGATGGCAAAACCTTCAAATGAGTCATATCCTGAATGTTTTGTTTCCCCATAATAAAATATCCAAGTATTTAAGTATATCTACATGCTCAGCCTTATAGACACAGACTATTGGCCTAGAATGTTCAGGATTCATCTGGGTGTCATATAGATGCAAGTGGAGGCAACTACGTTAGTCATATCCTTATTTACTTAAAAAAATATATTAACAATAGCATTTTAAAAGGCCACAGAAATAAACACTAAAATGAGGCAAAGGGTATGTATACCAGGTGTGAGCACTAGGTAGAGATTTTTCAAGTTCGTAGAATAGTCAATGGAAATACATATTTAGCGTGGGGCCATAGAGCATGAAGATTTATGGTTGGAAAAGTCTTTAGAGTTCAAGCTTCTCATTTTGTGAGTGGAGACATCTGAGGGACTTATGGAGGAGGCACGGATAGTTAATGGCAGAGACAACTCCTGGACCTGCCTTTGAGTCCTGGCTGGTTTCTCCTCTACCAGGTTTGTGGGAGCCCAGTCTCTTTTCTAATCCACCTGGGAAGGCTTCTGGTAGAGGTAGGTTCTCTGAAGCTGCTTAAGAAGTGAAAGAAGGAGCCTTTAGGGACTGGAAAGAGAGTGGATATTGTAGAAAATGCTCAGCAGAGGCCTGGGCCATTCCGGTGAAGGGAGCACTAGGTAGTTTACACGGGAGAACCTGGGTCCTGCAATTGGGCAGAAAAAGGGGTAAGGAAAGAGAGGATGCCCAGAATTACCCAGTGAAGCAAAAAATTCTCTTTAAAATGGGCTGTACCCACTCTCAGTTTGGATTAGAAATATTCTTGGCTATCAGCAGCAACAACTTTTTTACCAGTAAGTCAATATGTTGAGGGTGACAGGCTCCAGACATAGAAAATACCTGATTCTAGCTTTTGGCCTTGGCTGACTTGTTTGACAGTAGACTATGGGAGTGAGATGTGTGAGCAAGGAGATACAGCTCATATTTTCCTTCCCTTTTTCTGATTTCCTTATAAACACCCCTAGATTTGTAGGAAAAATTAAAATCCACGAAGACAAAAGAGGATTGATTCAAGCGTGACCAGCTTCTTTCACAGATGTGACGGGGGGCTGGTCAAGAGGCACAAGGCAGCCAATTTTCAGCTCTGACAGCTGCCGAGGTCATCAGCTTCCTAACGGCACTCGTTAATTCCTCTGAGGCCAGGGTGTCCTTTGAACTCAGTGGTTGTTACATTTCCAAAGCTAAGCTGAGAAGAGGAGAAACCTGCAATTTTTGCTGGCCCCTGAGTACGCAAGTACCAGGCCATTAAGACCTTAGGCTAAGGACTTGGGGTTCTGTTACCTTCTCTGACCTACAAACCAGTAGTTGATTCAAGATGACTTATACATACATATATAATACAGTGTGTGAGTGAGTGTGTGTGTATGTTTGTGTGTGGGGGTGTGTGTGTGTGTATCTATATTGATATAAATATTCATAAGATAGAAAAAGGGAATGGTATTTATATACTAGGAGCTTCCAGGGTTTGCAGCAGAACTTTTCTGAAGAAGCCTAATGCCCTAGTTCAAAGGATGCTTGCAGTGAGAGTGAGGACTGTTGAGCTGAGAAGGATTTTCTGTGAGAGACTTTTGTTATGGCTGGATCTAAGGGCTTTGTGAGAGCATGGAGCCTGAGAAATGCAAGTAGCCTTGCAGTCTGCTTTTGAAGGGCGTTTCAGTTCCTGGGGATTCACTTGTCCAGCATTTGTGGAGCTTTAAGTCTAGTGGATAAGAGGTGAGATGTCTTGTCCTCACTGCTCCATACCCAAGCTGCTTGGCGTGAGGTAATGATTGGGAGATTCAGGCTGGGAAGTCTGTGTCAGTGGGAACTCCCCAACAGAAGCAACATGGTGGATAAGGGAGGTACTTTGAAAATTTCCATATAGTAGGATGGGACATGGTCCATTATTTGAAAATTGTTTGTAGAAAACTACATTACATCAGCAATAAGCTATGACTAGTGAGCAACATGTGAATGGTGTTTAG
Organism: Equus asinus; assembly: GCF_041296235.1. Classification (NCBI taxonomy): domain Eukaryota; kingdom Metazoa; phylum Chordata; class Mammalia; order Perissodactyla; family Equidae; genus Equus; species Equus asinus. The sequence goes on along the minus strand of NC_091791.1, from coordinate 144,695,798 downwards.
GATTGTCATCAGATAAAGCCTGGGACATTTAAACTAACATGAATTGGAATTTGCAAAATCCTTAATCTGTTGAGAGTAATTTAGCTTAAGTGGTAGGTTGTTCCTGTAACAGATACAAAATATTGTTCAACCAAACTTTTAATTTTTTCTTCTTTTTGTTGTTAATTTATTGTTATCTATATTTAGCTGTTATGCCAGGTGGAATTTAATGCTTATCCTGTCTACAAGATAGACCCTGGACTCGCTTACAGCTAATGAGAGGCAAGAAGTCCCACCTGGACTACAGCAGCTGGATTTCTTTTACCTTTGACCTAGTGGTCCAGGAGTGCCAAACTCTCTTTCATTCTTTGTCCCCTATGCAGCTGTTGTGGAAGTAGAATATGGAAGATGGTGCATCATAAAAGCGACTTCTGTCACAATCTGCCTTGTACAGAATGAGGGTGCCCTTTGCAGGGAGGTTGTTATTCCTATATCTGTGCATTCTCTTGTCCAGTCTGAGTCTGTGGCCCTGATGTCCAGCACAGGCAGCAATGGGCCTGACAGGAAACTTACTAAAGAACTGGCTCTTGGGCCAGGGAGTAGCAGGGGCTATAGCAGGTGTTAGTGGTCAGGTTAGGCAAAACCTGAGGCAGGGAGCTAGCCTGGAGCTGGTAAGTCAGGGCAGTAACTGAAGAATGGCCAATGCCAGGAAAGTCAAGTGAGCAGAGGTAGGGCGTGTAGGGGTGGAGGTTATTGTCAGAGGCCAAAGATCCAGTGGGGCTGAGGTGGCAGACCAGACATGCCCTGGGTGGAGAGCCCTTCTGGGTTAGTAATGGAGACAGACCAGCTAGCCCAGTACCCTGGACAGCTCCCAGATGCAGGTCTGATGCAGGTCGGACCGTTCCCTCTGTAGCTCTATCCTATTCCTGATTGTTAAAGAGGCTTTATACTAGATTTCCTGTTTATTCAAGACAAGGGCCTGTCTTCAGAAAATTACTCTCATTACTTTCAAACTCCACCCTAGAAGAAAGAGGCCGCATCTTCTGGCCTGACAGGGAGCTCTCCAGTTTGTTTGTTCATTCATTCATATTCAGCAAAATTATTACATTCCATCAAGTGCCAGGCCCTCTCCTGGCTGCAAAAGATATAACAATAAACAAGATAAAGACTTTGAACAGGAGCTGGCAGTTTTGGGGGGAGGTAGACACCTAAAAAAAAAAATAAAAAATCAGAATGGCAGTGATAGAGATGTACCTAATAAATTATGGGAGCACATGGGGGTTACACATAATCCTGAAAGATAGTCATGGATGGTTTCCTGGAGGGAGTAATGCCTGAGTGGTGTCTCTTAAAGAATGAGAAGAGTTATCCAGAGAAAGGAAGGGGAAGTAGCAGGGAGAGAAAACAAGGGCATGGCAGACAGGGGAGCCAGCATAAGCAGTGGCTAAAAGGCAAAAACAGCGTGGAGTGTGTGTAAGATGTGTTTGGAGCAAAACTTGTAAGAGGTAGAGGGTTAAGTGAGCTCATCTTGGCAGCAGGGAAGATCTGTTTTTATCTTTAATGGTGTGTTCATCCTCTCTCTTGGATCATGCTCAGCCTGAGACCAGGACATCAACATCTCATTAGGAAGATGCAAAAGGTTTTTGAAATCCGGATGAGTTAGTGAGACAGACTGAGCCTGCATGGGTGGCCCTCATTTGCCCCAGCATCAAAAATTAACAGAAACCACTCATGTACATCTGGGAGCAATTCCTGCCAAAGGTCTCTATTCACTGCTGTAACCACGGCCAGGCTCCTGGAAGCCCCGCTGCCCTCTTCTCAGTATGGCAGGAAAGGAATAGAATTTAAGTTAGACTCTGGAGAGTAGGTAGGGTTTTTGACTAGGGGCAAGGAGAGGAAAGACAAGTGATTTAGGGGGAAATAAATGAATAAAGGCAAAACACAGAGAAAATACGGTATAAGGATAGTGAGGAGTTTATTTTGCTGGAGTGGAAGGAAAGTCTATCCACTGCCTCAGGGTAGAGAAAACCCATATTTGGTTTGGGACCAGTTTTGTGGTTGGGACCACAAGTGCTAGACAATGTTGAGACCATTAATAAAAACCAGTTGCTTATAACGAAGCTATCTAATTTGTGGTAATATTATTGTTATTTCTGATGTTTCTTTCCTTCTTCTCTATCACACCCCACAGGTTCATTTGTTCATTCATTAATTCACTCATCCATTCATTTGCTTAGGCTTTTGGAAGCACTATTTGATGTACATCAGAGAAGACTTGAAACAGAGATAACTTGAATTGTTGTACTGTCCACCCACTTTCTTTCTTTTTTAAAAATAGCATTTATCTTCTTTTTATAATTTATTCTTATACAAAAGGCTGTAGGAGGCTTTAATTTGTCTGTATTCCTTAACCTTAGGGCGGGTCAAATTTGGGACCATGGGCTAGGCAGAGTTGCAGGGCTTTCTCTCCTGTAGCTTCTCACTTTACCTCACCCCAACTCCCAGTAGTTGGCTATCTGTCTGGGCAGGCAGTATTACGCAGTGGTTAAGTGCAAGGGCTCTGAAAGTGGACATTTCTGGATCTGAATTCTGTCTTTGCCCTTTAATGGCTCTGTGATCTTGGACATCACTACCTGAGTATCAAGTTCCTTATCTGACCATATGAGGTCATTGTCAGATGTGTATGGGATAATGTATACTAAGGCTTAACTCGTTTACTCAGCCTACAGTAAGTGCTCAGTAAACAGCGGCTTTCTATATTATTATCAGAAATGGGCCATAGAATACAATCATAGAATAGAACCTAGATGAACCTTCGAGATGATTGAGGTGGAGGCAGAACAACGTTTAGAAACTGTAAACAAAGTCTACTGGCTCCCAGTCTGGAGCTTTCTCTAATTACACCATCCCACATCCTCATCTGTGGTGAGATTTCAACACTACTGTTAGTGATGTGGGGAAACATCCTCTGTCACATATATACCTCTGTTCTAGAGCAAATGAATATCTACAGCAGCAAAAAATGAATAGTTAGCCCAGTCCTCCAACTGAAAGAGCAAGTACAAATAAAAGGGAACCATTATAAAGATCCAAAAATGATATAAACCTCCACAATGGACTTTCATTGAAAAGCTCCGAAATTACAGTAGTGTTTCTACAACTGTCACAATAGGGGATGAAAGAACATTTGAAAACCATTGCTTCTGTTGGAGAAGATAAGGAATATTTGTCAGTGTTTCCTTATATGGGTTCTCTTTCTCCTGTCTGTCTGTTCTCTCTATCTCTCTCTCTCTCCCCAATCCTCAGCTGGCCAGCTGTGTCGTTATGGGATGAATGCATACCCATCACATGCTTTCTGTTTTCCTTTTATCTTTCTTTCTTTCTCTGCCCCCCATCCCCGCTCTCTCTCTCTCTCTCCCTCTCTCTCTCTCTCCCTCCCTCCCTCCCTCTCTCTCTTTCTCTCTCCCCATCCCTTGCTCACTTTCTTTCTTCCTTCCTTCCTTCTTTTCTCTAAACTGACCCGGGCAACAACCATTTGGATTTCTCAGCTACATTTCCACTTGTTTTCTAGGTCAACTCAGTCCCTGATCTTGAACCATGGCAACAAATCCTAAAGCTGAGGCTGGCCTAGCTTTGAGAAGTGGGGCATCATTGTTGATGGAAGTGATTCTCCTGATGCTGGAGTTCAAGTCTCCCTCCCTCACTTAACATTGACTACCTGGCTGGTGGATTTTCCTCAAGACATTCATATCTTTACAACTAGATTCCAAGCTCTTGAAGAGCACAGACCCTGATCTTTGGATCTCACCAGCATTGCCTGACCCAATAAGCTGGGGCTCACTACCTCAAGGTTTGGCTTAGATCAGGGCACTTGGCCATCCTTGCCATCCAGACAGGACCAAGGACACTTCAAGACAGAACCGTGATGGTGTTGCATTGCATCTTTAGTGACCAGCCGCCCCTGGAGGAGCTCTTCCTCACCAGAACAGAAGTGTTTATCCCACCTGTGTGGGGGAATAGTTCTCTCTAGTGAGGAATGTCCTCTTGCAGCCTCCTTTCTATCCATCTCTGCTTATCCTAAGAAACAAGCAGACACGTTATTTCTAATAATATACAATGATAGATAAAATTCCTGGCATGCCCCTCTCACCCTCAGGATGTTCAAATTTAAATTTTTTTCCAGTTATATTGAGAAATAATGGGCATACATCACTGTATAAGTTTAAGGTGTATAGCATGATGGTTTGATTTACAAATATTGTAAAATGATTACCACAGTAGATTTAGTTAACATCCATCATCTCATATAGATACAATAAAAAGAAAAGAAAAAAAATTCTCCTTCTGATGAGAACTCTTAGAAGCTACTCTCATAACAACTTTCCTATGTACCATATAGCACTGTTAACTATAGTCATCATGTTGTGTAACACATGCCCAGGACTTATTTATCTTATAACTGGAAGTTTGTACTTTTGACCACCTTCCTCCAATTTCCCCTCCCCCAGGATATTCACATTTTAACTGGTGAAAAATCCTCTGTTAAATTCGGGCAAACAGAATGGAGTGTCAATTATGGAAATTTCAGGTATCAGCAATGTTTTTCTTTTGGGAGTGGTGGTGTGTGGATGTAATGTGGGAGAGACAGCTGCACATGGTGGCCTGAGAAGGGATCTTTCTGCAATTTCTGAGTTTACTTTTTTTTTTTTTTGAGGAAGATTAGCCCTGAGCTGACATCTGCTGCCAATCCTCCTCTTTTTGCTGAGGAAGACTGGCCCTGAGCTAAGATCCATGCCCATCTTCCTGTACTTTATATGTGGGACGCCTGCCACAGCATGGCTTGACAAGTGATGCCATGTCTGCCGCTGTGCCATCAGTTAAACCTATAGGTGACCACTTTCTCTGATGAGATACCCACAGGGGTTTCATTTTTGGATCATGGTTTGGCTTTCTTTTGGCCCTCTCATCCCTTGCAATTAAAATTTCTTGACCTTTTGCTGGCTAAGTAAGGGATTGAATGGGAAATATAGTGTGGAGTCTTTTTTTAGTAACTGTGATTAATTTTTCCTTCCTGAGATACTAAAGAAAGACTCTACTCTTTGTTTCCCATCTAACCCTCTTCCTTAGCCAGCATCTTCAGCTTTTGTCTGCCTTGTTCTTTCTGGGATCATGACGTTTCCTGGGGCAGGTCTAGTAGTACTTGATTGGGTCTAAGAAAACAGCTGGCAAAGCACCCTGAGCATAGTCAGTTTATTTTAGACTTTGAGTTATTTTGTTACCTACTCCAAGCTCTGTCTTCTTCTGGAGGGAGTTCACGATCTCTATTCACTGACTTGACATTTCCCTGCCCTTTCTTTCATTGCCAGCTCTTCCTTCTGTCATTCATAACTCTGATTCCAGAGTGACCTACTTGTGTTTGGGTTTTTATTCTTGCACAGTTTACAGTGACATCTTTTATTTTGATATATAGAATCATCTATCTTTAAAGAATTTCTCTAATGTTCTTGCCTCTTCTGTGGAACATAATTCTCCAGGCCACTTCCTACCCTCTCTCCATTTGGTCTTCTCACAACGCCTCTCTCATGACCCTGTCAGGAACCCTTTGCGTTTCCCTAACTGCTGACCACATTTCCACCTTATTACCCAATTCTTCTCATCTCTCTTCTCTCAATGAGAACCATGCTACTGCCATTCTGAATTATTTGAGGTTCCCTGTAAACACCATACCCTTTCATGACTCTGAACAAGTTGTTTAACTGCCTGGAATTACTTCTAGGTCCCTCTTCTTCCTTTGTTCTGCAGCTATAACTTCCTTCCTCACCTCTTCTCACTGGGGCAGTGCCCATCTCTGTGAATTCCTATGTAACCTGCAAGTCTTAAATGGTTGTCTCCTCTGAGCTTTCTTTTTGACCTTCTCCTTATGTTATATATTTCCTTCACCCTTATTCCCTGGTAGAATAGATCTCTACTAGCACTTATCCTGGGATATTTTAATGATTTATGTGCCTGTCTGCTTATGGAGCAAGGACCTTGCCTTCTTCAACTCTGCACCTAGAAAGCTGGTCCATTCAAATTCCTGGATGAATAAATTAATAAACTAAGGTAGCACACCAGTTAAATCTGACTCTCTTGATGGCTTCTTAGTAATGAAGTGAGAATTGTAAGGGAGAAGGAAGCTTTGTCTTGGATCAACTCCCATTAATTCCATGTGAGTTTTTCTCTAGGGCTAGAAGCAAAAGACTCTGGCTCTCCAGAAGAAGACAATTTGTTAAAAAATGGATTAGTTGAAAATATAGTGGACAAAGTAAGAAATTGCTGAAAATTGAACATGTGAACAAAGAAAAAGAAAACTTCAGTTTTTTGGAATTTTACGTATTGACAAAATTTTGTGGACCATGTAGATAATATTGCAATATTATATATACTTTTAAGCATTATTATATCTATATTCAGGAATTTTCAGAGGTTGTGGGTTGGTTTTGTGGACTTTGAAGAATTCTTACAACTTTGTGTTGCAGGTTTGAAATCCTTCTTGGGTGCAGCAAAATTATCAATGATGATCATGATGTCAAAGAATGATCATGGTTTCCATTGAGAAAGGAGGGATGAGAAGAATTGGCTAATAAGGTGGAAATGTGGTCAGCAGTCAGGGAAATGCAATTATCAATATGATGTAGTAGTTGGAAACATTGGAACCATTCTTTTGCCCTACTTCTGTTGAGAAATTACATTTGAGCCATAGACAAGAGTTACATAGTTAAAACATGTCCAAACCAGGAGAGATATATTCGGTGAAAATGAGTTAGAAATTTTAAATGTCCAAATTTGAAAAGTGAACAAAATGCTAAAAATAGATGGGAAAGGCTAGGGCCCTAACTGGGCCTCCTTCCTCTCATTCTTAAGGTGGACCCTGTGACATTCCTGTGGAACCCACGGGCTCTGGGAAACCTAGTGTGAAAACCAATGACTAAGCCTGACCCTCTCATTTTACAGATGCAGAAACTAGGATCCAAAGAAGACAAGTGAGCCACAACTCAGACTTAGGTTTTCTTACTCCTAGGCCAGTGATGGAAGCAGGAAACTTGCCTTCACTCCAGACTCATTTTTTCTGAGAAAGAAAATGTGGTATCTTTATTTCACTGGATGTGAATAGAGTGGAATTATGTCTGCCTAGAGATTGTTCTTCAGGCGCATTTAAAACTTGTTGAGTAAGTGGTCACTCCATATCAGATGCATGCCATCTTGGAGGCAGGGAAATGCCCCAGTCATTGGTGAAGTACATCCTTGGGAGTCCACACACATGACTTTTGTTTTCAAACATGTTCTTAGCTCAACCTTGTAGAGTAAAGTCATGTGAATCATGTCACATGTCTGGGCCTCGGGCTCTTCATTTTTAAAATAAAGGTTTGGGAGATATTGTTTATGAAGACCCCTTGGGGTTTGGCATTCTGTGATGTTAGAGGATATGAGACACTTCCAGTAGCTGAGTACTCTCTTTATAAAGGGTCCCATTCCATTTCCCCAGCACAGAGAGATGCATAACAAATTTTCTCAGTTCTAGACTGTCTTATACAGAGAGGTGAAAATTCATTTTGTTATAAAGAAAATTAAGAAAACTTGATTTGTAAAGGAGGCATGGATTTCATCTTTTCATTGTAGGCTTGCTGTAGAATTCTCTGGGACCTGAATGATGCTTTCATTTATTCGATATATCTTGAGTGGATAATTGTGCTAGGCTCTGGGCCAGGGACTGGGGCTTAAAGAGGTGAATAAGACTTGATCCCTGACCTTAAGGAGCCCACATACTTGTGGGAGACAAATTCTTACAAACAAATGTAATCTTTAGAATCAGGAGAGAATATTCATAGGACAGTGATAAAAATTACCAAGTACTTTATGTGCATTCTCTCTTCAAGTCCTCTCAACTGTTATACCTATTTCATAGGTGAGATAGATAAGGAAACTAAGGCTCAGAGAGGTCAGAGACTTTCCCAAGGTCATTATCATTGTGGAGAGTGAATTAAGTGGGATAGACTTTAGGTACTGGGACCCAAGTGAAGAAATCATTGCAAAGGTCTAGGTAGGTAATGGTGTGGGTTTGAACTCAGCAGAGGCCGTGGGCATGATGGATAGGACAAGCCTCAATATGCTGTCTTGTCTGTGTTTCCGTTTTAAAGGATTCCTGCTACAACTCTCTTCCACATAAATGATCACATTGATACAGACTGTTATTTATGGGATCAAGAATAGATGCTTAACATTTGCAATGACATGGATGAACCTAGAGGACATTATGCTAAGTGAAGTAGGCCAGACACAGAGAACAAGTGCTACATGATACTGCTTATAAGAGGAACTTAAAACAGTGAAACTGAGAGAAGCAGAGAGGTAGAATGGTGGTTGCCAGGAGTTTGGTGGAAGGGAAAATGGAGAGGTATTAGCCAAAGGGTACAAAGATTTAATAATGCAAGATGAGTAAGTCTTAGAGATCTCCTGTACAGCATAGTGTCTATAGTTAATAATACTGTATTGTATACTTAAAAATTTGCTAAGAGAGTATATCTAGGTTAGGTGTTCTTATCATACACACAAATAATAATAAGGAGGGTGAGAGAACACTTTCCAAAGTGATGGGTATGTTTATGGCATACATTGTGGTGGTAGTTTTACGGATGTATACTTATCTCCAAATTCATCAAGTTGCATACATTAAATATAGACAGTTTTTTTTATGTCAGTCATAACTCAATAAAGTAGTTTAAAAAAAAGGGTGCTTAATCTAAGAATAGCCCATCTATAGACTTTATTAGTGGCTACTGGGATAGCCTCGCACAGCTTTGTGCAGTAGCAGTATTGTAGCCAATGAGGTTTATCCGAGGCACGATTATTGCTAATTGGGATAGTCCCGCACAAAGCCCATGGCCAGAGAGGGTGGTTGAACAATTAGATCTTATGACTTGAGGTATTTGAACCTGAGAAACAGAGAAAAAGTTAAGTACTCTGAAGCCAGAGTGAAAGTTGAGAGAACATAGAACGAAGCAGAACAGTACGGGTGTGACCAATAAACTCCTAACGGCACAATACCTTGGTCTCTAGAGTCGTATTGGATCCTGAATGAACTTCAAGTTACCCAAGCAAGTTCTGATCACTTCCAGCCTTGCTGTTTGGCCAAATCTCCATGGTCAATATTCTCATCATCTTTATTCCTACATGTTATCCCCCCCAATCCTCTTTGCCTGAAGTAACCCAAATTATATTCTGTTCCTTGCAACCAAAACAGCTCATCTAAAGTTGAGGTTGAGAGTAGGAACCAAATTTGGGAAATTTTCCTGAGGAAAAAAGCTGATGGAATTTGAGGACCAATTTTTATCATTATTATTTTTAAAACCTAAAACTATTGGAAGAGAGAAGGCCACTACATTTTACCACAAACCACACAAAAACAAATCTGACACATGAGGTTTCAAACCATTCGGAGTCTGAATTTCCAGCAAAATTAGGAAGGCAATAGACTAAAGAAATATCAGAGGATATAACAATCAGGAGCAACATAAAATGGAAAATGCATCACACGAAATTAAAAGAACTGTTGGGATGGTTTGGAGAAACCACAATTGAACTCTGCAGGAGCCTGCCTTTGTTTCTCTACCTTAACATGTATTTGTTACCGCAGATTAATAGCCTCCATTCAGGGAAGAAATGGCCCTGGATCATTGTTCCATTTTAGGAACCACAGGTGTTGTTGTACACATTTTGTTTATAACCTCAGGGGCGAGTGAAAAACGAAACCTAACCAAGGAAACAGCGACTGTGGACCAGAATGAGCTTTGCCAATATCTCCTTCCTAACCATTCCTGCACAATCAGACCCATAGTTTCATGATAATGGGCATGAAGTTCCACTGTCTACATGGAATGCCAGTTTTAAATAAGAGTGAGGACATGAGTGTGCGTGTGTGCATGTGCAAAAGAATTAAGAGAAAGTTTAACGTGACTAATCTACCCAGGTCTTGCATATTAATAGCCTTCAGAATTCAACTCATTGAAGGGGCCACTAGTTTTGAAGAATGTAGATTAATAAGCCTCCTTGCTTAAAAAATGAGCTTCAATATTTGTGCGAATCATAGAGTCAAAAGAAAAAATCGATGGGCTATCGACTACTGGGGATGATCACATTCATTTTGCCCTTTGTGGTTGGTGAAATCCATGCTGCAATTACAGAGACAGGCTGGCAGCAAAGAGCCTCAGTCCAGCTTTCAGCTCCACATTAATCCAAAACTCCCCATTTTAATGCAGATATAGATTGCCACGAGTCAATAGCTGACTACTTGAATTGTGAAGTAGCAGCTCCACGCGGCTCTGGCAGGCTGAGCTTACAGTATTTGGGAATTTCAAAGCTTTGCTGTGTGAAACAGCATTGCAAAGGCTCAAGGGGAGGTGCGGTTGTGCTGATGCTGTTGAAAAGATTTGTCTTTGGGATCTAAAACACAGATTATAGCAAATTCAAGGTGGGCGGGTCATAGAATCATAGGGTTGTAGAGCTGGAAAGGTCGCCTGGTCTAGCTCTTTCCTTAAGGATGAGGAAATTGAGGTCCTTAGAGGTTAACTAACTTGCATGTGGTTACACAGCTAGTCAGCAGAGGATCCTGTACCAGAAAAAGAGATGTGTCCTCCTGGGCTTTCCGCTACTCTACATAGGTTATAAAAAAAAAAATCAAAATTTGCTTTACTTACTAGATGGCACATGTGTGTGCATGCAATGGGTGCATCATGGGATAGGTTTTATTTAACCTAATTTTAGTATTCAACGATCCATGAAATGGGGTACTGACGAAATCCATCTTATCACTGGGAGTGTGTATGCAGCAACGCCAACATAAAAAATGGTTACAACTGAGGGGAAGGCGAGATCCTGTGTTTGAGGCATTAAATGGGTTTAAAAAAATGCTTTGTAAGTAGTAAGGCACTATATCCACGGTAGAGTTAAGGGTTATTTTAAGGCACAGCTTTTTTGGGGTAGATTTCTATTTCACGCAGTACTTAGATTGTTACTCATAGCAAACTAGACTGTGAGTGCATTGAGAATGAGGACTAGAGTCTTCTATCTCTATCTATCACTAGCAAATAGCATAGTGCTTGGCACATAGCAGATGCTCAATAAATATTTGCTCATGTTGACTGTTGTATATCTAAACCCATATAATAAGCCCTTGCTTTCAAAGGGTGGTCTGTGGTCCAGCAGCATTGACATTGTCTGGGAGTGTGTTAGAAATGCAGAATCTCAGGCCCCGTGCCAGACCTACTGAAGCAGAATTTTAAGAAGATCCCAGGTGCTTAGCAGGCTCATGAAAGTTAGAGACACTTTGCAATAAGCTATGCTGAACCTAGTTTCTAAGCATGAACACCCTATTACAATGAGTTTAGGTGTAGAGTCTGAACATGAGGTGACAACTGCAAGTGGTCAAAAGTATCCCTAAATGAATGGCCCTAAAATCATCCACACACCACGAGAGGACGGGTCGGGTGTGTGTGTGCGTGCGTGTGTATGTATGCATGTGTTGTCCTTTAGTCAACTGAAGGAATAGTGGGTTTACATCTCCCATCGCTTTCCTAATAGGAGCATGTTTTCAAGCAGAATGGCACCACTTAGATAATGATTTCTCTCTCCCTAACTTATATAATATAATTTGAGTTAAAGGCACTCAAGATGAGACTCCACTGTCCAGGGACAATCTTCCTTTTAAGTACGGTGATGTGCTTCTTAGTATTATGACCTGAATACATCCGCCCAGTTGAGCATGTTCAGTTATAACAACTAGTCACATTGAAATCCAGGGTTTTCACCCAGTTATGCTGCATTTACTGGAGAATTATAGCTATAAAATCTTCTTTGAATTGAAATTTTGAAACAAGGTGATGGGGCATGAATCATCAGTCTCTCTCTCATAATGCCTTTAATACCAGTGGGCTTTGTGGGTTATTTATGGCCTGAGTGGCTCACTGGATGCCACACATATCTCGAGAGAGGCAGAGAGTGGCCTTGGCCTGAGGAGCTTTGACTCTGAATCACATGCTCCTTTTCTAAGTGTCTGTGGGACCTGAGCTGATGCCTGAATGAACAAACCTGGGCTCAAGCAAAGAGCTTTGTCTTTGACTTTTCTGTCTTCTTTCATGATTCTGCAACAGAAAATCCAATTTGAGCTGAGGCTGAGCCCAGATCTACATAGGGAAAAAGTGTCTCCCTGCCCTGTTCCAGCCCTGGGTCATCTTCCACTGTGTTGGTGTTGGCTTCATGACCTCTGCTGAAATATTTTGAGAAGGCAGGTACATGGTTGGTGGAGTGGGAGTCGCCTGTCTCAGCAATGGGATGGTCAGAATTCAGCCACTTAAAAGGGATATCCTAACAGCAACCACCTTACTTTTACCAGCTTTAAAATGAACTCCAAGATTCTCTGGGCTTCCATGGAGAGACGATAGTTTGCCCTGCAGAGAAGGCACTGGAAGGATTGATTAGGAATAAAAGGGGTTCTCCAAAGTCACGTCTGATCTCTGCAGCTGCTGCCCCCACATTTCATCCCTGTCTTGGTCCTCCATCCCTGACCCGCTCTCTGAGGTGCTTTTTCATTTTGCAGGCTCAGTCACTTTGTAAAGTCTCCCTCTTGTCTTCCCTTTTCGTACCTGCCTTTTTAATTCTCTAATAAAAGATTTGTGCAGACTGGGATGAGCATGCTCAGTAGTCACAGGCAAGTTGTATTTGTAAGGGGGTAGCTGCAGCTATATCTCTCTATTGTGTTTCTGTTGTTCACATGAGAATAATTCACCAGATAAGCTGGAAACCTCTTGCCTTATGACAGAACAGATCCATTCAAACCCAACAAGTTACCAGAACACATAGTCAGGCAGCCTAGCTTGGCTTCGAAGAAAACCACTTCTGTTCCCACTGGTTCTGACCAGTTCATCTCAATGGCTTGCTTTTAGACACCAGTGTATATCCTAAAAAAAGGATAAAAATTGGAGTTGGCTTCCATGTGCTGGCTTTTAACCAACCATGACTATGTGAGCAGGCATCCAGCTTTAGGGAAATGATTTGCCCTGAGCGAAGTTTGGTTATCTTTTTGATTGAAGTAAAGGCAATGCTACATAATGACATAGCCACAATCAACTTTCTTGGCTGTTGTTCCTATAAACAAGATCAATATCAATGTCATTATTTGTCTCCTTTTCTACATACCACTCTCGTAAAATTACGGTTAAAAAGCAAGTTGTTTAAGATGGAGATATGAGTCTGTTATTTAACTCTTCTAATCACAAATTTCCATGAAAATGGCCCAAGGAATCTAAAAATGGTGGTGTGTTTGTTAATATCAGCATTGGAAGTAAGGGAAAGGCTGGAAACTTTAAGAAATGTCTTCACGCCATGCTGGTATTACTGGATTGGGGGGAAATATAATTAATCTGCAATTGGTCTGGGAAACATCTAGAAGGAACCCTCCAGTAGATGCCACTGGAACATGCATCTCTGAATGACAGGAGCTTCAGTTGAAGGCTGGCCTTGAAGCAGTGGTTAGGGGTCTTGATCTTAAGAGCATCTTAGGGAAGGTGTGATGTCCTGGGACCCAAATGG